>NC_141222.1:1625000-1927500 GCF_054856515.1 Filicampus tigris
ACAGTTAGAAGAAGCATTACATCTATTTCAAAATGTTGACAAGGCTGAGTCTAAGGATTGAGCCAGCGAGTCCGAGAAAGAGCAGCCCTTCGTCCACTGAAGAGCTGCTGACGGCGTCACAGTTAAAGAGGTATTATTAGCCGAGAGTAAAATATTGACTGGTAGATGTGATAGAGGGGACAACGGCAGGCTCTGTCTGAAGCACCACCACCCAACCCACACCCGGCTGCCTCAGAGGGGGAATGACGGCGTTAGAAGTATGGTGTGATAAATACGGGCATGAGGATAACTTCTGTGTTGTCAGTTTACTGCAGCGACAACATCGAGCTGGCACAGCCTATGACGTAGGGTACGTCAATCTGACAAAGTGCAGTGACACGCACCCTCCACACGGTAGTAATGCAATACCACCTGTAACAGACGGGACTCGTGGACTGGTGGTCCCAGGAGAGGAGCTACAGTACATACTGCTACAGACATCATGCATTTACATTTAATTAAAGACACTCAGAACAGACTTTTAACGAATAATATACCTTTAATAACTACTCAAACAGCGAGTAATAATCATTGTATGCGACATTTGTGTATTTGTCGGTTCAAAAACATGTTAAAATGCGAGAAATTGGCGGGGCTTTACAAGGATAAATTAGACAGCGAATTTAGATGCCGATAACATACAATACGCAAAAATAGACATTTTAAATGGTTTGGATCCCTACAGAATTCCCTAAACTGAGTGGAGCTACAAATCGGACCTACCGCCTTTGTTTGTGTACCTTGTGTGTAGTAAGTGTATACACTTCGGAGCAATTTAAACTAGTGCTAGCTGTCAAGCGATATTTTTTTTCAAACAAATCAATTGCAAAATTTTCCATAATTGATAGCTATTAATTGCATTTTTCAAGTACAATTTTTTTACGAAGCTTGGAAGCGATATTTACTTGAGTAAAATCTTGGTATTAATGTGGAAAAGAAATAAAAGTATGTTGCGATTCAAAGACTGTTCTGATAGCTTTTTTTTTTTTCCTTGAATATGATGCTTCATCTATTGAACAATATCAATCAATCACTCAATCACATTTTATTTATATAGCACTTTTCATACATAAAAATGCAACTCAAAGTGCTTTAAAACATTCAAAGCAAAACATAGATAATTAGAAGAAAAAAAAAAAATCCGTTCATGCCCTCCCTCCCAACAAATATATAGAAAAAAAAGAAGAAAAACAAAAATTATCTTCAATCAAAAGAAAAGATAAATTATTTAAAAGTTGTTGAAAGCCAAACTAAAAAGGTGTGTCTTGAGCTTCCTCTTAAAAATATCAACAGTCTCTGCAGACCTGACGTCCTCTGGCAGGTTATTCCAAAGGTGAGGACCAAAACGGCTGAATGCAGCCTGCCATGCAT
This sequence comes from Filicampus tigris, assembly GCF_054856515.1. Lineage (NCBI taxonomy): Eukaryota > Metazoa > Chordata > Actinopteri > Syngnathiformes > Syngnathidae > Filicampus > Filicampus tigris. The sequence goes on from NC_141222.1 coordinate 1,626,411, forward strand.
TTTGGTCCTCACCCTTGGAACAAATAAAAGGCCGGCGCCAGAGGACCTCAGGATCCGCGAGGGTTGGTATGATAAAAGCAAATCAGATAAATAAGATGGCCCAAGACCATTAACACATTTATAAACTAATAAAAGTACTTTAATATTGATCCTGAAACACACAGGGAGCCAATGCAGCAATTTCAAAACTGGCGTAATGTGCTCCCGCCCTCTGGTTCTCGTCAGCACCCGAGCGGCTGAATTCTGCAGTAGTTGCAATGGTGAAATGCTCTTTTTCGGGAGGCCAGAGAGCAGGGCATTACAGTAATCTAAACGACAGGAAATAAAAGCATGCATCAGCACTTCCGTGTTAGCCTGAGAGAGAAACGGGCGGACTCTGGCGATATTCTTAAGGTGATAAAAACCAATCTTGGTTACATTTTTAATATGAGGAATAAAACTGTGCTCAGAGTCAAAAATGACGCCAAGGTTCTTCACACAATGTGAGGGATTAAAAATGTGTAGTTTTGGTAAAAGCTTCTCTCTCTGACCTTCGGGACCAATAACTAAAACTTCAGTTTTGTCCTGATTGAGCTGTAGGAAATTATCCGCCATCCATGACTTGATATCTAAAATGCAATTTAAAAGGGTATCAATGGGTCCTGTGTCATCAGGAGACACGGCAATATACAGCTGCGTGTCATCAGCATAGCTGTGAAAGCTGATGCCGTGTCCCCTGATGACATCCCCAAGGGGAAGCATATAAAGATTAAAAAGTAGGGGGCCTAAAATCGAACCTTGGGGAACCCCACATTTAATTTCATGGGTTTTGGAGGAACAAGTATCCATACTTACAAAGAAATATCGGTCTGTGAGATAGGAATAAAACCAGTCAAAAACAGTACCAGAGATGCCCACTAGATTTTTAAGTCTATTTAATAAAATTTGGTGATATACTGTATCCAAAGCAGCGCTTAGATCCAGTAGCACCAAGACTGAGTTTTCTCACGTCTGCAGTGCCCCTAATATCATTTAAAATCCTTAAAAGAGCAGTCTCCGTACTGTGGTTCATCCTAAAACCAGATTGATATTTCATTCATTCATTATCCATACCGCTTATCCTCACAAAGGTCGCGGGCGTGCTGGAGCCTATCCCAGCTGTCTTTGGGCAGTAGGCAGGGGACACCCTGAATTGGTTGCCAGCCAATCGCAGGGCACACAGAGACAAACATCCGCACTCACAATCACACCTAGGGGCAATTTAGACAGTCCAATCAACTTACCATGCATGTTTTTGGAATCTGGGAGGAAACCAGAGTACCCGGAGGAAACCCACGCAGGCACGGGGAGAACATGCAAACTCCACACAGGGAGGCCGGAGCCAGGATCGAACCCACGACCTCTGAACTGTAAGGCGGACGTGCTAACCAGTCGTCCACCGTGCCGCCCAGATTGATATTTCTCCAAAATATTATTTGTATTTAAAAAATGATTCAACTGGATGAAAGCCAGTTTTTCTAAAATCTTACTTAAAAACAGTAAGTTGGATACAGGTCTGTAATTATTAAAAACGCTCGGGTCAGAATTGCTCTTTTTCAGAAGGGGCTTCACCACCGCCGTTTTAAAGGCAGCGGGGAAGACGCCCGTCTGAAGAGAGCAATTAACTATATTTAAAATTTGTTCCTCAAAAAATCCATAAAATGTCTTAAAAAGAAATGTGGGAATTGGATCCAAAAGGCAGGTTGGTGGGTTTACCTGGGAGAAAACTCGAACAAGTGTCCCTGCATCAACCAGGGCAAAACTTTCCAGTGTTTCCTCATGTAAATATGATTGTCCGGGTTTATTAAAACTTGTGTTTTGACGGGCTAAAAGACTGGATCTTATGTCATCGATTTTACTTCTGAAGTGGTCTGCAAAGTCCTCACAGAGAGCGTCTGTTGGTCTCTGTGGGGACTTATTAAAATCAGAACTAGTTAAAAGTTCAAAGGTGGAGAAGAGAACTCTGGGGTTGTTTTTATTGACTGTAATGAGGTTTGAGAAATAGGAAGATCTTGCCAGTTTGACTGTTTTATTGTAGGATTTCAGTTGTTCGCATAAAATTTCATAGTCAAAATTTTACTTTTTCTCCACCTCCTCTCTGCACTCCTGCATTTTCTCTTTGATATTTTGATAGCATTGTTTCTCCACGGAGGTACAGTCTTTGTTTTTGTTGTTTTAATTAAAAGTGGAGCTACTGAATCTAATGATGATTTAAGATGCAGGTTAAAATTGTCAACAATAAGATCACAGGGTGCAGGTAAAATTTCAGCAGGAGTGCTTTTTAAGATCTCGATAAAATTTGCAGCCACCTCAGAAGATAGGTAGCGTTTCTTCACTGTTCTAACCGGGACTGCTAGATGGTTAAAACTGGCGATGTTAAAATAGACACAGTAGTGGTCTGACAGTGCCAAGTCAACAACAGAGGACACACCAGCAGACAAGCCATAGGTTATAACCAAATCCAGGGTGTGTCCTCTGTTGTGAGTTGGCTGCAAGACGTGCTGTTTAAAATCCAAGCAGTTTAAAAGGTTTAAAAAATCTCTGGATAGTGGGTCCGAGATGTTGTCCATGTGTATATTAAAATCGCCAGTTATTAATATCCTGTTATAACTGGAATATAAAATGGATAAGAATTCTGAAAATTCTGTAATAAAAGAAGTGGAATGATGGGGAGGTCTATAAACGGTAATGCAGAGAATAGGGGGACTGCTAAAAACAAAGGCATGGTGTTCAAACGATAAATAGCTGCTAAAAATGATCTCCTTTGATAAAAGAGTATTAATAAAAATTGATGCAGTCCCGCCTCCTCTTTTGCCATCCCTTGTAGAAAATAAAAAGTTAAAATTCGGTGGGCAAGCCTCGTTGAGAGCAACTGGAGCATCTGGACCAAGCCATGTCTCAGACAAAAGTAAACCATGTAAATTATTGTCTAGAATCAGGTCGTTTATGATAAAAGTTTTGTTTAAAAGGGAGCGTACGTTCAGCACGGCCAGATTAATTATTGTGCTGGATGTGCGCTCATGGTGGTATGAATGAGCAGTGTTAACATATACTAGATTACCACTGTTAAAACCACGTTGTTTGTGTGTGCAAGGGAAGCGTCTGCCGGTGATGGTTTCAATGGGAAAGTTGTCCGATAGTGGTAATGATAATGAGGGCCTGCAGGGGGAGCTAGTGAGGGTGGTGGTACTGTGAGCAGCTGGTATTGGCCTGTAGGTGATGGTAGTGACATTGTCATTGCAGCGTTTATGAGTAGAATAAGAAATATGATTGGTAAACAAGAGTCAGCTGGGAGTCGAATTGGTTACGACATACACCAATACACCAAAGACATACAACTAATACGGTACAGTATTTGAATTTGGCTGTGCAAAGTGTGCAAATTATTTTGGCTTTCTCCAAAGCGGCGTCAAGCAACTTTTTAAATTAAAATTACGTAAAAGTCTGTCTTTGCGACAGTGACTCTTCTCTAAGTTTGGCCACACAGTGAGCAGAGGTCAGCTGCTACAGGAAGTAAATAAAACTGAGTTAACAGAGTTAATTTTTTGAAAAATTGAATTTAAATTTTAATTAAATTTAAATTAATCGCCATAGTTAATTCTTATATTTTGACAGCCCTAATTTAAACATTATAAATAAGCCTCTCATGTGCAATTTACAAACGGTAGGTGCAGGTCCCGCAGATGATGAAGGCGGCGAATAATAACAACACCGTCATTCGGACTAAGGTACGTGTTGTGTGTTTGCTTGAGAACCGTCCACTTAATCTGCAAAAACGAACATACTTATTTCCTTTTTAACAGTGTATGTCATCGTTGATGTTCGAGAGTTGTGTATGGTGCTTGTTTGGTACTATGGGGCTTGTTGATTACTTACTGACTACTCGGGCTTCTTAAATCAGTATTATATATTCTGAAGACATTGGAGAACTGAAATGTTGGTATTATTACATACCCAGATAAAATCAGAGGCTGTTACAGCCTTATTTTTTTAAAATCTGCATAGGTGGAAATCACATTTTAAAATGTTGCTTGTGTATCTATTTCCACCAAAGTAATTTAGTAATGTAAACATTATTTTAGAAAGCACATTTGACATCTCACAGGCCTTACCTTTCAGCAGGTACCAGATTTATTCCTGTAGCCCTTATACGTTTTGAAAATATACCCATTTATGTACAGGCACATTTGAGACAAAATGTGCCTAAATTCAATTAAGACTGATTTATGATTAATTAATCAAACACAAGGAGGCAGGGGAAGACTTGAGCATATCTATTTGGTGTGGATCTAAGTCATGGTGTGTGTGTGGGAGAGGTCCTGGGTCAACAATGGCCAACGACTCACCTTTTCTGAGGGAGCCAAGATACTCTTGGAACAACTGGAGGATGTGATTGCAGGGATTACAGGGAAGATAGTCGATTCTCAGCCACCAGAAATAGTTGAATGACTCACCAAATCCCTGGTGATCTGGTGTTTGCCATCACCAGTGGTCAAACCAAACCACCGAAGCACATGCTGCTGCCTTTTGCAGTGAAGTCAGAGGAGTGCTACTGCCAAGAGACATCTACCAGGATGTCTTCAATGCTAGGAAGAGGGCCTGGTACCAGAGGTGGGTAGTAACGAGCTACATTTACTCCGTTAGCTTTCCTTGAGTAAGTTTTGGGAAATTTTGTACTTCTAGGAGTAGTTTTAAATCACTTTGCCTTTTACTTTTACTTGAGTAGTTTTGTGAAGAAGAAACTGTACTCTTACTCCGCTACATTAGGCTCCATTGAACCCGATACTTAAATCCCCTCCGCGTACGTACGCGTCTCTCTCTCTCTCTCTCTCTCTCTGTATAGCCCCGCAGTCTCGTCACGTGATCACATTCAACTCCAGCTGCGGGAAAGAGTTGTTTTCGGATGCACACACACACACAATTTATACGATTTCATGGGCTATGAAGGATCTGAATCTATATGAATGGCTTTATATTAGCCAATAGGTTGACCAAAAACCAAATTGGGAATTACACATCGCATAATCAGTTCAAAGTCTCAGAGTCAGCGTGCCCTGATCTGAGCACGGGACCAGCTGGTGAAGATCAGCCCCATAGGCAGGGCCAGCCAGGGAGGAGACCAACCCACATTATGTTTAGATTTTGAAGAATATAAATGTGAGGGCTGCATGTTAGACCGCGCCCCTTTTCTACCCTCGCCCGTTTCTGATGAGAGCATTCACGAGGATGTTAAAGCTGCCCAGATCTGATCATTGTATGATTCCTGAACCTCAGAGATGGTAAAGAAAACCGACGAGAAAATTCAATCGATTTGTGTGAGTCTTTATTTATATTGGATACCGTCTTGAAAGATAAAACAAACACGAATTGAGTAAGTAGTTGTTTTGTAAATTGCTAATTGGTCTTATGGACTCCAGACCTAAAAAACATTCAAACAGCTATCTTGTTGTTCTGCCTGCGGAGCCTGTTAAAAAAAAAAAAAGTACAGGCCAGGGGCTGACATTTTGTGCTACTTGTGCTTAATTTATTTATTTTATTTATACTATTATTATTTTATTGTTTATTAAAGTACTCGAATTTACCTTAAGATTATTTTAAGATATTATTTAATTTAAATGTAATTAATTGTATTGATTGGATAGGCTTTAATTTACCTGAAGATGATTATTTTGTATTTTCATCTCATTGAATGGTTGTTTTTAAAAAAATAAAAGAATTAATGAGACGTTTCTAGTTACTCAGTACTTAAGTAGTTTTTTCACCAAGTACTTTTTTACTTTTACTCAAGTAATTATTTGGATGACTACTTTTTACTTCTACTTGACTCATATTATTCTGAAGTAACAGTACTTTTACTTGAGCACAATTTTTGGCTACTCTACCCACCTCTGCCTGGCACTGCCGGGGAGCTGGCACGGGGCCCTGCCTCATCAGCCTGCCACCATAGAGGTTGGGACGCACACGAGACACGAGGGGTTTGGTGATTGAGAGGAAGGCAAACTAGAAGAAATGGGATGAACGGGACTAGGTGAAGAAGTACGCAGTGAATGAGGTGCCGAAAAAGGAGGGGAGTGTAGTGGCTTGGGTATAGGTTGGTAATGACCTTACTCCTAAAAGGCTGAATTATGGGAGCAACCAGAATCTCTACTCGGGCGCCTACGCAGCAGCCACTCCTCGGGGGTCCTGTGTAAACGGCCAATCGGGCGGGAACGGTGGGAAGGGATTCTCGAGTGGACACTAAGGGATCATCATCAGAAAAACGTGACAAAAACTGACAAGGGCTTGACTAATGACTGGGGAAGGGACCGGGTAAACCAAAATCAGTGTCAAAATCTGAATCGGAAACGAAGGAATCATCATCGGAAAAACGTGACAAAAACTGACCAGGGCTTGAAAAACCAGGAAGACCAAATTCAATGTCAGAATCATAATCATCATCATGAACCAAATCGTGGCCATGTTCATAGTCAGAAAAATCTGACTCTAAAAACAAAACATTGGGTGTTAAACTAAAAGGGGAATGTGCAAAACTAGGACAAGTAGATGGCAAAGATGAGAGACACATGGAAGAAAAGACAAATCTTACACGAAGGGTGTGGCGGTGGTCGGCAGGCCGAGAGTGGTTGGAGGCAGACTGGGACTTGCGACGGCCTGAGCAACCCATCGGGGAGGAGTGACACGAGAGGTTCCCAGTGAAAAGGCAAAGCAGCAGCCGGTGAGACAATCACTACCTGATTGGAGGTGGAGGGATGTTTAGGAGCAGGTGGTGACATCTTCAGCTTGAGGGATCGTGTCTGAGTGTGCTGGGTTGGATCCACGACTGGTCAGTGAGCTGTCACGTGAGGATCGGGATTTTGACCCATACGCAGACATGACACGGAAGTTGCAGAGTAAAAAGTCTTTATCAACAAAAATACAAAGTAACAACAGAGATCAGGACTGGAAGAGAGTTTGCATCCTCACTCAAAAAAGGTTTGATGTACTGACAACGTGTCACTGAGTTACTCAAGCTTTTATACTGTAAGAGTTCAGGCCTCTATGACATCATATAGGACAGTGTTTTGCAAACTTTTTTGAGTCAAGGCACATTTATTTCATTGAATAAAATCCCACAGCACACCACCAGCTGAAATTGTGGAAAAAAAAGCTTATTTTAACAATACAAGTGTTATATTGTTTATATAACGTTGCAGTCCTCTGAAAAACACTTTTTAAAAACTTTTTTAATTTTCACTTTAATGCGATGTCTGTAACGTGGAAACATGATTCATGTAAAAATAAGAAAATAAAAAAAAAAGGAGATAAGTGTTTTTCACATGACAGCGACGATAAGCATTTTTTAACATTGAAGAATGACATTATATTATAACGTCTTGCATAGGATTAAATAAACACAAAGAAAAAAGTATTTTATAATGTTTCATATTGATACTTACTCAGTGTGAAACATGGGCCTGTTTGGATAAACATGCGTCACTAATTCGTCTCTAAACAAAGACAATTAGCTACCTGCTGCTGCTACCTACTGGTATAGAAGAGTACTACAATGTAGTAAAGATATGATTACGCTGCCAGGTGCTGGACTGCACAGACACACAAATTAGATAATTTCCCATGGCACGCCTGACAATATCTCACACCAGTTTGCCGCGGCACAAAGTTTGAAAACACTGAATAGGACAAAGCATAAAAGGACCTTAGCAACTGCATAGCAACTGATACATCACGTAACAACCAGTCATAATAGCTAGTACGGTACTGTAGTAACTTGTCTACAAGATGAGAAAAAGGTGAACCTTATTGTGATCGTTCAGATTAATGTGGCTAAAAAGATGTTAGTGATTTTTTTTTTTTTTACATAACCATGACACAAGACTTGGATATTTTAGTCTCTCAATCATTTCCATGAGTATACGGAGGCCATAATTTGGAATTAGTTCACCAAGAAGCACCAAAGAAGCGTGTTGGGACAATATTAACGAGAAAGCGGGGTGGGATAAAATCTTTTTTCCATTTTCTCAGGCATTATTCATTATTTCGGATGTGAAATACTTCCTTGTAAATTATGATATGAAATAAGCAATCTAATCCCTTCTTTTAAGTATCACTGTAAAATGCTATTGTCTGAAAGAAGTATTGTTTTAAGTGTTCTGTCATCAAAAACAAAGTTGGCACGTTATGTTTGATTGCTGACTGTATATATGGTCCCAAGTCAAACAGTTGAGCGATCAATAGTTTTTATACTTTTTAGATTCATAGCTAATATTTCATCTCATTTAGCTCTGAAGGCACAGTCAACGTTTGGTAAGGTTAATTTAATTCAAACACTTGTTTTGGGGTTAAATGTATTTATCTCTATATATTACATGAAATATGGAGAAAGACACAATAACACACTCAATTTAACCAAAGATATTTGTCCTTGTTGTATAATACAGGTTATGTTGAAGACTTGATGGACCTCATTTTTGATTAAGTCTTTTCCAATTCCGTGGCATACACTGATGCAATGTTGGCCAGCCCTTTCCCTGAGGGCCAGCTATGTTTCAAGGTGGGCCCGTTTGAATCCGGTGTAATGGCTGTCGTCCTCTAGAAACTGAGCGGGAGCGTTTGACCACACGTGCTGGAATTACCACCCTGATTGTGTGCCCAAGGAGTCCCCCAGAACCAGCTCACAAATTAAAACAATAAATTATTTATTTTTTTCTGTGTTTTTGTCACTGATTCACTTTAATTTCAATCATTTCTATGTTACTAATATCTGAATCATTTTTACTACAATTTCTAAATGTATTCATAAGACTGTAAATTAAATCCCTCTCAAAGCATACCTTACCGGTGAATTGTTGTGTAGTGTAGTGGCCCGTAATCTGCTCTGCAAATCTGAATAGAATTTTGCAATGAGTACACATTCAGGCAGACAGGGTCCAATCCTGGATGGTCAACCATACACTACAACTCTCCTTAAGCGTCACCAAGTCTTCTCATGATTTAATGGTATTTTTTAATGGTAAGTATAATATTGAGGTGTGATTTACAAATAGCAAATTGGTATTCAGAATGGTAGTGGAATGATACCTTGGGAATTTCCCGACAGCAAATGTTCTCTGCTTTTATTGGCATAGTGAAACACTTCCCACAGAGGCACCTATCAAAAGCACAATGTAGGTGAGATGAGATTGCCCAGTACTGAATTGGCCACTTGGAAAGTTGTTAGAAAATATCCATATATTCTCAAGTCCCAGTGACATTTGCCATTTTCATAATTTGCATGGAGCATTTAGTTTTGTATTATAAGTGGATGCACTTGATTAGGGTTCAATTTACAGTGGTTACATCACTTACATAATGACAGCGGAGCACTGCCAGCTACACAGATATAGCTAATATTATAACAACCACCAACAAACAACCAAACAGTACATAAACACATTTGATAACTGAGCATTCGGATACGTCCTGCTGTAGCGGTCGGGTCTCTTCTTCCTCCTCTAATGACTCCCCGTCTGGGACGGATTCAGGATCATAATCAATGTGTTCACTGTTTTGAGCCTTTTCTGTCAACTCACACATCGGCAACACAGGGGAAGTTGCGTGCGATGACGTAGTTGGCGAGATGTAATCACCAGGTGCAAACATACGATACGAGTAACAACACTAATGACTTTAACATACACTACATTGAGTTATACTACTCCAGGATATTGATATATATTTGTCTAGGATATTTGTGGAGACTGAAGTGTGACTGGAGTACAACTAAAAAAAAAGGTTTTTAATTGGGCACCTAATTTAGAAGTAGATTTGATAACTGTCATCAAACAATGTCATCAAAAATATTGTAACTATATCTATAAGAATGACATTTTGTACATAAAGGTTGCATTTGATAATCACCTACTGAAACGAAGCGCACAAGAAAAGCATGTGTCAATGGACGTGAAAGACTCAGTGTATAAACAAGCACGTGAATCAGGCGTACCCAGGCGTGCCTTGGCCACGCCCACCAAAATCCCCTCGTGTCATGCTTGGCTATCAGTAGACCTTCCTTGTGGAGCCTGTAATCCTACAACAAGGCGGAATTTCTTAAAAAGGTGTTTTGATACAGTATTAGAGAGTCCAGAGGATGGTTGTTGTTTTCGCTGCAAAGCTCATATTAGGGGCGCTTTAAGATTATGGCGCTCATTGATTCTGGTTCCAATGGCTGCTTTGTAGACTCTACCATTGTAGAGGTCCTGCATTGCCCTGTTTTCGTACTTCATAAACCTCAACGTGTGCTTGATCATAACGGGCGTCTCCTGGCTAATGTTAAACACATCACAGCAACCCTTAAGTTAAAACTATTAACTGTTTCAATTTAAAACGTTGAAACGTGGCGTTTCCTTGTTATGCCCTCCAAGTCAGGTCCCGTCATTCTAGGGTTACCTTGGATAAAGATGTATAACTCCGACATTAATCGGGAGACTCCCTGTAACTGCTGTTATTGTTACCTCAAAAGGGAAAGTAATTAGAATATATCTTATTTTATTTGCCAGAATATTGTTTCCTTGTGAACTTTTATTTTGAAAGCTATACTTACGGTCGGTCTACTCTTACGTTGTTTGCTATTCAGAAGTTAGCATATCATCTTTCTCAGAGACAAACTATGGCGCACATAACATGATGCTCATATTTTGTCAACTACCTGCTGTAAAACTAGAAGAAGACTAAAGAAGATGATTTATTCCCTTTTATATAGCATGCAGCCAACGAGGTATTTATAATTTGTTCACTTGTATATACTTCGCTTGTTCATATTCATGCTGCGCATGACTTTATACTTTATGTTAAGGTAACCGTGTTTTGTGTGTATACTGTTTAGTTTTCACGGTGGTGGCGGTGGTGAAGGTGAACTTAAGAAAAAGTCAAGCCAATACACGAGCTGTAAAGGAAACCAAATGTGTCTTTGAGGGAGTAACACTCCCGCAATTGAGAACTGGAGTCTGTTCTGTAACTCCCGTTGCCTATTGATCGCTGGGAGTACCGGTTCTTCCCATGTTGAACCCAGTCCGTAAGTTATAAATCAAGAAAATGTTCCCCCAGAGTACCATGACTTAAAGAAAGTTCTCAGCCAAGATCATGCTAAATCTTTGCCACCTCATCGTCCTTATGACTGTGCAATTGAACACATGCTTGATGCCTTGTTACCAAATTTGCGAGTGTATCACAAGTATCCAGAGCTGGGCATTCCATCCCAGGAGTGGAACAGTCCATCCATCCGAGACGGAGGGACGACAAATTTTAAAAAAGGGACGAACTAAGCAACGGCGGAGGTGGATTTTAGTCCGTCCCACTAATCATCCCTCATGCGTGTGACGTGGTCACGCGGCGGCCAAAGTTAATCTCAACCTACTCTGCGAAATGGGCAAACAACAAAAATTTCCTCCAAACGCTTCAAACGTGCCACTAGTTACCCAACTGTACGTACTTACTTGCATTGGGAACGCCCCAGCGGGAGCACTGTGCACTGTACATGTTCTGTCACACGGGGTCATTTTTGCCCGCTTTCTTCAGTCTTTAAAATCATTTTTGCTGTTTTGTGTACTGGCCCTTTAATTGAGAGTTCAGCTCTGCTCACTGGGTAAGACAGCTAGCCTATGGGTGGGACAAGTGCACAGAAACTGCTACTCTGCAATTTGTTTCCACAAACGCGGACTGATGCTTGTACATCAATTTCCACACATGGACTGATGTTCGAGTCGGTGCCCGGAAGTCAAGCGGAAAGAAGCGAGCCAATCAGAAACCCGAAGGGCTGACCAATGGAAGAGCTCCCTGGACCGGGTGTCAGCGCCCATCCGTTCAGAAACTGACCTCTCTCACGTCCGCTGCATTGACATATAATCAATGACAGCTGTTAAATAAAGCAGTTACATTACAACTCTCGATTCGCTCTCTTTGGCTCCTTACACACATACAATGTGTGGTGGCAAGTGGTTCGTCAAACTGTTATCCCTGAAGTTGGTGCCCATAAAGTAAGCAGATTTGAATAGTAAATAAGGCAGCTAATGAGCTTTAAATAAACCTCTTTTTGGGGGGGGGGGGGGGTGAGGCCGTAAGGACGGAACCGCTTTAAAAGGATGAGGATGGACAGGTTCATAAGAAGATCATTTTTATGAAAAAGAATGGAGGGACGAGGACAGAAGGGTACCCAGGTCACGCACGGAGGACGGACCAGCAAAAAAGGGTTAAGTGCCCAGCTCTGCAAGTGTGCTGTTACATAATGAAAGTTGTTCTATTTGTTCATTTGTCTGTGAGTCTTTGGCGCCATCCAGGGGACACTGCAGGTAACTGCAGCTAATGTGCCTTATTTGTTTACAATGCGGAAGTGACTGGCAGTTTAGGAGAGAGACGACGGCAGTGCGCTTTCTTCTGCCGTCTCGAATGACCGCGATGTCTTGTTTTAAGGTTGCATCGCTGGTACGTATAATTTACTTGTGTATAATTTACTCCAGCATTTAGTGTTGGTGTGTATTGGCCGTCAGCAACTAGAGGCCTGGTTGTAGCAGCATTTGTGGTTCGTTACCCACGAACTGGTGCATAGTTAAGATGGCGTCTAGGACGCTTATTGCATTGTTTACGCAGCACGATACATTATGCAGTTTATTTGTGCATTTTGTGATTATATTTTATGTTTGCTTTTCACAGTTTTACCCTTTTTGAGTATCAGTAAACCTGCTTTGACACATCCACGTCTGCAGAGTCATTGGGATAAGAAAGGTGTTATTACTCATAACAACCATAACAGCACAGCCAGTATCACAACCCGTGCTTATACCTGATCTCTTCAGTTACTCAATCAGATCCCTCTAACACTATGTGTCTTGTCAAGGTGTTGCTTGTTGTCTTATCAATTTGTTTTTAGTTTCTTTAGTTTCTAGTTTACTTTTGGTCTTTGTTGGATCATTGTCTTTGTCGCATCAAACTGCTGTTGAAATTGCTCCAACTTGCTCCAAGTCAAGATGGTTTGCTAGTGTTTGTTTAGTTACTTTAATTCTAGTTGTTTTTGTACAGGAACAAATATGGGACGCCATCCAGAGGTGAACACAGGGGTGAAGCCCCTTTTAATTTTTGTCCAGGCCTGTTTCATGAGTAAATTTTTAAAGATAAACCTGCTAAACCACAATCCAAAAGCAATGTCTGATTTTCACTGGTTCATTTTAATTAACTTGTCATTCATCTATTATTATCATTATTATTTTTATTATTATTATTATTATAACAGAGGGGAACCAACAATTTTCTCCAAGTGTAGCGGTTGTGGAATGAGGCTGGAGATGGAGCATTACAGTACATATAGCCATCTTCTGGTCAGTATGAGAAATGCTGTCAGTGACAACTTCCGGGAATCTAAAACAGATACACAAGCCGTATTTTGATTTGTGTCACATGCTGTATTCTATTTTCGTTTTAGAATTAAAAATGGAAAATAAAACCGTTTTTAGGCTTTCCCTTACTCGTTCCAGACAACAAAATAGTAAAATTAAGCTGTATTTCAATTTTGGTGTTTGTATTTTAAAATGAAAATCAAATAACAAGCCGTTTTTCCATTTTTCATGTCTGCTTTCAAACGTAATATCCAATGACCAAAAGAGACACCGACCAGTTGGGTCCGTGTACCTTACGTTCATTCTATTTTTAATTGTGAAACACAAATCAAAAAACAAATTTAGAGTTGTATTTTCATTTTTGAAACAAAAATAGGATATTCATTTTAATGCCGCTTTTAAAAATGAACTACAAAATATATGTAGTTTTCTGGAAAGGGCTCAAATTTCCGTATTTCCAGTTTCAGTATTAAATTTTCCATTTTTACGCTTTTCGGCCGTTTATTCACGCTGCAGGAAGCACATGAGGTAGTGTAGTAGTCACTAGCTTCGCTTTCAGAGCGAGAAAAGGTTGGCTTGACATTCGGACGTGTCATCATTTGTGTCATCTTCCAAACCGCTTATCCTGTAAAGGGTCGCGGGGAGGTGCTGGAGCCTATCCCAGCTGACAATGGGCGAAAGGCAGACTACACCCCGAACTGGTCGCCAGCCAGTCGCGGGGCACACACACAGACACCGTCACTGAGCGGGAACCGATCCCACGCTGCCCGCACACAACTCAGGCGTGTGTACCACTACACCATCAGTGACCCAACATTCTGACGTTCGATACAGTATTCCGTTAGAGTTGGAGATCGTCCACAAATTTTATGCGCAATGCTATCAAAAATTGACAAAACCTCTCCAAAATGACCTATATAAAATACAGTTTGAGGTGTAGTAGTTAAGAGGCTTTGCTTTGCCACCTACTACAGCAATCAGAATGAGAAAAAGTGTTTCACTTGATTTTTGGTGAATATGTGTGACAGTTTAGCACTATATTCATCCTTGAATTGACTCCAACTTCTCCCAAATGATCTCTATAAGGAACATTTGAGGTAGTTAAATGCCTCCCTATGCTCATCTACTACAGAAATCAGAACTACAAAATGTTAATTAACTGATTTTTGGTGAATATTTTTGTCAATTTATGACACAAACAAACATAACATTTGTCGACTGTCCCTAACTCGTGAATATGGAACGTCAAGCCAACTTTTTCTCGCTGAGCTTTACCCCAATTGTAATAAAATGGTAGAAATGTTCCCATGCGAGAATTTAGCGCGACCATTTCTCTTATTAAGTACCCAGAGGATTGGGTTCGTTGGTAACTGTAAGTGCGGGCTCCACTAAATAGACGAGACTGAGACGGCTCCGAATTGAAGGGCCTGCAATCGTTTATTTTACAAAGTCAAAACAGTAACTCCCCTGGGCCACAAGAGGGCGCTCAGGGTTAGCGCATGCATTTAGTCTCTACCTGTTCGACCATAACAACTATGTCGCCCAGACTTCAAATTCGTGCCAAACCGAATCTACTTCTGTTAGCGCTGCCGTTGAAGACAGGCTAAAGTACTGCTTCCGGATAAAGGACCTCTGGTCACTTTGTAATCGAGATTTTAAAATATCCCTGCAATTTCGCATTTTGGATTAACATATTTTGGATTCTTCGACAAAAAATAACAGGAAAACTATACATAATCCAATTTAATAGCTATATTTTTTACGCAAAATGGCTCGTATTTAATTTTTTGAACCAGCTCCAATTATTGAAAAACGAAAAACACCCCGTTTTTTGTTTTCAGATTTGCGTGCCTAAATTGGAAATAGAATGAACGTAAGGTACACGGACCCAGTTGCCTTGGTCCTTTTATTCTTTGTTCTTTATTATGTCATATAGGCCTGATGTGTTACAGTTTATAAGCTCGAGTGACTCAGTGTCACGTTGTCAGCACGTCAAACTTTCTTCCAGTCAAGATGCAAGCTTTCTTCCAGTCAGAATTCCTCCAGTTCTATTCTCTGTAGTTTGTTTGTATTTTCGTTGATAAAGACTTTTACTTTTCAACTTCTGTTTCACATCTGCTATTGGGTCCAAATCCTGCTCCACACATGACAACAACGCTTCAGTTTGAAAAAAAAAGCAATCCTTTTTTTTTTTTTTGCAAAGTAATGTTAACATTTAGAGCTACTACAAAAGATCCTAAATTAAGAGACATTCGGGAAGCGAAAGACCCTGCTCTCAGAAAAGATTTTTGTTGGCAACATGATTTAGTGAAACATAATAAAAGTCAGAAAGACCAGACTGTATAAATATATATTTGATTTTTAGTGTCTTTTTTTGGGGTAGCATTTTTGTATTGAATTAATTGAAAAATAAATGCAAATAATTAGGTTACATTACTAACAAGTAACTATATAGAAATACATTTTTGTAACCATCCCAACCTTGCTAATATGATATTAGCGATAATTACAATGAAAAAAACAATTCAACCCAACTGCTTACCCACCCCATATATGTGACGACCTACAATGGATGCGGTGATGCATAAGAAGAGGGAATATATTTGGCATACCTTCATGTAGCTCACTCCCCTGTGAACATTGAGCTCTCTTATTACATTAACACTACTACACATACTTAACACCCAGGACTTAAATGAGTCTGACATTGCGCTGCCATCACCTGTAAGTGTAAGTTTAAGGGAATAGTTGCCTGAAAATGTTGGCTGAACAAAGTGTTCAACCGATTGTAATTATGCAGGCCAAACTTGTGAGGCTTCACTATTTTTTTAACCGATATGTATTGGACCAAAGAATCACATCTACTGAGAGAGCCACCCAATTTGTTTGCTGATTTAGTCACAACCCATTGTGTCATGGCTCTCATGTGTCTGGATGATTAAATTGAGCAGTAGTGTTAGAAGTAACAATATTTGTACCGGTACATATTTTATATGCAATTCTTGTTTGTCAGTATCCTCATTATGTTAAAGCAGTTGTCACATTTGTTTTCTGAAATTAAGACACAAACTCACTGGTTCCCTTATCAACAAGTACACAAGTGTAATATTTCATTTTATTTATATATGCAAGCAAGTTGATGTCTTTACAAATAAAAAAGCCACTGTTTGCCCAAGCTGTTGGCACAGATATGTACAAAAATGGGGGAGTGAATCAAAGAAAGCCTGCTCCTAAGCAACTAGAGTGGAATACAAAAAGTCTACTAAGGAAACAAAGAAAAAAAAACATCTGCCTATGTCCAAAATGTCCAACCTTGATGTTTGTGTATATAGCTGATAATCATTTTAAGGTTGCAGGCTCATATCAATTTTTAGCTCGGTGGTGGTGCTCATGATAATAAAGAGCTGAATTAATTCAGGAATTGAGGAGTACATTGTTCGTCCGGTAATTCAGAGTTGACGATTAGAGCTGCAGAACTCACATTATAAAATTCCAACTAGACAATCAAATTAAAATAACATCTCACTGAATGATGGAAATCACATTTATGTTTTTGAAGGTTAGCTTCATACTGGAATCATATACAAGAAAAGCCAGGGTTGTGGAAATGTAGTGTGAGTCCAATTAAGCACCGGACAGCGGGCAGACAAGAAGGACGCAGGATGTGTCAATACAAACATTTTCACAGGGAGATTCAAACAAATGGGGAGCAAACAGCTCACATCCGCTTCCACTTTTTAACACCGTCGTGACGTTCTTGTTCCACACAGAGGATTTCCAGTTCAAGAAATACATAATTTAGGTTTTTACATCAGGTTGAACCATTATAGCATCTTTCATCACAGTCAACAATGTTGTCCACTTTCTACTGTAGCTGATCGAGATTTTCAATGATCTTATGTAATGTTTTTGGCAGCCATTGTAGACTTGTTGCTTTAGTTATAAGAGCTGTGCAGCTTAGGCTTGTTGCTAGGTAACATGCTGATTTAATGACTTTATGGTTTCAAGGACAAGGACTAAGAAAGTCCTCAGTGTGATTTCAAGATTCAAAAGTCAGTTCTTCATCAACAACTACATGTGAGAGAAAGAGGCTAACGATGTGAGCTGAAGTAGGTTGGTGCTTAATGGGCGGCCAGAACAATACATTACAGCATAGCTGCAAATCTCTTGAAAAACAATAAATATCACTTAAGACTTGCAATTTTATCATGCACTTATGCCAGAAATGTAAGGTTAAGGATTCATGTTTGTTATTTTTTTTAAAAGTGGTACAATATATTGCTCTGGTGGTAAACAACTAAACAAGGTAGCTAGCTTAGCAACACCATTAGCAACTAGGACTTCAATATTGCAAGCTAAAAAGTGAAAAACAAAATAAAAATAGCAGAACAGCGCTAGTGGGAATTATTTTTTGTAATCATTAAAATTATGACCATTGAATGCATAACCATGCCACAAACAACAACTAGATTCACTGTCTTTTTTATTAACCTAGAATAAGCTTTTCTTCATTTTTATGAATTAGTTTATATTTTTATAATTGTTACGTCTTCGTGTTATACCAATGCTGCAAGACTACACACAGATCCCACAAAGGGGACGTCAATGCACATACACACCAAGAATAAGAGATAGAGAGCTCACAATGGTCAATAAGTGCACAAAACATTTTTTTTTTGTATCTGAGGTTAAAAACGCTGACAAGACATCCATTGTCAGGCAATGAAATGTTATGAAATGCATACTGTTAATGCAAAACTAGATCCTTAAAAATATTGACTGTGTTCAGCCAAGACACACCCAAACACAATCACAGTCTGGTGAAGGTTGCCTATTGTGCCTCATCCAGTCTGCATTTACACACCGTCCACATACATTATCTCTTCCAAATTGGTTGAACTTAGTTTTCAGTATATTCAATCAGATCACAATGGTTTTCTGCATGACGCTGTTTGGTGTTGTTCAAAGCTCTTAAATGTTGGAGAAACACATTCTTTCTGACTTTGTGTTTATTTTCAATTCCTACTCAAATCAGTGTCTAAAATTTTGCACCTTATTGACTACAATTTGTGTAAAATTGTATTTTTATTTTTACCAGATCACATGTCAAAATATTAACAGCGTTTGTTTTATTAACCAGCTAACTCTTGCTAAGATATATTTTACGTAATTTTGTCTGTATGTGTACACACACATGTGTATGTGTGTGTGTAAATGCAGTTCAAATGTTGAGAGGCTGGACAATGAGACTAACTTCACCCTTAAGACTTTACTATCAGAAATCATTTTCTCGGCTGCTCACCCCAATTGTAGCACATATCTGTATATCTTTATACAGAATATATGTAGGCGCAGTGCATATTACTGCTTAGAAAAAAACCCCACATGAATTCACAATTTTAGACACCCTTCTGTAATTATGATTTGACAAAAATAGGATTAAAAGTTCTTCATAAAATAGTGAAATGGTACTGTGAACAGTAAAAGAGCAGAATTATGGCTCATTGATGGTAATAGTGTACTTTGTGTGTGCGCGTGTGTGTGTGTGTGTGTGTGTACGTGTACATGTCTGCGTGTATTTCTCTGCTGGTTATCTGGTCATCAGTCTATTAATCATCCTCAACTGAACAATATAGCTATTACTCTTTCAACCATCTCTACTGGCAGATAGAGACTCACATTCCCTCAGAGCTAATTAGAATCATGCAATAATTTTACGAATCCACTTAATACGAACAAAATGTGCCTTGTGATAAAATTAAAATAAAGCTGCAATGTAGCTCTTAATCCACCAAAGGGTAATGTGGCATGCTCAATGGAATGAGCACTGAACTCAGACAAAATGATTGCTGTTAAAGCTAACAAAATTCCCTCTCGTGTCTGCTGTGATGCTTCTCCACCATATGTCTCGTACAGGCTCACAAAAGATAGGAGTCCTACGCTTCTGTAATGAAGTCAGCTCTGAAAAGATTCCGTTAGGACTGGAATAAAAAAACATGCTCAAGGTTACCTAGAAAGCCACAATAAAACCACTATTAATCAGCCAAGATACCATTCACAGTTATCTCTTATTGATTCTAATGACATGTCTGTTCTACTGAGTATCTGAATCAAATTCATGACAAATGAGGTGGTAGAATTACAGCCTGATACACAAAGAAATAAACTCCTGAACATGATAGCAAAACCACAGAATCAAAGTCTCACGATGACTGGTGTTTACACGCGTATGTGTTTTTGTGTTGTTGTGCAGAATCACATGAAAATGTGAATGTGATATCAATACCAACCCCCATTCCCCTACACACTGCCCACTGCATGTACCCCAATATTAAAATTACACATGAACGATGCTGGTAAAAATGTGGCAAAAATTCAAAAAAGTGAGAAAAATGTTGTCTTAACAGACTTGAAGACAATATGACATTGACATGACATTTTAAAAGACTCTGTGCTGCTAAGATGTGCTGTTTCTGGAATACAAATCACACGTTTACACAAACATTGTCAGAGAGGAAGTGGAGAGAGCCCAATTTCACAGTTGTTTCAAATGATCAGCCATCTAAGTGATAATTGTGAACCTACTGAGTCAGACATTATGTACAGATTATAAATAACACAAATCTACTATCAACTTACTACTGTGTGTTGCCACCTTAAGTGGACAATATATTTGGAGATTCATATAATTAATTGAAAAAAAAAACCTGCAGCCTGCTTTGCACATGACCATTTGTGGTATGTACATGTATTTATTTACTGCAATGGGAAGCGAGTACTGTCAAGGAAACAACTGATTAAAAACTGGGCTCCGGATGAGACTCAGGAAAAGATTTGGTCAGGGTTTAAATGAGTCAAGCTACCCATTTGTACTCATTAAAGTACAAAATTCCCCATAAACCATATTTCTTTGCAATACCTGTCATCATAATGTGGGTAAATGACATAGCACAGCTGCATGACACCACCATACAACACTGCCTGCACAACACTGACCATTCAGCCACATAATGAGTGTTTGTGTTTGTGTGTGTGTGCTGGTGTGTGTGGGAGTGTGTGTGTGTGGGTGTGTGTGTGTGTGTGTGTGATCTGCGCATTGTAGATATTGAGGTTTTGATGGTGGTGTCTTGATATTACCCACCTTCATGAGAAGATGAACTTTTATACAATGAAGTCTTCCGTGTGTCTTTGGCTGACTGTTGCTTTAGCGTGTCATGCTAGCAGCGGACATTTGTGATGATCGTTTATTATTTTCATTTAGTTAATCTCCAGTGCATTAACATTTCTGTAAGACCACCACCCAATTGCATGATTTATGCTAACTTAAAAAAAAAAAATGTTGTCACAATTAATACACCAGGATGTCGAAGCCCTTAGAAAAATTATATTTTTAATGTTACATTTTCATTTCAGTTATCCATGAATTTTCACATTTACCATATTTTCTGGACTATAAGTCGCTCCGGAGTACAAGTCGCACCAGCCATAAAATGCATAATAAGGAAGACAAAACATATATAAGTCGCACTGGAGTATAAGTCGCATTTTTGGAGGAAATTAATTGTGCTCTTAGTACACATCATTTCCACCGAGCTACGATGGTAACATTAAGCTAACATTCACACATGTAGCATACAAGAATGGTAAGATAACTTTAAACTCACCGAAACGTTTGTAGATCGATTAAATAAGTCTTTTATTTATCCCCGACCATGTAGAATGTTTCCAAGTCTCCAAAAGTATTTATGTATTCGGTCGTAATTATGTCTTTGTTCTCTTCCCCGCTCTCAGCTCCGTACGTGTGGCTGATGCAATACCCCAGCCAGTGTCTTAAAGCAACAGTACATTATTTTGTATAGATGTATATTGATAGGCAGTCAAATTGTCTTTATCATACTATTTTAATTAATTATTTATCAAAATTTTAGATTTTAACCGTTTAAATTATTCATGCATTTTAATAGCTTTTAGGATTTATCTTTGTTTCTTTATGTGGGTTACAATAAGATATGAAATGATACACACTATACATGTTATTCTGCCCGTTGTAAAGTCAATATGTAATGCAGGTTTATATGAAGCCTTAGAACGCCCTCCTGTGATTGTTTGGTGTATTGTTTGCTGACGTTGAAACGGAAAGAGATACAATATAATGTGTTAATAATTTCACACATAAGTCGCTCCAGAGTATAAGTCGCACCCCCGGCCAAACTATGGAAAAACTGAGACTTATAGTCCGGAAAATATGGTACGGTTTTACAAACAAAAACAAAAAAACTATTTAAGTACGTTATAAATTATTAATGTAAAATTGAATGGTTGAATGTTATTGATGATTAATTTGTGACTTCTCAAACAAGCCCAGTAGGCCAGTAGAGAACTCAGTGAAATTGAAAGAGTCTAAAAAGTCTACATTTTAACAAGTCCTGATGCTGAATGGTATTTCCTCACTTTTATGACAGGTGGTCTAATAAAATTGTCAAGCAGTGCACATTGGTACTGGATCACTTTAAACCAGCAGAGTACCACTATGACCTGCGAGTCTTCATTCTTTGGGACTTCTAGATTTTTTTTTTTCATATCATTCTTTCTTTTCTTTTGACTTGCTTTACAAAGTATGTGAATGACCTGGTTATTTCTTCAATTCAAGACTGGTTACTGTTATGCTTAGGTACAAATTATGAATCGTTAAACAGCAAACGAGTTGTTAAAAAACAAAAAAATGTATTTACGGTATGTGAGTGAAGTGCTGAGGGTTTCTTATCTTAATGAAGGTCTGATTTCATTACAAGATACCAAAGGTAATCACTAATGTCCCCATTGGCATTGACACAGTCATATCCCTTATCGTTACCATTAAATTTCACTTAATATGACTGATGCTTAGCACGTTAGCATAGATCACCAAGGCACAAGATCACCTGGAAGCACACGGAGGATATCAATGTTTTTCGTTCATAATTTTTTTTCTGCCTATCACAGGTCTGTATTTATTTTTTTACTGATGTGTATTGTTCAATATGTTATGCTATCCTTGTATGCATGGCTGTGTGCTGAAACTTTGTGTGTGCGAATAAATTGTTTTGTGTGTCTGTTTGGAAAGTGCATGCGTTGTTTCCCATCACATGTGTTTATGTGTAGGCATTGAGGCGTTCTTTGGAGCGCGTAGAGTGGATGTCGTGCAGTTCCTGCTCCTCCTTCGACTTGATATCTTCATATTTCTGCATCCGACTGGCATCCTTCAGGTATCCCCAGTTAGCAGCTAATGCCATCAGAAAATGGACCTACAGGGATGAGATGAAAGCAGGAAGGTGGCTCTTATTTTTGTACATTCATTTCTGAGATTACGGTCGAACCTTGTTTTTGGTATGTAGGTATAGTATGCTTGTTTTTTGTTTGATTGATTGATTGACATATCAATACGACATAAATGACATGAAAACAAAATGAAAAGAAAACATCAATACATATCGTAATTCACTGTTACATAGATGTTCAAAGGTAATAGGAAGTAGAAAAACGTAACTAGTCCTACCCTTTGTTCTCTATAAATTAGAAATAATTTTATCACATTAATACACAAATAGATTATTCACAGTCATATATCCCAATAAAAACAAAAATGGTGTTAAAATAATGTTCAAATTTTTGTATGTATGAGCGTCACATGTAGACACATTATTTAATATACCAATAAAAAAAGGGAAAGTACCAACAGATGTGCTCCTTTATAAACGTGTATAGATAATCTTATTCATAAACAAAATTTTAAAGCGGAAGTCAACGCAAACATTTTTTTTTCCAGAAAAAGTTCTATGTAGGCCACTAGTTGAGACAAGGCATTCTGATTAATATTGCGTTTGTGGAATATGAGTTAAGCAGCAAAATCCACACCTTTTTAGCTATCTTAGGGGGTGGCCATTTTGTCATTTCTGTCGACAGAAAATAACATCACAACTACTCAGGGCTCAGGTAATGACCAATCAACAAGAAAACAAGTCAACCCTGAGCATTTGTGATGTCTGTGTGTGTGATTCCACAAACGCAATATTTATTAGTATGCCTTATTTCAACTAGTGTTGGGTTGACATCCACTTTAAATTGTCGGCCCTCGCTGTCAACTTTTCTTTTTTTTTGTTATCGCCTTGAAATGTGAGATAAGTGTCACATAGGGTTATGAAGTTGGACAGAGTGCTGCTGCTCTCTTGTGTATAAATGTGAAATTGCATTTGGAGTATACAGTGATCCCTCATTCATCGCGGTTAATGGGAGGACAGAACCCGCCGCAATAAGTGAACCCGCAAAGTAGAGTCGGACTTATGATTATGATTATTATTTTATATGACACTGTTGCGAACCCCAACATTTACACTTCTAAATATTTGTTAAACAATCTATTTAACTATAAAAATGCAAAATGAAAAATATAAATACCAAGCTTGCAGGCTGTGATCAGAATTTAGCTTCGACCGACCGCGACAGCTGACGAGCACGACGGAACATTCGCTAAAACCTATGTTAAAGTTTTAATTTTTATCATAAAATTGACTTACCTTAACTAGAATGTCATAGTGTAATTTATCCAATCCTGCACTTTAAAACGCTTGTCGCCGTCGTGAAAAGTGAAAGTAAAAGCGGCCGCTTCTTCTTCTTCCCTCATTCTTCTTCTCCTACTACTTCATTTCAAAAACGAAGAAGAAGCATGGCCGCCGGGGGAATCATGCATTAACTTTATCTTTGCACAACAACATCAATAAAGTCCTTTGGATATCCGGCTTAAATCTGACTAAATCAACGGCACATTTGAATAGTGGACGAGACTAAGCGAGAGGCTGCGATGACATGCACCGAGTCAGCTCACGTACAGTACAGTGTGTGGAAAAAGTAAATCCACTTGTGCTCTCGTTGGTCGATCTCGCAGTGGGAACCAGTCACCGCCTTTCATGAGTGCCTGCGGGTACGTACAAAGCTTCAGAGTCAACTCATATCTTTGAAACAATGCGTCTTTCTGCAATATAGCTCCCGATATGGCTGTGTTGTTTCATTTTTAATTTATGAATGCTTCTGAAAAATCTGCGATGCACTGAGGGCGTGAAAGTTGAAACGCAAAGTAGCGAGGGATCACTGTATTTTATACGCTTGTCAACGGGGCTACAAGCCACACGTTACTAATTTTATGACAGACGCTGTGTGCCGGATAAAATTTGCCATGGGCCGCATTTGGCTCCTGGGCTGGACTTTGGACATGTCTGTTTTAGAGTCTTCAGTGAACTGATTAAGGCCTAAAGCGCCTGCCTCAACAGCTCCCCAAAACCTAAGGTCGTATTTGGGATTACCCGCAAAAGTTTTCCCAGAAATTCAACACTGACAAAATAATTAATATCTGAGCCCCTGTAGCAGATAGAAACATCATTCCAAAACAATTTGAGACCTTAGACATGTGGCTTTCGCACAGGCCCATGTTTATTAACTCGAACTGTTTCAAATGAAGATGTAAACACAAAGTGTCTTTGCAAGAGAAAAACAATTTCTAATTTTAAAAAATCGAGTGGTAATTACCATCCTCTATTCTGTTACAAAGCCGTCGAAATTGTCATTGTCTACAAACATATATCTTAACCATATATCACCTTCGACTGGTTCTACTGGCGCATCATCTATATCACTGCTGTTATTAATTTCAGAGGTCCCGCGATCGACGGCGTGCGCCATTATGACTCGAAAGAATTCTGAAACATCCTCCACGGGCTAACGAAGTGTATCTACATGTGACGTGTCATGAGCCCGCGGACGCTTTTCTGATGCCTTTCATTGGTTAAGAGACTGAGAATTGGATTTAAAAAAAAAAAGAAAATTACGTATACACTGTCCCGGCTTTAATGGTAGTAAGTAGGGCTGTTCGATTAAGCGATTTTGAACCGTAACCAAATTTTCTGGATAAAACGATGTTAAAATCGTTCAAATCAGCACGTTCAATTTTGTTATTTAGGGTCTATCTAAGCCACCGTAGTTTCCTCTGCATTTCCGCTTCCTCCCACGAGCGCGCAGTCCGAAACAACGACAACATCCATGGCTACCGCCGATTCTGCTATTTGCTCAGTCAAGTGAGCTTTTAGTTAATAAATCGGGCAAAAATAGATCTGTAGTCTAGTGTGTGCCCCGCATGTACAGTACAAGCCGTGAGCAAGTAACTCAACATCTGAAAGGCGTCACTTTTTTTTCTCCTTTACAACGGACCTCTGGTCCAAACGGACTATGCATCCGTACTTAAGCTTGACAGTGCATTGTATTATTGAGTGACAGTTTTGCAGTAATCATTGATTTATGTTTAAGTATGACCAGGGAGAAAGGTGAAAGGCTAGTCACTAGCTGGTTGGCAAAATTACTTGCTGACAGACTGTTTGGTTTACTGACTTGACTGTCTACCTTTTCTCATGTTGATGATTTTGTTTCAGATGGTATATGTACTTTCTTCTTTCATTATTGGTTTGATTAAGAACAGATCTGAAATCTATTGTGTAAGTAAAATGCTGTTAATCCCAATGGATTGTTCTGTGTGTATTAAGTTAAATTGATTGGCATTTTGAGTTCAAAGAAAGAAAAATTAAGTTTAAATAAAAGACATTCAAAATACTTCATTTTTCATTATTTTTTATTTTACAAAGAAATCGGTAATAATCGGGATTTTCTTATTAGGCTAAATTGAACAGCCCTAGTAGAAAGACACAACAGCACTCCCGGCTCTAGTGGTAGAAACGCGGTTATGCGCTCCCGGCCTTAACACCAAGCATAATTTTGAAATGTAAGAGGAAGCCGGAGTGCCAGAGAAAAGCCTAGGGAGGACATGAAAACACCAAACAAGACTCTTGAACCTCTCGACTGTGAGGCAGACATGCTTAACCACCACATCAGCATGCTACTCTTTCTAAATACTTTACGACACACAACTTCTTGTCATTATGAAAGCATGAATTGAGTCAATGATACATACTCCTTGTTGCTCATTACATAAATGATTGTAGAAATAGCAATCTTGGCTTTTCTGTATCAATTCATCAGAATTTAGAATTTCACATGAGGGAAAAAAAATGCTGTAGCTGCCTAACTGTGTACACATGATTTATTTCTGTAGATTAGATGTCCAACATATAGCTGGTATTTTTTAAACACTGAAACCTGGTCCTCTGAAATCAGCATGTGAGTGGGTGGAGTGTTTTTCTGGGATGAATGCCCCCTCTGAATCTAGGGAATGATAAACAAGTGCAGAAATAGAAGGATGTGTGTGTGATAAATCTTTGCTTTTTACACTATGGCTAGCAAAGACAAAGAGGTAAGATGATGTTAGTAGGTGGCTATTGAGTGTATACCACATAGAGATGGATCTCCGAAAGAATGACAACCATCAATTAAGATATCTGCACAGCTTGACTCACTCACACTATAGACATCTTACCAGGCACTCCCCATGCTGGCTTCAAAAGGGAGTGTGATGTAGTCATCTGCACAATTAGCCGCGCACCTACTTGAAAACTTACATTTTAAAACAACATATATGGTCAATTAAATATCCATCCCTTTTCTGTATCACTTATCGTCACTAGGGTCGTGGGCGAGATGGAGCCTATCTCAACTGACTTTGGACAAGAGGTGTGGTACTGGTCTAAATTAAATATTGTTTTCCTTAAGGACTCTGTAATTAGTTGTGTGCTCACCATTGCGATCACAGCAGCTCCTGCTCCAGCCAATGCACACACAAAGAGATGGAAGGTCAAATCCAGCTGCAAGAGTCGAAATAATATGTACATTTTTCATGTATTCATGTATCACTTAACATCTGGGGCAGATTAAATCACACAGCAGTTCTTACCTCATTAGATTCACACATCTTGAAAAACTTCTCAGACCCCGTGCAAACCTTCCTCTCCTCAGATATGGTCACAGCACCTGATGAACAGAAACCTGGTCAAGATAAATGCTATCTTGATTTTTGTGTGTATAATTTACATGTACAATTTTGACCACAATCACTTCTGTGACGCTGGTTGACTTACACTTTGTTCGAATTTCCAAACAATTTTAAACCACTGCCATTAAAAAAAACACTTATTATTTTGCAGGCAGGTGGGCTGGGCGGAACTTGACCTGATCCCCAGCTACAGAAGCTTGCTCTAGGGACATGGAATGTCACCTCTCTGGCAGGGAATTAGCCCGAGCTGGTGTGTGATGCAGAGAAGTTATGACTAGACATAGTTGGACTCGCCTCCACACACAGCTTGAGCTCTGGTACCAGTCCTCTTGAGAGTGGTTAGACTAATTTCTATTCTTTGGAGTTGGCCACAGTTAGAAGCAGGTGTGGGCCTACTTATTGCCCCCCCACTTGGTACCTTTAAGTTGAGGTTCACCGCAGTGGATGAGATGGTAGCCTCCCTCTGCCCTCAGGTGGCGGGGGATAGTTCCTGACTGTTTGTACCTATGCACCAAACAGCAGCTCAGAGTACCCATCCTTTTTGGAGTCCTTGGAGGGTGTGTTGGAGAGTGCTCCCCCTGGGGACTCCCTCATTCTGCTGGGAGACTTAATTGCTCTGTGGGCAATGGCAGTGAGACCTGGGAGGGCGTGATTGTGAGGTCGCCGAAAAAAAATGCTGTGAAAAATGACTTCTGGACTGCTTTGAAGAAACTCTGGTCCAAAGTCCGGCATCTCAGGAGGGGGAGGTCGTGCACCATTAACACTGTGGAGTTGGGGCAAGGCGAGCTTTGCTCGTGAAGGTCGGCCAAAGTTTGCAGTCGAAATCGCTAACGGACGCTCCGGATTAGAGCCGAAATGGGCAAGACGAGATCGGTCCAACAAAAAATGAGTTAAAATGTTTTTTTCCCCGTACAAAAATTGCTATACAGCGTACACAATTTGAAATGATCCAAAAACATATAAAATACAGGGAAAACAAGATCAGGTATGTTTTTTTCTTTTGGTTGCCTTTTTCTAATGTGTGTGTGTGTGTGTGTATATATATATATATATATATATATATATATATATATATATATATATATATATATATATATATTATATGTGTGTGTGCATTTCTGCACCATCTACATAGGTGTATAGAGGCCCATTTCCAGCGACTATCACGCCAGTGTTCTAAAGGTACAAGGAGTTTTCCCATTTCGTCAGAATGCTCAAGGATATTAGAAAACCCTTGTGCAATCATCATTAGCACTGTTGAAAATAGTTTAGCTATTATAGTACACATCATTGTAGGATCATCATCAGTTTCTTGGCAATTTCTTGCATGACGTAGCCTTAATTTCTAAGAACTAGAATCAACTGTTGAGTTTCACATGGAAATTCCTTTTTCTGTCCATTTTGAGCTTTTAATCGACCCCACAAATGTGATGCTGCAGATAGTCAACCTACTCAAAGGAAGGTCAATTGAGACAAAAAATACTCTTGGAAATCTTTTTTACCACGTTAATCAGAAATCTAGACAGCCACTGTTAGAATTGTGACTGGAAGACTCGTGTGTGTCTAGGCAGAAAACAAAATCGTTTTCTGCCGCAGGAAGAAGATGGGGCTTTGTGTTGTTGTTTTTTTTTTCCAATTTAATAGACTCTCCGATAAAGTACACACTGTATATACCATGCATAATGTGCAACTTTTTGCCACTTCAAAAATGTAGCCAGCCGCTGTTAGAACTGTGATTGGAAGAAGCGTGTGTGCAAGCTGCATACACAACAGATTTCTAGTTTGTGCCGTAGAGGAGACATTGACTTTTATTTGGATTTTTTGGGGGAGTTTACAGCCAATAGTAACCTTTAAGGCTTACTGAGGTCTAATTCAGAGTACAAATATAACAGCACAACTATCACAATGAGTTACGCACAGAGCCAATGATGGTTATAGCGTGAGAAGAACAGCACTGATCTATCCACTCATCCATGCTGGGACAGTTTGCATAACGCAACATTCGTAACCAGAGGAAGGTTTTCTACAAAAAATGTGTGCATAACTTGAAAGGTTTCTAGAAAAGGTTGTTTGTAACTTCAGGTTCCACTGTATATAAAAACAAAGGGGAGCTTTTGACAGTGATGATACTGGGCAACTGCCCCCAGTGGCTTGCAGAAAGGGGACATACCGCTTCCTGCACTGGGCAGCAGTTCTCTGTGTTCCGTGGAAGGAATCATTCACAATAGTTGCGACTTCCTCCGCCAATTTAACATCATCTACCTGTGAAGGTCTGCTTGCAGTTCCGTAAATATGTACTTTCTGTGCTTCGACCTCCCCAATGCTATAGAGAGGATTTCTTCCACCTTCCGTCGTATATCTAAGACACAGGTCGAGTCAGGTGCGCCACATAAAAGGGAGCGAAAGACGCCGCTTGATCAATTGGAGACATTGGCATCAGCTGTGTTGATGCCCAAATGCCGCAGATAGCCTCTTTCTAACTGCGCCAAGCAGCGTCGGTCTATGAAATTGCCCAAAATTTGACCGGGCTCACTCCTTGCACATTTGCGCCGCACAGTATGCCAGACTTGCGCTTGGAACGAAAGTAGGGCCCATTTTGTGGTTCATCTTAAGAGGAACTGTATTGTTTTTTAAATACAACTTAGATGAATTCCAATTTGTATATCCATTACAGATTGTGGAGGTTCAGGTACTTTGATTATTGTTAGGGACACATGTTTAATATTAGGGGTCGGGGGCCACCTGTAACCCTTCTAGGTATTGTTTATCTGAGGTGGAAGTAACCTTCAAGACATGAGTGTTTTTCATTAATCCAAGAACCAGCGATTGTTCATGTCACATACCAAACTGGCGGAGGTCCAGACAGAGATTGGCTCCCTCAACCACGCTGGTGTTCTTGCACATGGACCAAACATTGAAGTACATGAAGACCGGCAGGCTGGTGAATGCTGTCACACCCAGCCACACCAGGAAAAACAGGTAGGCCAGGAACATCAGCTGAACAGACAGAAGGCAATCAGTAACACAAAACTAAATTTATGAATTGTGCTTTTCTAGTCTTTAAAAGAGACAATTGTCCAAATCCTAAACCACTACTCCCTTCTGTCATTGTTTTTCTTATAAAAGTTTACAGTTTTCCAAAATATCATTGGTTGTCATATTCATTCAAACTTCAGTATGACCAGACACAGTCATGCATGAGTAAAATGATCTGTGACCCCCCCCCAAAAAAAGGCCTCTCTGACCCAATCTTGTGCCCCTGGTTTGATTTGCAATAAACCACCACGCCGGATGAAAAACAACCAATCCGAGACAAAGCATGACTGACGAGGTTTCAATGATTTGCAGTGCACTTGATATCACACTCTCAGTGGGTACAACCACATGACCTCCCGCTGATTGATTACCTGGGCTTCAGGAATTTTGCTGAAAATATAGTGGCATATCCACCTCCGTAAAATGGAAAAAATGCCAGCCTTTGTTGGCCAAAAACTGGGCATTCGACTAGCAGACAGAAGCAGAGTGAAGAAAGCTCAGGCAGCTGAGAAGATTCAGAAGCAAAGCGGAATTAGCAATATTCCTCCTCGACAGGTAGGTGTATGATCTCTGATTGATTTTTAATGAATTGTATGATCGAAAGAATAAAACTTCAAACTAGTAACATTGAGTGTTACAGTAACACTCAACTACAAATACAGATAGTCATACTACCAAAGTATTATGGCTAATTTCTGCTTGTTTACAATGCAAATACTTTGTACTAACTTACAGTAACATTTCTAGCGCTCCTATTTCGTTGAAGCTGAATATGTGCTCTCTTGTGATTGTTAGCACCTATGCACATTCATAAAAACATATTTTTAATGGTCATGTTTGCGAATTGCGCTTGTCTGCGTTAGTGAGGGGTGTGGCTTTGGTCAGACACTCAAGGGTGGGATAGTGAAGTGAGGCAACAGTCAAATCTTGGTAGCAGTTTTAATACTGCAAATTCCACCTTTAAAGGCCTTTTCACAACTAATATCTTAAAGTAAAAATGTAATTGAATCGCCTACTAAGATGCAGATGTTTGTTCAATTTTATTTAGTTGTTAGAGGGGTTTTCCTGCAGGACACATTTTTGTACCATTTGTTGTTCTGCTTTGTCTGCCTTTTTAGATTTTGCATTTATTCTTCGCAAACTTCCAACTTGACTTCATGTGAATATAACAAGGGTGTAGTGTGTGAGGATGATCACAATAATGTGCCTCCTTTTCCGATAACTATTCTCTCTCTGCTTGCCTTTTGTTTTGCCCAATGGTATTCTCCAACAGGCCACAGAGCTGTCTGTGTGTGTGTGAGGGAGGTAAAAAGCTAAAAAGACTCATCTCCTAGTAAAGCAATGCAAATGTCCTGTGCATGTGGACACAGACCAAGACTGTAGCCAAAAGTCACAGGCAACACTCTCCAAAACTGTGCTTCATGTCTATCTCATCCATAGCCTTGTAGGATTTCCCAAAATAAACAACTCCTTCTGTAGCATCAATAAATTAGTCATCTATTGTTTTTCTTTTCAAACTTGAACTGTCATGTGTCGCCGACACAGCTTAAAATTTCCTGTCATGCCTCCCATGCTAGTTACTACGTGATGTCAAAGTCAAATTAAACCTTTGTGTTTCAGAGATCAATGAATACTTTTGCTTTATCAGGCTCATGCATCCATAGGATATGCTTACAGTTGACTACAATGATGTAAAGCACACATTTCTGAAGTGGCATGAGTTGAAACGCCTGAAAATAAATGTGAAGTCCTATTATGTTTCTTCAGCCGAAGATTTCTTACAAATGCAGTCAGGCAGCGTCCACAAGCAGTGATCTTGAACTCTCCATACAGATCCCTAATTGCTCCAGTGGTGAAAAATGCCTCCACCAGCAACAGCACTCCAAAGACAAAGAATCCAGCTGCAAGTCCATAGATGATGTACTTCAGGATGTCAATGCTGCAGAGAAAATAAACATCACTCTTTCATTCTTAATGTTCTCAGTATGTGTATTATGACTGTCATCAAATCATTACATAATTATGGTGGTGGATTTTGTTTTGTTTTCAGATACAAGTGAAGTGGAAATAACCCCGAAATGTTTCTATTGTGATAAAAGATGGAAATGTTGTGCAATAACATTATTTATTTACAGATTACTACTAAACCTAATCAGATACAGTACTTAGCAAAAATATTGTTTTTCCTTCAGCATCATGCAGTTTTACACCGAAAGGATTGCTTTACAGTCGTGCGGCGTGCTAATTCTGGTTTGAGCACAACTTCATTTTATTTATTTATTGTACAACATGTAGGACATTATACATATTCTAAATTATTTCATAGAAATTGTGAGCAAGCAAAATGCAGTGTTTATATTTTCATTCAGTGATTTTTGTTCTTCTTTCTGACCATTTCTTTTTCTTTTTTTTTTTGCATTGGCAAGAAATTCCAGAATTGGAGCTTTAGAGGTGAATGCAACATATTTGAACTGCAATTGTCCATTCAACTACTAAATAGTTACGTTAAGTCAGACGGTCTATCCTAGAGGCTATAAAAAAGTATTAGAACCACATAAACTATGTTTTGAAATATGTCTTTTTATGATCACATGAATAAATGGCATTGCCTGCTCAAATCCAATTTCTAGTGATGTTATTAGTCTTCATTAACATATTCACCACAGGTGTTAAAACTACATTATGATTAATTTCAAACTCTAGTGGAAGCCTTGAAAAATAGTATTGTTGCATTGTTGAAACAAAGCATAATTACATTGTTATTCATTCAACCCTTGTATGGTGTTCGTATTTTTGTTACTCAGCCAGTGTTGATGGGTCTGGTGGAATTTTGGGCTTTCAAAACAACACGATCATATACATTTCTGTTATAAATACTCAACAGATGTTTACTACATCCCTATTGCAAGTCATATGAACAGCAGACATTGTTAATATTTTACCTTTACTGGTAAGGCTAAGCCAACGCTTTGCCACTGTTGTGTCCTACCGAAAGGTTTTAATTCTCGCGCTTTATTGCAATGGTGATGATGAGTGAAAGTCTGACACAAACTTGCCTGTTGAACACGAGGTCCGTTTATTTTGTTGAAATAACCAATCCTTTTGCTCTTCTTTTATCAATAAACTCCAGTCTTTCCAATGGTTGAATGACCATACACACGCATCACCTGTTGCCTTCACAGCGTTAAAAAAAAAAAAAAAAATGCAACAGGCAAAGGATATTTACTTAAATAGGCTTTCTAACCAATTAAACCAAAAACAAGAAATACATTGTACAACACTATACACAAACATAATTTGCCCCTAAACACCGGCCCCTAATTGTTATTGCTGGAAAACAGAACAATTCAAACACAAACTAGTAAGAGCATAATGTGGAATCTTAATTCACACACACAATGTTAATTCATTATTCTTTTTACACCTATTGAACCAGACATAGTTTAGTTATTGGTCCTTCAATAATATTGTTTTAGTTTGTATCTTAACAGAACGCACCATGTCCTTTTTGTCAGAGAAAACCTCTAACACTTTGCCAAGGGGCCAGGAACCATGTGGGGCAGAAGAGTCCATGATAACAACGATGTCTCCAGTAGTTAAACTCCGCTTCCTTTGGTTCCACTTTTGCCTTTCTTGTAACAATGGCAGATACTCTCGAATCCATCGCTTCCAAAACAAGTCTGAAATATACTGAACTTGTTTCCATCGACGCTTCACATACATGTCAGAGGAATCAAAAAGGCCAGGAGATAAGGCTGGTTTTCCCTTCAAAAGCAGAAGATGATTTGGTGTGAGAGGTTCAAGGTCGTTTGCGTTATCAGACATCTTTGTGATGGGACGATCATTCAAAATGGCTTCTACCTCACACATAAGTGTGGTCATCCAACAGCTGCTGGCGAAGGACAGAGTTGAGAATACATCGTAGCATGCGTATTATACGTTCCCAAACTCCACTATAATGAGATGCTGCTGGCGGATTGAAACTCCATTCAACTCCTGCTGGAATTAGAGCTCCTTGAATGCATTCATGATTTAAAGTAGCAACAGCCTCTCTCAGAATAAGAATAAGAATGCCTTTATTGATCCCACAGTGGGGAAATTTTCATTGTTACAGCAGCAAAGATATAGGTCACACAGGGACGGCGGCATAATGTGGCCATTAATGTATAACATTGACGGAAAACATTTAGGATCAAACCTATGTAAATATACGCAGTAACATGTGTATATACACATGTATATACACACCAACCTACATCTACATAAAAAGTATGAAGAACACTCATTTTGGCCTGTACATAGTACAGAGGAAAAATACTCTTAAGTAAGTGACAGTGCTGCAGTGCTATAGTGAAATGTAAGGGACAGCATTGGATAAAAATAAAACTAGACTAACAGTAGTGGGGAATGTTGAGTATTGCACGGTATTACAGTAGTGGGGAATATTGGGTATTGCACGATATGAGCTCAGGTGCAGGACTGCACAATTGCACTAATGTCCGCCAGTTTTTAATGCCAGTTTCGGCTTCAATGAAATTGGTTCCGTTGTCTGACTTGATATATGCCCCTTGACCTCTTCTGCTAATGAATCTGCATATTGCATTGATACAGGAGTCTGTCTCAAGCAAGCTTGCAACTTCCAAATGAACTGCTTTACTCGGCAAGCAGGTAAAGCTCACACCATAACGTTTGCAAGTTGTTCTGCCTCTCTTTACTCCTATAAATCCGAAATAATCCATTCCAGTGTTTGTAAGTGGAGGTAGGTCTGAAACAATTCTTTCCTTCGTAAGATCTGCCATCTTTTGCAGCATTGCTTTTCCATGATAACGTCTGCAGAAAACGCATTCCAACATCATCTTTCTAACAGCTGCATTGGCATTAGTATTTCCTCCCAAAGTGGGTCCAGCTTGTAAATGGAGCTCTGTCTGCTCACTGTGCCGTTTCCAGATAGAAGGATGGAAATTTCATCTTCAAACCGTTGCTGCTAACAATAACGAATAATAGCCGTTTCTACATCCATCAGACCTTTTGGTTTCAAAATGTTTTCCTTTGGCATGACGATGTCCTTCTGTCCTTTCACTTGACCAGTTTGGATATCAGATGCCCCCAAATGCTTTCTCTGTTGAACAACGTTCAGCAAATCGGTTTTCATCCTTAGAAATCAAGCTACTGACAGTTTGAGCTTCTTCCAGTTAGAAAAGTAAGCCATGAGGTAGTCAATGGCATTGGTAGTGTTAACAAGGTTCTGACTTTATGGTATACTTTTGAGTTGTGTTTGAAAACTTGTTCTCTATTTCTGTTAGTTCTTGAACTTGAGGTGTTATTCCCATATAATCACATAAGTGACCGTTAGCAACCGCCTAGTAACCAGCAACCAATCATAATTTGTCTTCTTGTCTCTCCACCTTTCAGGGCGCAATATTCAGTAGCGCATCCATGTTGAGAATCAGTGTGCAGATATCTTTCGTTGGGACCACTCGCTCCATCCTCCTCTCTGTACGTGTGCATGTATGTTACTTTCACTTCTGCTCCATTAATGTCTAGTGTTTAGAAGTTAGTTAATTTGTGTTTTTTTCTATCATTTGCGTACGTGTGTGTAATCTTCACTCCTCTCACGTGAGTGATGCATGTTCCAGTCTATTCGGTTCCATTAACCCCTTTCTTAACTGATTCTTATGGTGGTTAATTCTAATGTGTCTAAATTACTCGTGTTATTGGTTTAATTAATCTTCCTTTACCTAGCATATTCAGGCATGAGAGATATGGTTATTATTTGTTTGCCACACACTGGTAATAATATTAGTATATCACTGGATTCATTTTATATCATATTATGATTGTGTTATTTACATACGCTTTCATATTGTAGTATTCATTTGTTTCTTTCTGTTTATAGAAACCACGCACGCGCAGGCAAATCACACACATCCACACATATACACTAATATGAACCCCATCATCATAACCCTTCAATAAAGAGTGGCATGATAGTGTGAACATCGTCTTCTTTATTCTACTGGCCAGACAACCTGAGGGGATTGAGGATTTTATAAATCAGCCCTAATCCAGTCCTTCTTCGAGGTCACAAGTTTGGGTCTCCAGCCCGACACCTCCATTGCATGGTCATTTGAGTTGGATCCTTGACTTCCTCAGCTCTACGATGGCTGGCTAACGCTTGCCCTCGCTGTGAAGTACGGCCTCGCTACCTCGATGACTTCCTGGTGACTCCTCCACCACATCATCATCCCTCTCTCAGACTCCATGACCACTCTGACATGGGAGCAGCTATTCAACCTCCGGGAGCAGCTACCAGCTCCAGTCATCTCTTCACCTGCAGTTAGACCTGCACCTCAGTATCTCAGCTCCGAAGCAGTCATGTTAGCTCTGCAGGAGATGAGGGAAGAAAACAATCAGCTCAGGCGAGATATGCAGAATCTCTTCAACTCTCTCTTCCTGAGGTCAAAGCATTCGGCTCAGTGTGAGGACAGTACTTGTACCTCATATGTGGCTCTTCATCCTCCTGAGACAACATCCACTCCAGATCAAAATCTCAGAGTCCCATTGGATGAACTCCCGCCATGGCCTGATGCATGGCCAATTCCTCCATCAACATCAACTGAACCTCTACCACCTCCTCCTCCAGCTGATGAACCTATGCCTCCGGTGTCATACCTACATTTCCATGAGCCAGGGCTTCAGAACACTCCAGAGCATGTGGAGCCATACACAGTTACTCAAGGGCCATCGTCTGTAGATATATACAGAGGACCAAAGCCTCAAATCTCTTGTTTCACCAATGATGATCCATGCCAGTTCGCCCGCCTTAAGATTGCCCTTGACAATATCTTGCCCAGAGATGCAACGGAGCGATTCAAGTACCAAATACTGGTCGATCACATCAAATTCAAAGACGCTGTTCTCATCGCTGATTCTTACAGTAATAGTTCAACCCCGTTTTCTAAGATGATGGTTCTCTCTGTTCAAAATGTATGGGCAGCCACACAAACTAGCTCTGCAGTGTATCAATGAAGTTCTGACCCAGCCTCCAATCCGTAGTGGGGACAGCCGAGGGTTTCGTCTCTTGAGCCTCCAAGTCAGATCTCTGGTCGGCATGCTAGAGCAGCTAGAGCAACTAGGCAATGAAGGCAGGGCGGAGAATGTGGATCACACACACTGCGTCTTCTCTCCAAGCTTTCCTCATGAGCTCAGAGCACAGTTTAAAAGTCATGTCCATCCCATCCGCACCCCAATACCTACGTTGGTGCACTTCTTTGATTGGCTTGAATATGAAGTCCACGTTCAGGATGAGGATTCACAGCTTCATACTCAAGGCCCTCACGCGAGAACCGCCAGAAGGTCCAAAAGGCCAAACAGCAGAACCTCGGTGCACGTCCTACCACAGTTCTACTTGGCTCCGACCCTGCTCCAAAAGCCACCTGAGTCTTCATCGCAAGTCCGAACTCAGATGAGTACCAAACTCGATACACCTAAGAAGTATTGCCCCTTCTGTGATAATGAGCAGCATTACTTCAATCAATGTTCGCAGTTTAAGGAGTTCTCTACAGAGTAGCGAGCATCCTGGATCAAAACTGGGAAGTGCTGCTGGAGATATGGCAGAAATCACTTAGCTGCTCAATGTTATCTCAAAGCAAAATGTCAACAATGCAACCAGACCCACCTTGACATACTTCATGAGATCAACTCTGCCACCACGACCAAATCCAAACCCAGCTCCAGAGACCGTCCAGCCCGCTACCTACTATCTAGACCCAGATCTCAGAAGTGTTTTGCTGAAGATCGTCAAAGTTCTTTTCCACAATGGCATGCACAGACTCGAGATGTATGCCATCCTCGATGACGGCTCTGAGCGAACAATCATACTACACAATGCTGAGGAAGCACTACACCTCAAGAGGCCGAGTAAGAACCTGGCACTCCGTCAAGACCTGAAAACTGTGTCAGGAAGGTCAGTGTCCTTCTCCTTATCCTCAACCGCTCATCCTCACAAATCATTTCGCATTCTCAAAGCCTTCACTGCAGCAGAGCTTGGTCTCTCAAAGCATTCTCATCCTGTTGAGGCCCTGAAGAAAACTTATCGCCATTTAAGGGCCTGCCACTCCATTCATTCAGTCAAGCCCAGCCACTCTTTCTCATTGGTTCAGACTATCCTAATCTTCTCACTCCAGTGGAGCCCGTGAACCTAGGTACACCAGGGGGTCCAGCAGCACTGAAGACTCGTGTAGGATGAACTCTGCAGGGCCCTGCCAAAGTCTTGCTGCACCAGTCCTACACGCCTCAATGTCTCCTAACCAACACGTCGCCTCCCTCTACCGACCTTCTCAGTCATGTGTCCCGATTATGGCAGATGGATATTTTTCCTTATCGGAGTGAGAAGCTCATTACCAGATCCAAGCAGGACAATGCAGCTATCAGATTGTTAGAGGAGAAGACCGTCAGAGTTGAGATTGACAATGTTCAAAGATATGCCACCCCCCTGCTGTGGAAGGAAACTCTTCCCCCACTTAATGCCCTGAAGGAAGCTGTTATGAGTCACCTTCGTGGCTCCGAAAGTCATCTTGCCAAAGATCCTGCCAAGTCTGCCTCCTACTGTCAAGGGATCAAGAAGTTGGCGGACTCAGGCTATGTCTGAAGGCTCACATCACCCGAAGAGCATAGTAGCAATTCCTGGTATATTCTACATCACATGGTCCATCACAATGGCAAGGACCGCATCGTTTTCAACTGTTCCTTCACCTTCCAAAACACCAGTCTGAATGAACATCTACTCGCAGGACCAGCTTTGGGTTCAAGTCTCCTTGGTGTCCTGCTCCGTTTCAGACAGTATCCTATTGATGTCAGCAGCATCATTAAGGGCATGTTTCATCAGGTCCGCCTCCTCTCTGAGGAACAACCCTTCCTCCGCTTCCTTTGGAGGGACATGAATCGCAACGCTAAGCCCGACATCTATCAGTGGCAGCTTCTTCCCTTTGGGACTACCTGTAGTCCTTTCTGCGCGACCTTCGCCCTACAAAAGCACATCACCGATCACAGTAGTCCTGATGAAGACACTCGACAGTTGAGAGCTGTTTTTATGTGGACAATCTCCTCCAAAGCTTTTTATCTGTAGCTGAAGCGAAGCAGCTTGTCACAAAGCTCCAAAACCTGCTCCAGTCTTGTGGCTTTGAACTGCGGCAGTGTACCACCAACGTCCCTGACATTATCCGTCACCTGCCACTTGAACTTACATCAGAAAGCCGAGAACTGTGGCTTTCAATGGATGGTACAGATCCACCAGAACGCACTCTTGGGATGCATTGGCACTGCAAAACAGACACTTTCAGCTATCGCGTCCGCCACACTGAGCAACCAGAGCCTACAATGCGCAGCATTTACAGAGTGCTATCCAGACAATACGACCCCCTCGGGCTGCTCATTCCGTACATAATTCGAGCAAAGATATTGGTGCATAGCCTCTGGGGAAAGAAAAGGGACTGGGACGATCCTCATCTTCCAGAGGATCTGCTCCAGCTTTGGCAGGTGTGGGTGAGTGAACTTCCATCGCTTCACAATGTTACTATTAATCGTTATTATGTTACTCAGACACCGACCTCTCAGCTGCATCCCAGAGCATTCACGTCTTCTCAGATGCCTCAGAAAGGGCCTACGAGTCAGTTGCCTACCTGCGTACTGTTGGCGCTGAGAGTGAAATCCAGGTGGCCTTCCGTTGGCCCGTTCCCGTGTTGCTCTAGTCCGCCAGCAGTCCATCCCAAGACTGGAACTCTGCGCTGCCCATATCGGAGCCCAGCTTGGTGCCATCCTGAAACGAGAGCTCACAGTTCCCATTGCTGAAATCATCTACTGGACCGACTCCACCACTGTGTTGTCCTGGCTGTAGTCCCCTTCCTGCCGCTACAAGGTGTTCGTCGGTACAAGAGTCTCGGACATCCAGAAGTTAACTGAGAGCAATTCATGGTGCTACGTACACTCCAGCGGGAATCCAGCTGATGATATTACTCGTGGATTGACCCTTTCACAAATCCAGAATAACAGCCGCTGGAACTCGGGTCCCGCCTTTCTTCACAACAGTGAATCTCATTGGCCTTCCAGTCCCGACGTCTCTTGCCCAGAGGATATAGCTGTGCTGCGCAAAGCTAAATTCTGTGGCCTCATTACTGCTCCCCAGCTGATCCATGTTGAAGGCCGACTCAGATGTTGTGAATCCATCAGCTCAGATACTGTACAACCTGTCGTTCTAGACCCTCATCATCTCATCACAAAGCTAATCGTTGTAGACTATGACAGAAAACTCGCCCATCCAGGCTCAGAGAGAGTTTTCGCTGAACTGCGTAGAAGGTTCTGGATCTTGCGGGGCAAATGGCGCAGCCAACCAATTGTACCCAGAATGGCCGACCTGCCACCTTCCAATTTAAGGTTACACTGTCTCGCCTTTTACTCCACTGGAATGGACCGTTTCTCATCAAAATAGCGAGGCGCAATGAGAAGCGATGGGCCATTATATTCAAATGCCTCACCACACGTGCAGTGTACCTAGATCTGCTGGCCAGCATGGACACTGATTCGTTCCTCATGAGTCTACGCCGTTTCATCTCCCGATGGGAAAAACCTCACGAGTTGCTGTCCGACCAAGGCATACATTTCAAAAGAGGCTGCTCAGAACTCCAAGACACATTCAATTCCCTTGCTCCTGACCTGCCATCACAATTCGCTAGTCAACAAATCCATTTCCGCTTCAACCCACCAAGTGCTCCTCATATCGGTGGCTCCTGG
This sequence comes from Filicampus tigris, assembly GCF_054856515.1. Lineage (NCBI taxonomy): Eukaryota > Metazoa > Chordata > Actinopteri > Syngnathiformes > Syngnathidae > Filicampus > Filicampus tigris. The sequence continues at coordinate 1,667,583 of NC_141222.1, forward strand.
GAGCGCGAAATCTGCTCCATCAAGTCTGCTTTACACACCATATTGGGATCCCAAACTGTCACAGAGGAGGTCCTGAGAACCACCATTACCGAAGTGGAAGGCATCATCAATTCCAAGCCTCTTGGCTAGACCTCCTCAGATGTGGATCTATCACCCCCAACATGCTGCTGATGGGGCGGTTCGACCCATCCACCCCGCAAGTTGTGTACTCAGAGACAGAGCTTTTCATGTGCCGCAGATGGAGGTATTGTCAGGTCATAGCGGACCACTTTTGGATCCATTTCATCAGGAACTACTTGCCATCCCTCCAGAGCCGCTCCAAGTGACAACAGGCTCAAGAGGACATACGCGTTGATGACATCATTCTTGTAGTTGACCAGCAGCTTCCACGTGCCTTGTGGCCTGTTGGTAAGGTCACGGACGTTTTCCCCAGTGCTGATGGTAAGATCCGCACTGCTCAAGTACAGGTCAAAGACAAATCCTACATCAGACCTGTGGCAAAGTTTATTAAGCTCCCTGCACTTCCTCAAGACATTCCCGATTGACTCACAACAACTTTGCTCCTCAAAGTTGGGGACGGCTGTTAACAAGGTTCTGACTTTATAGTATATATTTGAGTTGTGTTTGAAAACTTGTTCTCTATTTCAGTTAGTTCTTTAACTTGAGGTGTTATTCCCATATAATCACATAAGTGACCATTAGGAACCGCTTAGTAACCAGCAACCAATCATAATTCGTCTTCCCGTCCCTCCACCAATCAGGGCGTGGTATTCAGTAGCACATCCATGTTGAGAATCAGTATGCAGATATCTTTCATTGGTACCACTCACTCCGTCCTCCTCTCTGTACTTCTCCTTACAGTTATATTTTCTTCCTTTAACCATTCGTGCGTCCATGAGAATGTAAGTTTATGTTGAATATGTTGTTTATCTGCTGCTTTAGTAACTTTGTGCATGTATGTTACTTTCACTTCTGCTGCATTAATGTCTAGTGTTTATAATTTAGTTAATTTGTGTTTTATTTCTATCATTTGCGTTCGTGCGTGTGTTCCTGACTCCTCTCACATGAGTCACTCATGCGTCACGCATGTTCCAGTCTATTCGGCTCCATTAACCCCTTTCATAACTGATTCTTATGGTGGTTAATTCTAATGTGTCTAAATTACTCGTGTTATTGGTTTAATTAATCTTCCTTTACCTTGCATATTTAGGCATGAGAGATATGCTTATTATTTGTTTGCCACACACTGGTAATAATATTAGTACATTACTGGATTTATTTTATATCATGTTATGATTGTGTTATTTACAAATTGTATATTTCATATTGTAGTAATCATTTGTTTCTTTCTATTTATAGAAACCACGCATGCACAGACAAATCACACACATCTACACATATACATTAATATGAACACCATCAACATAACTCTTCAATAAAGAGTGGCATGAGAGTTTGAACATCGTCTTCTTTATTGTTCTGGCAACATGAGGAGATTGAGGATTTTATAAATCAGCCCTAATCCAGTCCTTCTTCGAGGTCACAAGTTTGGGTCTCCAGCTCGACACCTCCATCACAGGTAGAACTGTTAATGTAATTCACCATGACATTCTTTCTGACCTCAGGGTCACCAGAGTCCACTTTAACATTGGCATAGTTTGCGGGCCAGTCTTCCTCAGACTCCCAAAGTAAACCGGTGCCATTAAGCCAGCGTTGGTTTTGTAGGAAGTCAGGCACCCGCATTCCTCTGGATGTAGCATCAGATGGGTTTTCTTTGGAACCCATGACACCATTGAGAAGGGGCTTGACATTTCTCTTATGGCTGAAATCCTATTTGCCACAAATGTGTGTAAATGCTTGTCTTCAATATTGACATATTTCAAAACAGATGTGCTGTCAGTCCAAAACATTGATTTGTCTAACTGAAGTTGAAGCTATGCCTTTAGAATCACATCAATCCTAACAACTAAGACATCAGCTGTTAGTTCGAGTCGTGGGATTGTTACAGATTTCAAGGGAGTGTCAAATCCGACAAAAGCGGACAAGAAAAAACGCCACAGGTGCACAGCTGAAGGGAATGCCCCCCACTCCAGCTGGGCTGCAACCAACACAGAGAGAGAGAGATAGAGAGAGACAGAGCGCGGATAGAGCAAAACATGACAGGGAGTAACTCTGCCCTTTCCCAATAGGAAAGCGACATGAACACCATTTTTATGGCTCTTCAACCTAATATAGGTAACAACTCCGTAGCCATCTTTATCTGCATCAGTAAAGTGATGTATTTGGCTATGCATGAGTTCACCAAAATCATTTGGCTTTACACATCTTTCAACTTTAAATGATGCCAACAACTTCATCTCCTCTAACCACCTTTCCCATTCCTTAGAGATTTCAGGAGGCAGAGCATCATCCCAATGACCGTTTCTCCTGCAGAGCTCTTGTTGCATTACCTTGGCGGATAGAGTGACTGGGGACAAAAAACCCAAAGGATCCTATACTGAGCTGGTGGTGGATTGCATCCCGCGTCTGGTTAGAGCCTGCTGTTTTTGTTCCATCCTAAACTTGAAGGAGTCGGACTCCACTTATTTTTCCTGCAATGTTCAGTTGTTTCATTAGATGTTCTGAGCAGAATGTAGCTGTGCTACCAGGATCCAAAAACGCATATTGTTACAGTTTGTATAACCTTGTTTTTATGGATGGACTTAACCTGCACAGGAATAATGGAGAGAATACAACAATCTTTTCCGACCCCTTTACGACCACATGTTTGGGAAAGATTTGTTTGCTGGGCTCCTAGCTCTTTTGATTTTTACGCATCAGTGTTTATGTTTGAAATGTGAAGTACTGTCGGATGTTGTCCATCACAAACTGCAGATCAAACATTTGGGACAGTCCCTGCTTGTGGCATGTGTTGGCAACTGTTCTAAATAATACAAGCAGTCGGCTTTGCTTTCCACTCCTTGTTCAAATGCCTTAACAAATGCTTTGTACTGAAATTGATCCCCTTCAAATGTGGGAATATCTCGTGATGGCAATAAGTAAGTAAGTAGATAGTAAGCGCTGTTGCACAAGGGCAGTTGTCATTTCATTTTGCTTACGCATGATAGTGACAATGTCTCCAGGTGAAATTTGATCGTTTTGTTGTTGATTTGTTTGCGGCATAATATGTTGATTTCGTCAAGAAGTTGTGCTAGCAGGCAGCAGTACTTGTTTTCTTTCCAAATGCTTTTGATAATGTGTATCAAGATGTTGCTTGACGATTGGTGTCCAATTTGTTTTAGTCGCACATCCATTTCTTGCCATTTACTTTGCTGTGTTATCCAAGTTGCAGGTTCATATTCTTTTGCTGTTGGGTTAAGAGGTGGTGGTGGAGGTGGTGCTGATTTAGTCCTTTGCTTCTCAAAATAGGAGCTCATGCCGTCAGTTGGTGGAAGAGAGTGAGCATGTCCATCTGAAGCCTGATAAACTGCTAATTTAGCATTTGATGCAGCCAGCTCGCTCTCCAATTCGAGCCATTCCTTTTTATCAGCTGTTCCTGTTCCTCCAGAGCAAAAGCTGCCATCCGTGTTACCAGGGCAGCTCTTTCTGCTTGTGCTTTTAGTTTTGCAAATGATGTTGTACTCGACTGAGAACTTTTGCCACTTCTGTTTGCACATTTTTCCACATTTGAAACACTGTCATTAGGGTTTATGTTATCATGAGCAGTACCATCATTAGTGTTCAAAACATCAGTACAGTATTTTCCTTTTCAGACACTTGTTTTTCATTGAATTCTATCCACCTTTTTATATCCTCAATAAATTCATCATTGAACATCATTTTTGCTTTAAAACAGGTTTCATATCTTTCTTTTTCCTCGACGTAATACATCTATTAAAGAATCACACATGCACCTTATTTCATCACACAAGTTCATGAACCCGTCAAGAGATTTTTGCTCAGGTTCTCTCTGGGAGTGACCAGGAAGGATAGATCAGGAATGAGTACATCAGAGGGACAGCACATGTTAGAGGTTTTGGAGATAAGGTCAAAGAGGCCAGACTGAGATGGTTTGGACATGTCCAGAGGAGAGATAGTGAATATATTGGTAGAAGAATGCTGAGTTTTGAATTGCCAGGCAGGAGGCCAAGGGGAAGACCAAGGAGGAGGTTTATGGATGTAATGAGGGAGGACATGAAGGCAGTTCGTGTGAGAGAAGAGAATGCAGAGGACAGGGTTAGATGGAGGCAATTGATTCGCTGTGGCGACCCCTGAAGGGAAAAGCCGAAAGGAAAAGAAGAAGATTATGTGCACATGTACAGTAATTATATGGCCATCTAACAGTGGTGGCGCTACTGTCACATGAATATATCAAAAGAACGTTCCGAAATCCATCAATGAGAAGAATCACGGCGTCCTTACCGGCTTCTCCAGTTACCTTTACCTTTGTTAGATGAAATTTATGAATTAATGTGCTACTAGTTTTTCTAAAAATAAAATGTAATTTAAAAAAGAAGAAAATCCATTAACAGTGCGTCAACACCATGAGGAGAAGGTTTCAGATATACCTTGGATCATTTTTCTTTTGATAGAAACTGTGGGTACCACAGACCCGAACACCATACAAGGGTTAAATGTAAACTCAAGTTATTTAATACCAATCTTGATCGCATAATTATCCAGATATAGTTTGGGTTACTTTAATCACTCACATGTTAAACACATCCAGTGTTTCTCCAGGGGCTCGGATGACCTCAAAGTAGTTCTGAAGGATGGTAACAGTCCCACTCAAAGCTTCATGGCCACATCCACAGAACAAGGCCACGCCCATGTAGAGGAGGATGGTGGCGATGAGGGATGCCCAGGGCAGACTACCCACACATCGCTCACAACACTCCTTACAACCTGAACATACAGGAAAAAACGTGTCATGGAACAATGCCTTTACATTATCATGCCAAAGATGGAATTGGTAGTACAGGAATTAAATTTATTAACCAAATATGAAACTGACACTTAAAGAAAACAATGAAATAAACTATTTTTAATGACAGAAAATGACAATTGGACCACAAAAACTAAGTATCATTGTGATGCACTAATCACATTTTCAAACCAAACTTCCAGTTCCAACAAATCATAATGTAGCAAAGGTGAAGCCACACACTTGTCAGTATGCTTGTAAATAGTTGTTTATTGTTGTATTAAATTCTCATAATTTGTGTGTATGTGATGTCTTTGAGTTGGAAAATCTCCACAAGATGAAAGGGTAGGAGTGCCGTGTACGTACACCTGAAGTTTGGCAGTGTTGAGTGTCTGGGCATGAACTGTGGCCGATAAAAGCTCCTGAATGAATGTGAATTCTGTTACCGCTTGTGGAAATAGAGCAACTGAAGAACTTTGGCAACTATAGCCCCTTTCAGACCAAACATCCCCTGAACTTTGAGGTAGCAGGAGTTCCTTGTAGTAAGAACTTGTGTGTGGCACACTAGTTTGCATTCACACAGAGCGACAGTGGGCAAGGTAGTTTATTCAAGTTGGTCAGTAGGGGAGGGGAGTAATGGACCGTGCCTGTACAGCTATTAAGAAGTTCTTAAATATGGGATTTGAAATATTTTGTGTTTGGATGATCTGTTTTTCCTAAAAAAATAAAAAATAAAAAAAAGAATAGATTGTGCTTTTCAAGTTTTTATTTGTTTAAAAAACAAATGAGTGATTTAAAAATTGAAATAAATTGTTGGTTCTGTCCACCAATTTGCTAATCGCTGCCAGAAAGTGCAATTGGAAGTCCCTGTCTTGCACTCTGCTCCCCTGAATCATCTCTCGCTCCAGTCTGGCGCTCTCCTCCGAACTCCGGAGCTCATGCCTTCTGGCCTCCTCGAGGACGTGGAGCTCCTGCCTACGCATGCCCATTCCCTCCATGAAAATGGCCTGGCTTCTTTCCTCCATTAGTTCTAAGGCATCCATGAAGAGATTCTCTCTGTCCCCCTTCCGCTTACCTTTAGGCATATGAATGCACAATGAGCAACAGTAAATCATTAGCAACAACTGCTATATAATACACAACTTTGTAAAGTCTGATTTTATTGGTCATTTACCGGGACGGTTATGAAGGGCAGTAGACGCTGGGCGAGAAGTGCTGCTTCTACTCGTGGATGGAGCGTTCTCACTGGTCTCCTCATGTGAAACTCACATGTCACAACATGTCCATCTAATGAGTAACAATGAATGATTGATCCAGCTATGAAGTAAAATACATGTAGACAAAAGTTTAGACGATATTGGCCAGTGATATAATCAATGCATTGTACTTCATCTTGAAAAATTATATTAACATTTTTTTTAATCTGCAATTTTTATTCATCATTCAATGCATTTTCATCTAATCAATATTTACAGTAATTGCGTTTCGTTTACGTATACTGTGTATAACTTGTTTATATGACTACTTATGTGATGAGACAAAGTAGGTAAACCTTTACGATGTGGACAGACCCTCACCTGAATACATCATTAAATATATATAATATATATAGACTGTATATGTATAGCCTGTATATATATATATATATATATATATATATATATATATATTTATAGACTGTATATGTATAGCCTGTATATATATATATATATATATATATATATATATATATATATATATATATATATATATATATATATAGACTGTATATGTATAGCCTGTATATATATATATATATATAAAACGTTTCGTTCTCAGTAAAGTAACGCCAGCAGGAAGTTGCCGGTCAAACAAAAGAAACATATGCCACAAAAAGGGGAAGCGCTACAACAGGCAACAACCTAATAAGTATTTATGGGATTATTTTGTATTTACCTTCGTCTATTGCCGCTGCTCATGGCTTCCAGTTGCGGTTGCCGAGTCCTTTGTCCCACACACGGTGGACAGTGTATGGCGTCGAGTCGCTTGTACCATTTATAAACGTTTCTGTCATTCCCACTGCGGCTATTGTGGTCCTTGAGTTTTTTGTACTCTTGATTTAGCTTCTTCAGCTTTGCACGGACTCGTTTTGTAGTCGGGTTAATATTGTAGCTCAGCCAGTTTGGCCTGATGAACTTTATCATTCCTCGTGGCTGATTCAAAGTTTCGTTGGATGTCCTCATTCACGTAAATGTTTAGGAGAGACTGTACCTCATGTTCCGTCCACCGATCCAATGTTTTTCCTCCTTCATTTCTTGCAGTATATCATGAGTGACGACAGTGAAACTTGCTACACACATAACGCTGAGTCGCTTATTGGCGGTTACAATTGTGCGCAACCAAAACAACACATCCCCAAGTTCAACCGACCAATCAGCGTTCGTCAGCACAGCGCGCCACTCAAAAAACTTGGGTGAACGATTGGTGAATGAATCTTTTTAACGGTTCTTTTTGATGAACTGATTGTAATGATTCAGTTCACTGAAAAGAACTGTCATGCCTATAACTACTTCGGGTCATGGTGGAGGAACGGCAACTGTTTTTAAAAACAATTTTAAATGTAAACAGTGTATATTGGCCACATCATTCACCAGCTCTGAAGGCACTTTCTTTGAAGTTGCCAGTGCTGTCCCTGTGCTCTGCGCTGTCATGTACTGTCCTCTCAAATACAACAAGGTGTTTCTGAATGACTTTTGGAATCTTCTTGCCGAAATCATGCTGCTATATGATCGCATACTGTTTATGGGGGACTTTAATATTCAAGTGTGCTGTCCTGAAAAATCACTGGCAAAGGGCTTCTTAAGACTCTTTCAATTTGGTGTAGTGCTTGTCTGGCTCCACTCACAGGCAATGATACACTTTGGACCTTGTCCTTACTTTTGGTATATCAGTCTCAAATTTGAAAGTGTTAGACAATGTGCTTTCTGATCATATGACTGTGCTCTTTGATGTAGTGTTTTCCAGTGCTGTCAGAGCTACTGTTAGCGAGCGCAGGTGCCGGGCTTTTAACCCCCTCACTGCTAGTCGGTTCTCTGATGCCTTTGGACGGCTTTCTAGTCCTTCTTCAAACACAGAAGAACTCAGCACCTGGTTCCATTCATCCTGCCTTAACATTTCGGACTCTGTGGCTCCATTAAAAAATATTCCGCCTAAAGTTAGACCGGAGCCATGGTTTAATGAGAGTACTCATGCAGCTAAACAGGAATGTTAAAGAGCTGAACGCAGGTGGAAAAAACACTGGCTGCAAGTCTCTTAACAAACCCAAAGACTGCTGGTATCGTTACCAAAGAAAGGTGAAGAAGTCCAAGAGGGAACACTTGTCAAGTCTCATTTAGGCAAATCGCCATGATCCGCGCACTCTATTTAAAACAATTGATTCTGAACTTAAGCCCCGTAAGCCAATTTGCACAGACTGGTCCCCTGAAATGTGATAGATTTTTGTAGTTTTTCGTTGACAAGGTTGCTACAGCTAGGGCTCTCGTTTCGAACGCCACGTTTGACCCCTCTATCCACGTTCCTTGTTCCACAGTGTTCGATTCCTTTGAGACACTTTTTGGGAGGATGTGATTTGCCATATTAAGAAACCTGGATCCCTTTATGAGTCCGCTCCTCCTCACTTCTTTAAGGAGGTTCTCCTAAGTATTGGTGAACCGGTTTTGGCCATTATCAACAGCAGCAAGTCTTCTGGTGTAGTCCCCCAACATTTTAAACATGCTGTTGTGCAACTCTTGCTTAAAAAAAAAAAAAAACTGGCCTTGATCAAGGTGTGCTGTCAAATTTTAGACCCGTTTCGAAGCTGCCTTTTATTTCTAAAATTCTGGAAAAATTGGTTCATTCACAAATAATAAAATATTTCTTGGATGAACATAATGTCATGGAGGTTTTCCAGTCAGGCTTCAAGATGATGCATAGTACAGAGTAAGCTCTGTTACATATCATTAATGATTTCCTCCTGACAAATGACACCTGAGACTATGTATATCTTGTTTTGTTAGATTTGACTGCAGCATTTGATACGGTGAACCACGGTATTATTTTGGCTCATTTGCAGCACCAAGTAGGCATTAGTGGAAGTGCTCTTGAGCGCTTTGGATCCTATTTGGCTGGCAGGACCTTTTCTGTTAGCCTAGGTTCCTCTGAATCCCGCTCTGCCCCTGTGTCGTATGGTGTTCCAGGGTTCTATTTCGGGACCTTGCTGTTTTCGTTGTATTTGCTGCACCTGGGTTCCATCCTTCGAAAACACGGTATTTCCTCCCACTGCTCTGTGGATGACTGTCAAATCTATGTCCCACCGAGCAAAAAGGCCACTTTCTTCTTAGGACCACTTCTGTCCTGTCTAGAGGACATCAAAGCCTGGATGTCACTAAATTTCTTAAATTTCAATGAAAAGAAAACAGAAGTTGTGGTGTTAAGTCCCAGTGGCTCTTCTACATCTCACCCTGTTGACCTGGGCCCCCTGGCTGCATATCTAAAGCCAACAGTCTCGAACTTGGGTTTTAAAATGAACATGGATCTTAAATTGGACCGCCAAATCAGCGATGTTGTTAGGTCGATCTTCTTTCATCTTAGACAGCTGGCTAAGGTAAAACCTCTCCTTTCTCAACAGCACTTAGAAACAGTCATCTATGCCTTTGTTACATCTCAGCTAGTTTACTGTTATGCACTTTATTTTGGAGTCAGCCAATCCTCTCTCAGGCGTCTGCAGTTGGTCCAAAATGCTGCTGCCCGCCTCCTAACTGGATTTCGGAAGACGGAGCACACAACACCAGTTCTGGTCTCCTTTCACTGGCTCCCAGTGCATTTTAGGGTTCATTGTAAGATGCTTCTATTTGTTTACAAGTCTTTAAATGGCCTCGCCCCAGCGTACCTCTCTGAGCTCCTCCACTTCTACACACCTTGCCGGAGCCTCAGGTCTGCGGACCAGGCACTGCTTGAGGTGCCAAGGACTAAGCAGTGTCTCAGAGGGGATCGAGCATTTTCTGTGGCTGGTCCTTCCCTTTGGAATGACCTTCCATTGAATGTTAGGCAAGCCCCCTCTCTGTCCATTTTTACAACCAGTTTGAAGACACATTTCTATTCTTTAGCTTTTGATTCAACGTGAGACTGACATTTTTCTGCTGTTTTCCGGTGTCTAGTGTATACAGTACTTTATGTTAATTTATTGCTTTCACCTGTTATGTTATTGCTATTTTGTTTTTGTATGTAAAGTGCTTTGTTACAACTGTTGTGAAATGCGCTAAATAAATAAAGTTGTATTGTACTGTATTGTATGTTTCCAAGTAGCCATTGTGTTCCAATTCTCTCGCTGCTTCCATGTTTGTGCCCCGTGTGTATGTGTTTGAGAGAGAAGAGGAGGGGCCAGGGGAGTCTTTCATTTACTTGGATTGTTACATTTAAGATGTTGCCATTGCCTTCATTTTTTTAAGTTCTTTGGCCAAATTGAGTTAAAACTACTCTGATATTGAACATGCTCATGCTGTTTAACCTTTACTGAACCGCCCAAAATCCCCGCCCCCAAAAAAACAATAAAAACGGAGACAACTTCGCAAAATAAGTGAAGCAATGAAAATCGATACCGTAATTTTGTCAGCCTCCCAATATATCGGTTAAGCCCCCCCTGAGGCCCGGAGAGAAAAAATCCTGACGGTGTGCCTGAAGGATTGTGACAAAATGTATTTTCTTTTGTTGGTTGTCAAATATACATAAATCATTTTCCTCAGCCATTCAAAGTTGTACGTAGTTGCCTTTTTGAGTTAGTCAAGTCAACTGATATAGATTCCAGTTTCAGTTGTAAACCTGAACAGTATAAGCATGAGAAAATTATTAATACCGTTATTTTTCACAAATATATCAAGCTATGCAAATCATTGAGATGGTCAAAACACTGATCATATTCCTTTTACGTATGATCAGGGATGTACTCATTTGCTCTCTTATTGAGAATTATGAGGAGTTGATAAATATGTAAGTCACAACGTACCATGAGATCCAGATCTGATGCATTCAGAAAGCCAGGATGACTGGATTCCATCATAGCTATTTTATTTTAAGCAAGCACAATTTTGATGACTGAATGGAAATGAAGGAAATGACAAATGATTTGTCATCTCACTTGCTCATGTTCCTTTTCTGTCTGCAGGTCTTCGCAATTCATTGCCCTAGTGTAATTGGAAGTCGCTAGAACAGCTGTCCTCTCAACTGTGAGTGTGAGTGTGAAGGAGGCAGTGGGTATGTATTTGTCTGTCAGTGATATACGGTAGCTAGTCCCGAACAGTGTTTCTCGTTATAAATAGCAAAATTGATTCAACATTATAGTGAGCCACGATTGGGGTCACTGAGTTTATTCGTGTTGCAACCACAGCTTCTGAATTTACAGTCTCTAAAATAGCATTGGATGGTTTTAAAGCTCCAATTGCTCCGTGTGCGGTCTTCTGCTCTGATGTCTTTTATTTAGAAAGTGCTTGTTTAAAATAGTCACAGGTGTTTTATTTCAACATTTCTGTAATGCATTTTTTATGTAAATGCCAGATCCTCTTTTCCTCAACACTATTTTTAATTTAGACTAATTGACTTGACAGATGTTTGACAGTCTACTGTGGTCTTGGCTAATTACTCATTCTGCCCCAGCTCAACCCATGCGTTTGAATATTCAGGAATGTTAGGTTTAAATGTAAAGCTAAAGAACCATGCACACACAAACACACAGATAAACAGCCTTCACACTTCCATGCAAAGACAAAATGTATTGAAACAATAGAATCATCTCCCTGGTTCTTAGAAAATTGTGTGTTTTTATTTGTGTGAGTCATCCTACTGCTCATGTTTAATTGACCGGCCATGTTGCCATGCCAGCAGGGGTGTGGCAGGAGCCTGCTGACCCAGTTTGCCTGTAGCGTTGTTATGGCAACAGTGCAGCTCGGCAAGCTTCACAGCCGTACAACACACATTTTCATGCACAGACTCACAGGCACAAATCATGTCAGTTTGCTCACTAGTGTATTTTGCAGAGATCAACAGACAGTGTTTCATGTCAAAATAAGAGCCATAAAGATGGAAATATTGTACATACAAACAATTTGCACTGAATGGCTGAATTTAAGAAAATGTTAATTACGATTGCACGCCTTTATATAAATAACAGCCATTCAGTGCAAATTGTTTGTTTGAATAAAGGCTGATTATTTGCCACATTAGTAAGGCAGTTCTGAGCCAGGTGGAGGAGATGTTAGACATAAATGTGTTATGAGCTTGTGTGGAGAAAAAGTGACTTTTTTTTCAGCATTTTTGTCATTATGTAAATATGTCATTACTCAATCTATATCTATGCATATGAATGCAGTTGTATCAGCCACAGAACATGTGTGCAGGTGTTTGTCATTGTGTGTTTTATGGTTCAGCCATGTTATAATCCTTCTCATATTTCCATATTTGGGTTTGATAAGCAGGCAAGACCCAGTGACCTGGTAAAAAAAATGGGGCACGCTAAGCACAAATGGTTGTATATGCTCTATAAACATGAGGGTATTTCCTTGTTTGGGAGGAAGTTCAGCATTGATAGTACAGTAATTTTTCTTTATATTTGATGACCCTAAGCCAGTCGCTTGAACAAGGGAAGACTTGCAAAATGTCAGACAGTTTACTCCTACTCCTACCTTTTTTCACAAACTTTCACAAATCCACATAGCTTTTTGGACATAATAACCACAGGTGCAGCTGTATTCTATGGGGCCTGTTGTAGACAATGCAGATTAGGGAAGTGTCCAGGCATCTTGGCAACATACAACAAAATGGATTTATTGACTCTCATTGCTTCAATGAAATCTGGCTCAGTGAATGCATCTCGGATGATACGCTTCAGTTTTGCGGCTTCCAGCTTCTCAGAGTGGACCATGATACAACACACAGGGACTAATTCAAATCTGCAAAGCTTCTGCTAAAAACAGTGAAGACAAACAAAGCAAAATTGGAATTACAGTACTTCAGTAGTTTTCGAAACTTCTGGATTAACAGTATTGTTTATACTGTCTTTGAAATTTTAGTGGCCAATTCAGATGAGTATACGGAAAATGTAAACTCCAATATTGGCTTTTTTGCGTTCCATTCAAGATGCTCTGCACATTCACTTCAAGGCTCTCGAGGACACCAGAAAGATTATAACTGAAATTGAGCAAAGTGTCTATCTGCATCCACACTACAGAGTCTAAAAGTATTTACAAAAGTGGTAATAAATAGCATTAGATAATCCCAGGCGTGACTGTGCACGTGCCTGTCCGACCAGTTACAGTCAGGGTTTCATGAAATAAAATTCACACATATCCAAAACAATGCCCATCAACATGTCATGTGAGGATCGGGATTTGGACCCATTCGCAGATATGACACGGAAGTTGAAGAGTAAAAAGTATTTATCAAGAAAAATAAAAAGTAACAACAGATATCAGGACGGGAAGAGAGTTCGCATCCTCACTCCAAGAAGGTTTGAAGTACTGACAATGTGTCAGTGTGTCACTCAAAGATTTAAACTGTAAGACTTCAGGCCTATATGACATCATAAAGGACACAGCATAAAAGGACCATAGCAACTGGAGAGCAACTGATACATCACGTAAACAACCAGTCATAACACAACAGGAGCAAAAAACAAAATTTTGCTGATTTTAATTCATTAGATAATGACATTTTCTTTGCAGTGGATTTGCTTTTGTGTAATCATAGTCTACTTCAATCTCATTCACTGATTCGCTAGCTAACAGCCAATCAGAGTGATCAATTGTCACAGACAGCCGATGCCATTCTGCATACTACGATCAAAGTCTCATACATTCAAATCATATCTAAAAAGTACAATGACACAATAGTCTTAATTATTCATAACTGATAATGGATGGATGGATGGATGGATGTAAATGTTGCTTTTTACTTAGGTTTGTTCCTCCTTGTATTATGAGCGTGTGCGCGCAAGATTGGTATATGTGTGCATTTTATTTCATGAAAACATGACTGTGGGTGGTACGATGAACAATTACTTCTCGCCATGTTATTTGCTTGCTATGTGATAGTGGATATTTTAATTGATGTTGACTGTAAGAATTAAGGCGGCACGGTGGTCGACTAGTTAGCACGTCCGCCTCACAGTTCAGAGGTCGTGGGTTCGATCCCGGCCCCGGCCTCCCTGTGTGGAGTTTGCATGTTCTCCCCGTGCCTGCGTGGGTTTTCTCCGGGTACTCCGGTTTCCTCGCACATTCCAAAAACATGCATGGTAAGTTGATTGGACTCTCTAAATGGCCCCTCAGTGTGATTGTGAGTGCGGATGTTTGTCTCTATGTGCCCTGCGATTGGCTGGCAACCAATTCAGGGTGTCCCCTGCCTACTGCCCGAAGACAGCTGGGATAGGCTCCAGCACGCCCCGCGACCCTTGTGAGGATAAGCGGTATCGATAATGGATGGATGGATGCAAGAATTGAATGCTCTTTGTTTAAAGGGGAAGTCTACCTCCCCAAAATTCTTTGCAATAATATTGTCTATGCATCTTCATAAGTTAGTGAAGGGCTAAATGAACCAGGGCTTCAGCGCGTGTCTCGAGCAAAAGTGGGAGTGCTAAATGAAGCCCCGATTCGGAGCGTGTATCGGGTAAAAAAAAAAAAATCACATGACCAATGACAAACGAGGCCACGATTTGTGTGGAGGATTTCATTGGTTCATTCAACGTATCGTTTCCTCATAACACAAAAGAAGACTCGGTTTGTGCGGTTGACGCCATTGGATCATTCAACGTATCGTAACGCTGGAGACCTCTTTGCAAGTGTTGTCGGCGTTTGTAGTGATCTTAAAGTTAGATGTCCAGTTAGGGAGTCACACTGTGCATTAGAAAAGTATACTTGGAATGCTCAAGTAGCCATTTTGCAGTTTTTAGTCATTTTTTTTTTTATATACATTTGGCAAGGGCGGCGCCGTTCTGACCAGGAGGTTGTAGTAGGATCAATACTACTTTGATCTATACTGTACTTTTCAATTAAAATTTATTCAGGGTTATTCATAAACATTTTATGTTATGTTTATTATTTATTCCATGTTTGCACACACACTACGGCTAGAACTGCAATACTGCTAATTATACTTGTTTATTAACTGTTAAGCCTATAATCTTATTTCATTCTGTATACACTTCTGTTTTACTGCTTGATGACGCCATAGAGCAAATGAAGCAAGTTTGCTTCAAACCATGTGCAAACTGGCTGGCCTCAGTGATTCATTGGCAGCCGCAAGATGGCTGGCAACATGCTGTTTTGTTGAGCTGGAAATCATCCATCCATCCATCCATTATCTATACCGCTTATCCTCACAAGGGTCGCGGGGCATGCTGGAGCCTATCCCAGCTGTCTTCGGGCAGTAGGCGGGGGACACCCCGAATTGGTTGCCAGTCCTAACAAAACCATCTTCTCAGCAAACCATCAGATGGTAAAATTATTAAAATTAAAATTATGTTGTTTTTGTTCATCTATGTCATATCATGTTGTAGAATGCCTAGGAGTGGGACTAATACCTATATCTTTTCAGGTAGTATGGCCAGTTGCTCTTTAGGACAGGGAAAGCAACAGAGAAAGTACACTGTAAGACAAGTATTGGAACAACTTGAAGCTGATGATAGTGACTTGGGCGCAGAATTGGACAGCGATAGTGATTCTGATTAATCGTTTCAACCGCATGAAAGTGAGGGTGGTGAATCTTCTGCCCAAGACAGTGACTCGCCCATGACTCGTCCAGTGATGAAGATTTGCAATTTACAGAGACTGCAAGCCCACAGTTAGACCCTAATTGTGCCACAAAAACTTACAGGTGGCGAAAGAAAGTCTTTGAGTTACCTGACGTGAGTTTTCAAGGACAACAAGTTGAGTCATACCAGGATGTCACAACAGACACACCACTGGTTTACTTTCTTTCCCTTGATATGTTGGAAGATATTGTAGAACATACCAATCAGCACAGAGTTCAAAAACACGGGAAATGTGTAAACACTTCAGTAAAGGAGCTAGAACAAGTTCTTGGAATGTACCTCAGGATGGGATTAGTTCAAATGTCTGGAGTACGTCAGTACTGGGAAAGTGAAGTTCATTATGGGCGTGTAGCAGACATAAAGAGTCGCAACCGATTAAACCAGCTACTCTCTGTCATCCACTTTGTAGACAATGAAATGGCCAATGAAGAAGTAAAAATGGATCGACTTTGGAAACTGAGACCCTTTTTGGATTCTTTTCAGAGACAATGTCTTACAATTTCTCCTCGACCAAAACAATCCATTGATGAGATGATGGTGCCGTACAAAGGTAAATTTGGTGGCATAAGGCAATATGTCAAAGGAAAGCCACATCCCTGGGGATTCAAAGTGTGGCGCGCTGTTGTGTCACTGGCCTCCTGCATGACTTTGACATATATCAAGGAAAAGGTGGTGGCAATGGACAAAAAGGGCCAAAAAAGGGTCAGTTGGGAGTTGGTGGAGACATTGTTGTGAAGTTATGCGAATCGCTTGCAGAGAAAGTAAATTTCCTGATTTTTGCTAACAATTTCTTCACTTCCATGCCCCTCATTGAGAAATTATTGGCAAAGGGAATTTACTACACAGGAACTGTGAGGAAAAACCGTATGTCCAAATGCAACCTGATACCTGACAAAGACCCGTCCAAGAAAGGCCGTGGATCCTACGATTATCAATTGGAGTCCAACACCAACACAGTTTATTTGAAATGGCAAGACACAAAAGCAGTCAGTTTGATGTCAACGTATGCTGGACCAGAACCTTTGAGAAAAGCTAGGCGCTGGGACAAGTCCAAAAAAAAGAGTACACCTACATAGATCAACCGAACATCATCAAAGAGTACAACGCTTCCATGCTGACATGCTTGATGCGCATCTTGCACGATGTAAATTTCCCATCAGGACCCGTTGCTGGTATATGATACTTTTCTGGCACTTCATGTCTGTTGCGGTGATCAATGCATGGCTCCTTTACCAGCGTGATTGTGAGGCACAGGGAATCACTGGATCTGAAGTTCTCAAGCTTCGCAAGTTTCAGGGTTTGGTTTCTCAAGGTTTGGTTGAAGTTGGAACAGCAAGAAAGCGGGGTAGACCATCAATTCCGAGCTCCTCCTCCCCCTCATCCCACCACCAAGATTTGTT
The DNA here is from genome assembly GCF_054856515.1 of Filicampus tigris. Taxonomy (NCBI): domain Eukaryota; kingdom Metazoa; phylum Chordata; class Actinopteri; order Syngnathiformes; family Syngnathidae; genus Filicampus; species Filicampus tigris. The sequence goes on from NC_141222.1 coordinate 1,684,699, forward strand.
CGGGTTTATCAGAGTGCAGATGTCCGTTTTGACCAAGGGTCATATGCCTGTCAAGCAGGAAAATCGCTGTCGATGTGCTGTGTGCAAGGACCTCAAGACTGAAATGCACTGTGAAAAATGTCCAGTACCTCTCTGCATTAACAAAAAAAGAAATAGTTTCAAAGACTATCACAATGTCTAGTGTGAGCTCTGACAGATTTTTGGAAAAGAAAGACCAATGGTGTTTTTGTTTTTTTCCAGCAGTGATTATGTCCCTGTGTTCTTGTTTCTATTGGCCAAAGTGTTCATTCAAAATCCAGTTCTAAAATGCAACAAATAAAACAAAAAAAAAAATATTGTTCAATGTAGCTGTGTATTTGATTGATGATTTTCTTAAATTCTAAATAGTTTACTGACAGTTTTTGTTATTCTGATTTTTCGAAATGATACCCCTAAATCCCAAAGGGTCAAATTTCGCCCTAATCCTAAATTAGGGAATAAAGTGTTAAAATTGAAAAAACATAAATATTGGTGTTCAGTGAATTTATAGCAGTCATTTAATGTATAATTCATAATTTTCCAAAGAAGAAAAGGGTTCTTGGGTTCTCCAGTGTTAGGAAAGTCTGATTCCATCTTGCAAACGAGGAAAATGACGCTGAAGAAAATTGTCTCGACTCCAACCAGTCAATTTCAATCATTATATAAGGGCGTGGTTCCAATTTCAAATAGACATGAATCAGGTTTGAATCCAAATGACACCCCATTTAACAATGTATCCGTGTTACATACACTACAGAGGCTATTTTATTTCTGAATTATGTAAATGCCACATCGACATTCTGTTTATAACACTGAACTTTTAACACTGGCCGAGTTGCATTGTATGCTTCAACAATTACATGATAATAGATGCTGTGTCAGGTCCGACAAAAACGAACAGGAGAAAATGTGGATCCCAAAAACGCAGAATAGGACAAAATCGGCGAATAGAAAAATCTTTAATGACAAAATTCAAAAATGATTGACAAAGTATGAACAAAGGACGCTGGCGAAACCAAAGCCAGGGAACATCCAATTGGAAACACAAAACGCTTGCACAAGGCAAGGAAGAATTGATTAACCGAAAGACAAAAACAAGATTGGAAAAAACTCCATTAACACGAAACACAAAGCGCTCAGTCAAAGTGACGAGGAATAAAAACTTTATACTACAAACCCTTAACAGAAAAATCGAGAACAAGATACGTGAACGAGAGGTCTAGATAACAGAGCTTGGGCTGTGAAGCAAGCAAGGTCAATAATCCGACAAGATGCAGTAGTGAATAGTGTCCTTTTAAACCTAGCTGATTATGATCAGCCATAGGTGCGCAGCTGAAGGGAACGCCCCCCCCTCCCACTCCCCACCCCCCCTCCAGCTGGGCAGCAACAAACAGAGAGAGAGGGAGAGAGAGAGAGAGAGAGAGCGCACAGAGCAAAACATGACATGCTGAAACCAAATGCATCTAACTCATGTGTATGTGTATGAATATATCACATAGATATTTGCTTATTTTTGACTATATATTATTTCTTCTATTGTAAACATCCATCCATCCATTATCTGTACCGCTTCTCCTCACAAGGGTCGCGGGGCGTGCTGGAGCCTATCCCAGCTGTCTTTGGGCAGTAGGCGGGGGACACCCTGAACTGGTTGCCAGCCAATCGCAGGGCACACAGAGACAAACATCCGCACTCACAATCACACCTAGGGGCAATTTAGAGTATCCAATCAACTTACCATGCATGTTTTTGGAATGTGGGAGGAAACCGGAGTGCCCGGAGAAAACCCACGCAGGCACGGGGAGAACATGCAAACTCCACACAGGGAGGCCGGAGCCGGGATCGAACCCACGACCTCTGAACTGTGAGGCGGACGTGCTAACCAGTCGACCACCGTGCCGCCCCTATTGTAAACAGTACTTGAAAATATAAATGATTAAATGAAAATATTTAATCAATCAATCAATCACATTTTATTTATATAGCACTTTTCATACATAAAAATGCAACTCAAAGTGCTTTAAAACATTCAAAGCAAAACATAGAAAAAAAAAAAAATCAGTTCATGCTCTCCCTCCCAACAAACCCAAGACAGATATCCATTAGTACATCAGCAATCATTCACACACACCCACACAAAGTGCACAACCTGATAAAATGTGTTAAAAAGACATGACAAGGCACAGAGAAACCATATGAGGAAAGGGTACCCAAGGGGAGCTCTCCGCGCCGAGGGGAATGACAGCCCACGGCCACAGGGGCGCCACCACCATAGAGGCCCGGATTAGACAGGCGGACCCCACACAAAGTGTAGAGGCCGCCGGCCACCCAGACCCAAGGAGTCCCTGCGATGACAGCCCCCGCGGGAAGGGCAGCCACCCCTCCCTCAAAGCAGAGGCTCCCCCATGAGGAAACACTGGACCTAAAAGCTGACAACGGCAGAGAGCAACAAAACTAAAAGACCAAACAGTAGTATAGTCTAAGAACTAGAATCAGTAAGATAAGATAGAAAAAAAAATAATAATAATCTTCAATAAAAAGAAAAGATAAATTATTAAAATGTTGTTGATCGCCAAACTAAAAAGGTGTGTCTTGAGCTTCCTCTTAAAAATATCAACAGTCTCTGCAGACCTGACGTCCTCTGGCCGGCTATTCCAAAGGTGAGGACCAAAACGGCTGAATGCAGCCTCCCCATGCATTTTGGTCCTCATCCTTGGAATAAACAAAAGGCCGGCGCCAGAGGACCTCAGGATCCGCGAGGGTTGGTATGATAAAAGCAAATCAAATAAATAAGATGGCCCAAGACCATTAACACATTTATAAACAAATAAAAGTACCTTAAAATCGATCCTGAAACACACAGGGAGCCAATGCAGCAATTTCAAAACTGGCGTAATGTGCTCCCGCCCTCTGGTTCTCGTCAGCACCCGAGCGGCTGAATTCTGCAGTAGTTGCAGTGGTGAAATGCTCTTTTTCGGGAGGCCAGAGAGCAGGGCATTACAGTAATCTAAACGACAGGAAATAAAAGCATGCATCAGCACTTCCGTGTTAGCCTGAGAGAGAAACGGGCGGACTCTGGCGATATTCTTAAGGTGATAAAAACCAATCTTGGTTACATTTTTAATATGAGGAATAAAACTGAGCTCAGAGTCAAAAATGACGCCAAGGTTCTTCACACAATGTGAGGGATTAAAAATGTGTAGTTTTGGTAAAAGGAAATTATCTGCCATCCATGACTTGATATCCATCCATCCATTATCTGTACTGCTTCTCCTCACAAGGGTCGCGGGGCGTGCTGGAGCCTATCCCAGCTGTCTTTGGGCAGTAGGCGGGGGACACCCTGAACTGGTTGCCAGCCAATCGCAGGGCACACAGAGACAAACATCCGCACTCACAATCACACCTAGGGGCAATTTAGACAGTCCAATCAACTTACCATGCATGTTTTTGGAATGTGGGAGGAAACCGGAGTGCCCGGAGAAAACCCACGCAGGCACGGGGAGAACATGCAAACTCCACACAGGGAGGCCGCAGCCGGGATCGAACCCACGACCTCTGAACTGTGAGGCGGACGTGCTAACCAGTCGACCACCATGCCGCCCATGACTTTATATCTAAAATGCAATTTAAAAGGGTATCAATGGGTCCTGTGTCATCAGGAGACACGGCAATATACAGCTGAGTGTCATCAGCATAGCTGTGAAAGCTGATGCCGTGTCCCCTGATGACATCCCCAAGGGGAAGCATATAAAGATTAAAAAGTAGGGGGCCCAAAATCGAACCTTGGGGAACCCCACATTTAATTTCATGGGTTTTGGAGGAACAAGTATCCATACTTACAAAGAAATATCGGTCTGTGAGATAGGAATAAAACCAGTTAAAAACAGTACCAGAGATGCCCACGATATTTTTAAGTCTATTTAATAAAATTTGGTGATATACTGTATCAAAAGCAGCGCTTAGATCCAGTAGCACCAAGACTGAGTTTTCTCTCGTCTGCAGTGCACCTAATATCATTCAAAATCCTTAAAAGAGCAGTCTCCGTACTGTGGTTCATCCTAAAACCAGATTGATATTTCTCCAAAATATTATTTGTATATAAAAAATGATTCAACTGGATGAAAACCATTTTTTCTAAAATCTTACTTAAAAACGGTAAGTTGGATACAGGTCTGTAATTATTAAAAACGCTCGGGTCAGAATTGCTCTTCTTCAGAAGGGGCTTCACCACCGCCGTTTTAAAGGCAGCGGGGAAGACGCCCGTCTGAAGAGAGCAATTGACTATATTTAAAATTTGTTCCTCAAAAAATCCATAAAATGTCTTAAAAAGAAATGTGGGAATTGGATCCAAAAGGCAGGTTGTTGGGTTTACCTGGGAGAAAACTCGAACAAGTGTCCTTGCATCCACCAGGGCAAAACTTTCCAGTGTTTCCTCATGTAAATATGATGTCCAGGTTTATTAAAACTTGTGTTTTGACGGGTTAAAAGACTGGATCTTATGTCATCGATTTTACTTCCGAAGTGGTCTGCAAAGTCCTCACAGAGAGCGTCTGTTGGTCTCTGTGGGGACTTATTAAAATCAGAACTAGTTAAAAGTTCAAAGGTGGAGAAGAGAACTCTGGGGTTGTTTTTATTGACTGTAATGAGGTTTGAGAAATAGGAAGATCTTGCCAGTTTGACTGTTTTATCGTAGGATTTCAGTTGTTCGCATAAAATTTCATAGTGAATTGTAAGTTTACTTTTTCTCCACCTCCTCTCTGCACTCCTGCATTTTCTCTTTGATGTTTTGATAGCATTGTTTCTCCACGGGGGTACAGTCTTTGTTTTTGTTGTTTTAATTAAAAGTGGAACTACTGAGTCTAATGATGATTTGAGATGTAGGTTAAAATTGTCAACAATAAGATCACAGGGTGCAGGTAAAATTTCAGCAGGAGTGCTTTTTAAGATCTCGATAAAATTTGCAGCCACCTCAGAAGATAGGTAGCGTTTCTTCACTGTTCTCACCGGGACTGCTAGATGGTTAAAACTGGCGATGTTGAAATAGACACAGTAGTGGTCTGACACTGCCAATGCAACAACAGAGGACACACCAGCAGACAAGCCACAGGTTATAACCAAATCCAAGGTGTGTCCTCTGTTGTGAGTTGGCTGCAAGACGTGCTGTTTAAAATCCAAGCAGTTTAAAAGGTTTAAAAAATCTCTGGATAGTGGGTCCGAGATGTTGTCCATGTGTATATTAAAATCGCCAGTTATTAAAATCCTGTTATAACTGGAATGTAAAATGGATAAGAATTCTGAAAATTCTGTAATAAAAGAAGTGGAATGATGGGGAGGTCTATAAACGGTAATGCAGAGAATAGGGGGACTGCTAAAAACAAAGGCATGGTGTTCAAACGATAAATAGCTGCTAAAAATGATCTCCTTTGATAAAAGAGTATTAATAAAAATTGATGCAGTCCCGCCTCCTCTTTTGCCATCCCTTGTAGAAAATAAAAAGTTAAAATTCGGTGGGCAAGCCTCGTTGAGAGCAACTGGAGCATCTGTACCAAGCCATGTCTCAGACAAAAGTATACCATGTAAATTATTGTCTAAAATCAGGTCGTTTATGATAAAAGTTTTGTTTGAAAGGGAGCACGTTCAGCACGGCCAGATTAATTATTGTGCTGGACGTGCGCTCATGGTGGTATGAATGAGCAGTATTAACATATACTAGATTACCACTGTTAAAACCACGTTGTTTGTGTGTGCAAGGGAAGCGTCTGCCGGTGATGGTTTCAATGGGAAAGTTGTCCGATAGTGGTAATGATAATGAGGGCCTGCAGGGGGAGCTAGTGAGGGTGGTGGTACTGTGAGCAGCTGGTATTGGCCTGTAGGTGATGGTAGTGACATTGTCATTGCAGCGTTTATGAGTAGAAGAAGAAATATGATTGGTAAACAAGAGTCAGCTGGGAGTGGAATTGCTTATGACATGGTGGATGTTAGCGGCTAAAATCTTGCTACCAAGAGAGTTCGGATGAGAGAGAGTTAAATGAAAATTAAATTTTAAAATGTGTCATCATGTCATCTTCCAAACCGTTTATCCTGTACAGCAGGGGTGTCAAATGGACGGAGGGCCAAATAAAAACCTTTGCTACAAGCCGAGGGCCGGACTGATAGAATGTTCATTGAATTTTTTTAAATGTCCAGATTGGATCGGGTCCTTTGCGCCTGCTGATGATGTCACGCTTTATATTTCTGTAATATATTTCTTTGCCTCTATGTTTGTCACCCCCCTGGCTGTTGTGTTTTTATGTTCGGAGTTACTAAATAAAAAATAAAATAAAGTACATTACTGCTACTTTTGCAAGGCAGCCTGTACGTCACTTACGCTTATGACCCGAGAAGAAGCCACTGCCCGTCTTGTGAGATAAGATCTAAATAAAAATATTTTCATTTAATCGCTAATGATCCAATGCAGCAGTTTAGCTGGGGACTGTGTGCTGTACACCGCTACTAACAAGACTGCTTAACACAAAATAATTCACACGTTTCCCATGAAGGGAAATCTTTGAAATGTATCACATGCTAAACCAGGGGTCTCCAAGTCCGGTCCTCGTGACCACCTATCCAGCCCGTTCTATGTGTAACCCTGTTCCAACATATCGGATTCAAATGATCACCTCCTCACCAAGCTATGCACAAACCGGATAATGATCCTGATTATTTGAATCAGGGGTGTTGAAACAGGGTTACATCGAAAACAGGCTGGATAGGGCTTCCTGAGGACTGGACTTGGAGACCCCTATGCTAAACTGAAGCGCTTTGAATTAGTACTAGAATGCAGCATGCACGTCGGGGAGGATACCCCTATGCTAAACTGAAACGCTTTGAATTAGTACTAGAATGCAGCATGCACGTCGGGGAGGTCTTAAGCCAGTTGCATGAATCCTTAGACACATCTTGCAGAAAGACCTTGCTGTGTCTGTCCAGTACCGGTGCACCCTGGCTGTTGGCCATAGAAGCAAAAGAACTCCAGATGACATTGTGTGCGTGTTGTTTCTCTGCAAGTAGAATGTCCGCAGGAGTGCTGAGTTTGCAGCCACGTTTGTCTTCTGTGTATTTCTCTGACTTGCAACACACACTGGGCACCACCCACTTTGATACAAACTTGGAGAGCGCTGTCGGTGCATTTAAAACAGATAAATAAATTCACATACTGAGAAATGGGGGTACCTTACAGATTTTGCCCGCTCGGTAGCTCTGTTTCAGTGTTTAGTTTAACGCTAACTTGGGTTTTAAAGAAAGAATATGTTGATTTTATCTTATTTATTTTTTTAATTTGTAGTGTATCAGTCTATAATTATGTGGTAGCATGAGACAACCCCATACTGGACCCAGGCCATTGGACCTACTGTTAATGTTGGAACCTGGCCCCCTCTTTTAATTTTAACTTTTAAAACTTTTAATTGTAGGTTTTAGTTCGGACTGAACCTTTTTATTATTACCACTGTCATTTTTAATCAGCATATTAATTTGAGTTTAGAGATTCTATATTCGGTCAAAATGGGCTAACATTGCTCAGTTCTGTTACTGTTTAGTACTTTCATTTACTTGTTTACTTAATTTGCTTTGGTCACCAAAAGAATGTGTGCAGTTGCTAACTCAAAAGCAATTGCCAAAAGCAAAATTAACTGTACGGGAAGCCCTACAGCAGTACACCAAAATGTCCCTTACAGATCTTTAAATCCTCATAGTGTATGTACAGTCTCATGACTTGGTTTCCTCTTGAGTTTTCTATTTCACATTGTTTAAAACAGATAGGCCAATAGTTCTATTTCGTATGAAGTCGAGTGGTCACATGGGCTACACGGGCAATTGGGTTCATTAACGGTAACATGTTTCAGTTGAACCAGGTGTAGGCCACTCGAGTGACACGTGAGCTGCACGTGACTTTTTTTGGACGTGTTTGCTGTTGCTGTGTTGTGCGCAGTTCCTGCTTCTCCCCTTCCCTCTCTGTGCTCCTCCCTCCTTGCAGTGCTGGAGTGTGGCAGTAGGTGGAGCTTAACTCTGCAGCAGAGACTCACACACTCAGCTGAACCGCATCAGACTAATTAGATAGACTATTTAACCAGCTTCTCCCCGTACTCCTGTGCTAGATGATTCCTTGACTTCCATGATCCTCTCTGTTGAATCCTTCCTGCCACGTGCTCCAGCTCTCGAGTGGACAACTCCTGGTGAACAGAGTTGCTCCCTTTTGTTGTTTAATTGTATTTCCCTGAGTAAGGTGATTCTGAGTTGCTACTTTGTCTTCCTGTGTGATTTTTGTTACTACTTTATTTTCCTCAATATATATTAGTTTTCTCTACTTTTGAACCCAGTGATTTAGTGTCGTTATTGTTCCAAAAAAATGTAGCCTTTTTTTGGATTACAGCTCTCTGCCTCCTGGGTCCTGGCCTTTTAATTGCCTTACGGCACGTAACAGAGAGTAGCGCAGCTAACTTCATTCAGTTTAATGAGTGTCATTGTGAGCTGCTTGGCAAAGTGACTATTATACAGTAAAGTACAAAATATTTGGCCTACAGTGAATATAAAAAGCCTACACTTTAACACCAGTATTTTTGACCAAGATAAATAGTTTATAAATCTTTTCAACCATTTATGTGACCTGTGAACTGTACAACACCAGTGAAAAAAAAAAATCTTTCCAAGAGGGGAAGTACAGGAAATATAAACAACTGAGGCCACACCTTTCTTATAACTTATGGCATGATGCTCACCACCATGCTTCACTAGTTTAATGTCATTTTGGTGCTCAATCAGTGTCTTGTTTGCGCCAAACATACCGTTTGGAATTATTGCCAAAAATTGTAAACCTTGCTGTGATGGACCATAACACATTTTCCCACATAAATACGTGAGATTTGATTTTTTTTTTTTCTTTTTCTTTGAGAGATGTACAACTTCACTCCATAGTCCAGACATATAAAGAGATTGTTGTCACTTGTACTAAAACAGCCAGTTTTTGACAGAAATTCCTGCAGTTCTCCCATGTTGCTGTCGATATCCTAGCATCCTCCCTGACCAGATTTCTTCTCATCTATTCATCTGTTTGAAGGGACATCCATTTTTTGTGAGTCCTTGCTGTTATTAATCGTGCACAATATTTATTGCCTTGGAAATTCATTTGTACCCTTCTCTGACTGTTACGTTAGAACAGGGGTGGCCAAACCTTCTGCAAAGAGGGCCAGATTTGGTGAGGTGAAAATGTGTGCGAGGCCGACCATTCATCTTCAAGTTGATTCAATTTTTCAAGGCGTTCGTTACTAGTCAGGCATCTTGTCGTAGTTGACATGTTACGTCTGGTAGCGACTCTTGATATTGAATGCCTTGAAACCAGCGACAGTCTCTTAGCGAATTAGGCCAACACAGATGTTTTAGAAATGGGCTTGAAAGGGCCACACAAAACGTCATGCATGTTCACTCTGACACCGAACACAACTTTGAGAGTGGTGTTTTTGGAGATGCAGAGCATGCTTGGAAATGATTTTAGAAAGCACCCGAGAGGGCAGCCACAGGTCACACCTCGTGGTGAAATATAAAACAACTTTTTTTTTTTTAAACACACAGTATGTAGTTTGTACTGTGGTAAACACTACTGACGGGCCAGTCATTATTCATTTTATGCCATAGGCTGTGGGCCGGTAGAACTCTCTTTGTACCGGCATCTACTGTAAGATATGACGACAATACATGTCAAGAAAAGCCTACTGGAACAGCTTAAGTTTATTTGGGGTTAAACAGAGGCACTTTGGTAGCTGTGTGCTAACTTTCATTTAATATGTGATTGGTTGATTCTGATCACTGTTACATCTTCAGTGATAAGAGGGTGTACACACTTGTGCAACCGCATTACCTTTTTACATCACAAAAACCTGGCTTTTAAACACTGGCTTGTAGACTTTTTACACTGTAGCAAACTGTACACATTTTGACAATTAAAAAACATACTTGCTGAAGACAAGATATATCCTAGTTCACCCATTCTCTGTGTTTTATTCATTTACTCTGAATGTTTAAATGCATTAAAATATGATGAGGATAAGTGGTGCAGAGGATGGACGTATGCAAAGGAAAGCAAAGTGATGTTAAGACACTACAAGTTTGTTTTGGCTGTGGCTCTTAAGACTGGTCCACATAACTGCTTGATACCATTAAAATGAATATGCATGTATATGTACATTGGATTCTTTGTTTTTAACTAGCACCACAAATGTATTAATGTTAAAAGTAATACCTTTTTTTTTTGAAAGTCTTCACTTACTGAAAATGTGCACTTTTTGAAAATATTTTTATTTTACATTGTGGGTAGGGTCACTGATAGTGTAGTGGTACACGCGCCTGAGTTGTGTGCAGGCAGCGTGGGATCGATTCCTGCTCAGTGACGGTGTCTGTGTGTGCCCTCCGACTGGCTGGCGACCAGTTCGGGGGATAGTCTGCCTTCGCCCGTTGACGGCTGGGATAGGCTCCAGCACATCCCCGCGACTCTGTATAGGATAAGCGGTTTGGTAGATGACATGACACTTACATTGGGGGTTGACTAAATTGGGTGTCACCACCGTGACACCCAATTTAGTCAACCCCCAATGACTGGTTAGCATGTCCGACTCACAGTTCAGAGGTCATGGGTTTGATTCCGGCTCCAGCCTTGCTGTGTGGAGTTTGCATGTACTCCCCGTGCCTGCGTGGGTTTTCTCCGGGTACTCCAGTTTCCTCCCACATTCTAAAAACATGCATGGTAGGTTGATTGAACACTCTAAGTTGCCCCTAAGTGTGATTGTGAGTGTGTGTTTGTTTGTCTCTGTGCGCCCTGCGATTGGCTGGCAACCAGTTCAGGGTGTCCCCCACCTACTGCCCGAAGACAGCTGGGATAGGCTCCAGCACACCCGCGACCCTCGTGAGGATAAAGTGGTATAGATCATGGATGGATGGTCGTATAAATTTGTCACACAAAAGTAAATAAAGCAACATACATCAAAGATCATTTTGTCTACTTCATGAAATAAACTGTGTAACGTAATTCAATGCAATTAAATGTGATTTGGCTATAGGTGGAATATGTTCTAATATCCACAATTAATAAAACAATTTATAATACTGATTTTAATCCCTGAAGGCCAATTCCGTGGAATTATTACTACAACATGCAGTATTACTAGATAATCTATTATTAATTATGCAAATTGGGTATAAATCATGTCTATTGAAGAACATGATTATTTTTCTGTCCAGAGAATAGGAACTAATCCTCGTTGGAACAGAGAGGCATCCTGCCTGTGATGATGGCAATCATTCTCAGATTATTGCAGCCACCTCCTTCTCTTCACCCTTAATGAGTATTCTTGGACAGCAACCACTGACTTTATAGGGATATAAATTACGAATATATTGTAGCCAATCAAGTAATTTTGTAAAGATTTTGGTGGCACAAATGTTACTGCAGCCTGGAAACAACTTATTTACCTCTTCACTCACTACTGTTTCTATGTAAAGTAATAAAAATCACATTCAAACTGAGAATTTTGCCAAAACTAAAACTGTAAATTTTCTCCTGTCCTGCTTTCCCCTCCAGTATTTGGTTCTCACTCTCACGCCACCCTACCAACGCTCTCCCGCTATGAGTGTCGATTTAGTTTAGTAAGTCGATTTATATTGACTACTTGACTCTCCATTATTTTCTTCTCCATTAGTAGTCATACTAATCAAATGGATATGAGGCTTATAAACAAGGACCACTTCCATTTGTATGTGTCTTTCAATTTTCCCTCAGACTTGAGTACTTATGCACACTGAAGCGGTTACAGAAGTACTTTTCTATAAATTGAAATGACCAAGGCGGCACGGTGGTCGACTGGTTAGCATGTCCGCCTCACAATTCAGAGGTCGTGGGTTCGATCCCGGCTCCGGCCTGCCTGTGTGGAGTTTGCATGTTCTCCCCGTGCCTGCGTGGGTTTCCTCCGGGTACTCCGGTTTCCTCCCACATTCCAAAAACATGCATGGTAAGTTGATTGGACTGTCTAAATTGCCCCTAGGTGTGATTATGAGTGCGGATGTTTTTCTGCGATTGGGTGGCAACCAATTCAGGGTGTCCCCCGCCTACTGCCCAAAGACAGCTGGGATAGGCTCCAGCACGCCCGCGACCCTTGTGAGGCTAAGCGGTATGGATAATGAATGAATGAATGAAATGACCACAAACTCCTTGATCCAAAATCCTTGATTGTCCCTAAAATTCTTCAAGTTCATTTTAGGTACTTGATGTCTTCCATATTTGATTTTCCAGGAACATGACATCCGAAGTCTTAAGTGTCTTATTTTTGTTCACTGGGTGATTGAACTACGCTTCGAGTAAGTGACAGAGGGTGAGTTTCCACCTTAGAGAAGCTTTGCTTTTGACTCCACAGGGAAAAGTGTTCACGACCTCCAGACTTTAGGTAGTCAATGGGTGGATTTTCCATTATTATCATTAGTAGTAGCAATTATGGATGTTACAAAACACTATTTGAATTGGAAAATGAATTTTTGATTAACAAGATGCGAGTGCATCGAATCAACTGAATCGTTCCACTTTTAATATACAAGAGACGTATCAAATTGTCTTTTAATGGAGAGATATATGTTAGAATGAAATGGCACATTGACAGTACTGGCAAAAAGTTCATTCAAATGTATGTAAACTGACAACAAAAAGTCATTGCATCATACCTTCTCGAACTGAGTTGTACCAAATTGAATTGAATCACAATCGAACTAAGTTGAACCAATTCAAACCATTCCACTTTCAAATCGAACCGTCCTTGAATCGTTTTGCACCACATACTGCATATCGAAAACCGTATCATATCATCTTTTTGGGAAAGATCTATACCCTTGGTAGTAATACATTAATTATGTATTTGTAAGTATGGAAGCTATCCAAATATGTTCGAGTGCCCTGAAAATGCTGCACAGTATTTTATGAAAATTCTCCAGTCCATTGTTTTATTGTATAAAGGAAAAATCATACACTGTCCAAGTCGCCTTTTAATGTATTATTAAATTGTGACTCTTATTCATAGCCATATTGCTTGTGTTTACCAAGGATCAGTAGGAGACATACAGTACATTAGATAACAGAATAGTCAGTCCATGGACAGTCACACTACAGAAGGATAAGACAATAATGGAGGAGAGATGAAACCAATATTAATCAAGTGAGCATTCAAACTTACAGTATGGCAAATGCCAGATGGGCTGAAAAGATGCAGGGGGGCATAAATTTTCCACCTCCCACAGTCCACTTGAAGTTGCATCAACCCACCAGAATAGGGGGACTAGCTACTGTATATTGTTGTATAAGGTGCGGTGGCAATGATTGTACATTCTCCTCCTCCAGCTTTGGTGTCAAGACAATGATAAGAAAGAGTGAGACATAATGAAATGGTAAACAGGTGGAGCATAAAATGTGTGAGGAAAAACAAACATCAATAGGCTGGTGCCACAAATGATTGAAACTCTCATTAACTTCTAATTACTGAAAAATTATTTTGTTACAAAATGATCGTGATGCTGTAAAATCTTGTTTGCATGTAGTTATTATGCTGTTGAGTATGATCCAGGCTGCCATTCTGTAGGAGGGAGGGGGTGGCATGTGGGCGTAGGCCAATCCAGATATTTATTGTCATGGTTGAATCCTGTTCCTATTTAAACAAAAATTAACAATATCAAGTACAGGGCAGAGTGATTGAACAAACGGGATCGACAAGTCTAATTACAATGAAAAACATCCATCCATCCATCCATTATCTATACCACTTGTTCTCACAAGGGTCGCGGGCGTGCTGGAGCCTATCCCAGCTGTCTTTGGGCAGTAGGCGGGGGACACCCTGAATTGGTTGCCACCCAATCGCAGAAAAACATCCGCACTCATAATCACACCTAGGGGCAATTTAGACAGTCCAATGAACTTACCATGCATGTTTTTGGAATGTGGGAGGAAACCGGAGTACCCGGAGAAAACCCACGCAGGCACGGGGAGAACATGCAAACTCCACACAGGGAGGCCGGGGCCTGGATCGAACCCACGACCTCTGAACTGTGAGGCGGACGTGCTAACCAGTCGGCCACGTGGCGCCGCAATGAAAAACATGTTTATATTAAATCACAACCACAAATCTGATTGACCAAAACAGATTCCTTCAAGAACAAAATGAAATCAAGGAATTCATGGAACAAACAATGACTCTCTGTCCTCAGACGTGAATACAAAGTAATTTGAATGCACTGTTAAATGCAGTTCAAATAATACTAATTCACCCGAGACAAAAAAAAAGATTAACTAAAATCTTTTTTGTTTTCATCTGTGTGAGTGGAATATGGGGATGCAAGGAAGAAAATGGACACGCCCATTTTGACAGACGACAAGACAGATAACATACTGTAAAAACACAAATATTGTCTAAAATAATAATTGATATCGTCAGAGGAACTAATTATGGGCTATAAACGCTGCACTTAAAAAAAAGGTCAAAATGAGAAAACAAAATGGATGATAGGTTGTAGAGTGGGAGGCAATGATGGTTAGGAGAAGGGAAAGAAAAAAAAGTACAGACAGTAAAAATGCAGCAACATAGGAATGGACAGACAATCCCGGCAAATACAGTTGCAAAACAGTCACACATACTGATCAAAACCTGTGAGGGGCTCTCACAGGATAGGCAGAAAATGGAGGGAAGGCAGGGGAGAGGGACACAGACAGCCCAAAACAGGAGACATGTAGAGAGAGGAGAGGAAAAGGCGCTCAGACAAGCGTGAAGCGGCAACAATAGAGGCTAACAAAGAAAATCCCAGTAGAGGCATCAATCACTGCTGCACTTTGTTTTAACGCACAGTATATTCCCCCTTTCCATGCCCAAGTTCTTCATCCACCCATGCATTCATCCAACAATTTCTTACATCCATTCATCCATCTGTCCATGCAGCCTTCCTAAGCAAAACAACATCATCCCTCCAGAGTCTGCCATTCCATCTCATCTTCAATCTGCTTCATTATCCATTGATCAAAAGACACAGAACAGAATATGGCCATATGTTCTGCAAATATTATCCAGACTAGTCACTCGATGATTACTGTGATTCGATGAAACACAGTCTCAGAGTAAAAATCATATTGATGCAAAACATTTTTTGACCATAAACAATATACCGTATATATTATGTTTTACCCCTGGATGCAGTACATGCTGTCTCTGCCCACGAGACTAAAAGCTACTTGGAAGGATGTATGAAGACAACAATGAAAGAATGCACACAGTTAATGAGATGAAAATAAAGAATACATTTCACTCTTGTCCTACCTTTCTGGCTTTGTGATTCATCCATGTTTTCCTCCATTGTTGCAGGTTAGAATCCCTTTGTCTCAGTATCGGGTGAAAGGGTTGAAAGCTCCTTGCTAGCGCTCAGCAGTGTGCTTGTGCGTGTATGTGGGAGGCTGCTTGTGCACGCGCGTATGTGTTTTTCTCTTCCTACAGATGATGGAGGATCAGGGAAGTCCTGCTTTCAGCACCGTCTCCTCATTTGGGCTTCTCTTGCATCTTATTTTAGGATTTATCACCAGACACACCTCTCCATGTAGATAGAGGAGTGTATAGAGTATTCTATTCTGTATCCCTATTGTAAAATAAATACCAAATTGTTTTCTTCTCATATCTTATATTGTCATTTTAAAATGTCAAATGAGTTAAAAAAACATGCTATTGAGCCTGCGTGTTACACCTTTTTATTCAATGCCCACAAACAGGAGGTTGACCATTAAAAATGTGTTGTGATCATTTCAAAATGGCATCTGCACTCTAATATGCAAAGAAAATGGGCCTCGGGTAGGCTAAATAATATGTGCCTTTTGCAACACTACTACACTAAAAACACTAAACGTTTGTGATATCTCATGTATTGATTCTGAAACCAAACTACAAAGGAAATTCGTGGCTCGCAGAATTGCTATGTTCAGTCTTCGTTCAACCGCATTTAATCAGATTATCGGTTGCTTGTTTTATTATGTAGTTCAGAGTAGCATCACAATTACAGAATTTATCAATGAATACATTTTGATGCCCTGTGACGGCTAGCGACCAGTTCACGGTGCACTCTGCCCCAATGGCGGCTGGGGTAAATGTTATGGTTTGCGTGGGCATAGGACCAAAATGCTAGGAACCAAGGAGACAAGGCAGGAGTGCAGGAAGTTCTCAAAAACAAAATGTATTTACCAAAAATAAAACACAAAGGTACGGAGCCCCTCTGGTGCCAGGCTATGAGAAAAAATTTTTTTTTGCTAATCTGTACCCTATTGTCATTATAGGGTGCAAGCGGATTGGTAAACTCTGGATACAGTTTATTAAACTGTGGGTACAGATTACTAAACTGTGGGTACAGATTAGTAAACTGTGGGAACAGATTACTAAACTGTGGGTACAGTTTATTAATCTGTGGATACAGATTACTAAACTGTAGGGTGTCAGATTATTAATCTGTGGATACAGATTACTAAACTGTGGGTACAGATTAGCAAAAAAATATTTTTTCTCATACCCTGGCACCAGAGGGGCTCCGTACAAAGGCAAACAAGACCTGTGGAATCAAAAGGACTAAATTAACAGAAGAACAAATAGCAGATACAAAGTGATAAACCAACACACTAAACTCATCACCAGGGCACAGACATGACAAGTGAAAGGGACTACAAGCAAAGGCAAACAATCCAACAAAGACTGAAAGGAGACAGAGAACTAAATACAAATAAACTGCCAAGACAATGGGGAACACCTGCACAACACACAAGTGGCTGAGGAAGCTGATTGGAAGATGAGTTGATGAGCACAGGTGGAAACAAAAGACCGAACGAACTGGACAAGACATGAACCACAAGAAAACAAGACATAACATGAAACAAAACCAAATACGAATCGAAACAAAACCACAGATCATGACAGTAACCCCCAGGGGCAGATCCTGGATGTCCCAAAGCAAACCAAAAATGAAAAAAACAAAAATTGCTTAAAGCAGGATGGGCGGAAAGGGGTACAGGACCAACCCATCAAACTAGGCTGGTGGGCAAACTGAACAGCATATGTGAGGTCCTTGGCTGTGCCACTCAGGAGGTCGGTCGAAACGGCAAGCATGGCCATTCGTCGGAGGTCGTGAAGCGTGGTGGCGTCTGAATGCGTCGTCTGATTGGTGTAGTGACCACCGTCGTAGGGTCGTAATTCGTCAGAAAGCGTCTTGTGGGCGTTTATGCATGTTGAATCAGTTGCCAGTCGTGACATTTGGTCATCTGATTGGCTGTAAGATAGCAAATCAGCGCTCGGAGCACCAACGGGAAGTGCCAAATGCGGATAAACACCTTCGCTGCCTTAATCTTCTTACAAGTACAAGAAGAGCAAGGGTTGACAATTTAAGTATTGCACAATACCGTGTCAAGAACATGATGGTTTACTTCGCGTGGGAGTTCATCGTGAGCGAAGAATATAGCTGAATGCATTGTTTACATTTTTATAATCCGCCCCCAGCCAACAGCTTTCCGATTGGATTTTCTAACAATGAGAAGTAGTAACTACCGCCACCGATGGTATGGAAGGCTATTACATCTTATGCATGCGCAGAAGGTCCTTTAATGGTCAGCGTTGCTATCTGTCGTTGTGGTGTATTTTTCCAGCGTGACGTGCCTACAGCTGGTTGGACGCCACAGCGGGTACGCGTCTGTCACTTTTGGCAAACGTCGTTTTGGTCTATCTGGGCCTTATGAGATGGGTGTCAAACTGGGAGCGTGGTTTACCTGTACGGCGTCAAACAAGTGTTAGGGTTTAGCAGCAGAATTTCAACTAGAGAAGTAGGGTGTCAAGCTAAAGTTGGAGTAGTTGTAGTATATTATTAGGGTGTCAAACTAGGGTTAGGGTTTAGGATTAGGGAATAAAACTGGTGCTTGGCCTTAGCTGTAGGGTTTCAAACTAGGGTTCAGGTTTTAGGAGTTTTGCATCACACTAGGGTAAGGATGTAGGAGTAGGGCTTTAAATTAAGGTTTAGGAGTAGGGTTTCAAACTAAGATCAGGGTTGAGGAGTAGGGTGTTAAACTCGTGTTAGGGCTTTGCAGTCGGGTTTCACCTAGGGTTTGGGTTTAGGGGAAGGGTGTCAAACTCGGGTTGGGGTTTATCAGTAGTGTTTCAAACTACAGTAAGGCTTTAGGAGTTGTGTGTCAAGATAAGGTTAGGGTATAGGAGTAGGGTGTAAAACTAGGGTTAGGGTATAGGAGTAGGGTGTCAAACTAGGGTTAGAGTTTGGAAGTAGGGTGTCAAGCTACGTTGGGGTATATGAGTAGGGTGTAAAACTAGGGTTAGGGTTTAGGATTAGGGGATGAAACTGGTGCTTGGGGTTGGCTGTAGGGTTTCAAACTAGGGTTAGGGTTTAGGAGTGGGGTGTCAAACTAGGGTTAGGATGTAGGAGTAGGGCTTCAAATTAGGGTTTAGGAGTTGGGTGTCAAACTCGGGTTGGGGTTTATCAGTAGTGTTTCAAACTAAGGTTAGTGTTTTGGAGTGGGGTGTCAAACTAGGGTTAGGGTTTAGCAGTAGGGTTTCAAACTAAGGTCAGGGTTGAGCAGTAGGGTGTTATAGTAGTGTTAGGGCTTTGCAGTCAGGTTTCCATTAGGGTTAGGGTTTAGGGGAAGGGTGTCAAACTCGGGTTAGGATTTATCAGTAGGGTATAAAACTACAGTTAGAGTGTAGGAGTATGGTGTCAGACTAGGGTTACATTTTAGCTGTAGGGTGTCAAACTAGCAGAGCTGGACAGTCCGTCCCTGGGCCGGACCGGTCGGACCCTGCGGCCCGGCCGGATGCCCATTTTTGGGGCGGAGGAGAGTGGGTGACAAATTTTAAAAAATGGCTGGACTAAGCATGGCCGGAAGTTGATTTTAGTCCGGCCCACTAATCGGCCCTCATGCGTGTGACGTGCTCGCGAGGCGGCAAAAAATCATCTCAGCCTACTCGGTGAAAGGCTTCTTTATAGGCTTCTTTCTACTCCAGCGTCCGCGCGAGCGACAACTGCTGTTATAGGGATTATGGTATTGCCCCTCTTGTAATGGTATGCCCCAGTTGCAGGTGGGAGTCGCGGGTTACGTGATGTGACAATGAGGAAATACAAACACGCTTGAGCGCACGTTGCTGTCTCACATGTTGCGATGATATACAGTTTCCCACATGAGCCACGCAGCTCGTTGCTGCTGCTGCAAAGTCCCATCACTCAAAGTAAAGAAGCTACTCACCCACGTTCCCCCTTAGCCACCACCTTCCAGATCGTTTTCGCAATAAAATTAAATGCATCGTCTAGTCATCCCTTTATGGTTTAGGAGTAGGGTGTCAAACTAATGTTAGAGTGTAGTAGCAGTAGGGTGTCAAACTACGGTTAGGGTTTAGCAATAGGGTTGCAACTAGGGTTTAAAGTTTAGGAGTAGGGTATCAAACTAGGGTTAGTGTTTAGGAGTAGGGTCCCAATCTGGGGGTAGGGTTTAGGAGTCTGGCTCTGCTTTTTATTTTTTTTAAACTCCCAATTTTATAATTTTGTTGATTAATGGTGTTTCCCATAAACACATGAAATAACACAATCAAATGTAAAATTCTAAAATACCAACATGTCTTGGTCACACGATAAAATATAAAATAAATAAAATAAAAAAGACCAAATTATATAATCGTGATAAGAAAAAGGAATAAAAAGTAAGCAATAAAAAAGGTCTGAAATCTTTTGGTTGGGATTAGGAAACAGTAAGGGTTTGAGTTAAAAAAGAAAAACAAGGGAAGGGGAAAAAGGGGGGGTGGGGTGGTTTTAGAATAAATTGAGGAGGTTATAATCAGAATAAAGCAAAAGAGAGGGGTTAGAATCTAAGGGAAAATTAAATTGGTTGGGATTAGGAAAGGGAGGGGGGTTGGGTTGGAAATAAAAAGAAGGGAGGGGGAAAGGGGGGGTTGGGGTTAGAATAAATTAAGGAGGTTATGGTTAGAATAAAGCAAAAGAGAAGGGCTGTAATCTAGGGGAAAATACATTGGGTGGGATTACGAAAGAAAGGGAGGGGTTTTGGGATTTAGGTTAAAATGAACAAAAGAGGAGGAAGAAAAGGGGGTTGGGGTTAGAATAAATTGGGGGGAACGGAAGAGGGAAGGGGGAATACGGTTAAAAAAGGAAATTAAGAAAATAAAAAGGGGAATTTGAGGAAATCTAATCAAAAAAGAGACAAACATTTAAAAAGAAAAAAAGGGGGTGGAATGAAATAATTTTTTTTCGGATAAATGGATGAATCAAACCGGGATATTGAAGTTATGTTTAATTCTCTTGTTTTACTCCATCGCACATACATAAATTGCCCACCAGATGGCAGCAGAGGATCTCCCACCCCTCCAAGAGTTTTCTAAAAGGAAGACGTAAGGGGAGGCTTGAATTTTCCTCGAATACGATGTCCCACTCGGATAAAAAAAAAAAAAAAAAAAAAGGATGGTCGGGGGGAGGTCAAACCCCACACCAATTTCCGAGTCCTCTCCACCATTACATACGCCAGGTAACACCAAAAGAGTCAAGCATAAAACGACACAAATAAATAATAAATATGAAAAAACAATTGTAAAAGGTGCTTGAGAGTCAAATAAACCACTGTTAAAAAGTGAACACACCAAGGTACATGCATAATCAAAGCACAATAAAATAAGTAAAATAACTGCTAGGATTCACACAAAGCGAACACCAAAATTCACAAAGCTAATAAAATAAGTGCTAAAATTGGCAAACGAATACCAAAATCTGTCAATCCCAAAAGGGCTCCCCCTAGTGCCCGTATTCATTATTAATTTTCTCTGATGGAGGTTTTTTATTTTGATGAGACACTGCCACATTCCACTCTGTCCAAGAACTTCTGGTTCAAAGGCCTTGTTTTTGTGTCGCCATATTGGGACTAGGGGCGTGTCTATAGGGCCCGTGCAAGGCGTGTCATCGCTGACGTTGCTACCGGGGTAGCCGCCATGCTGGGAGCGCACTGGACGCGACGTGACTACTGTTGTTACACGCAAGACGAACTCGCTGTGTTTCTCGCTTGATATAGGCGGACGAAATATGTAAAAATGGTGAACCGTTGCTGTGTTAGGGGGTGCAGCAATGCCACCCACGATTGCAAAGGAGGAAAATTCAACAACGGACTGAGTTTTTCTAGATTTCGATCCTGCTTGGCGGAAGACCGAGGGAACACTCGGTTCGGACATTTCAAATTTAAGTCGGGTGGCTTGGTTTCGGCTGTAAGATGAATTCATTTCACCATCAACAAACTTCCATCGTGGGCAAGAGAATGCTCGGTACATTTTCATACCGGTAAATTAAAAATACAATGTAAAATCCTCTTGCTTTCTCTCTTTTAGGGTGAATGAAAGTTTAGTAACGAAATGTATAGTCGGAATCGCTGATGGACGCCCGTTTAAAATTACAGGTGGACCAGCCAATACTATATACTATTTTTTTATTTTATTTTTTTTAAAAAGGCGAATGACGGACGACGGAAGGGTATCCACAGACGGATGCCGAATAATGGATGCTCACTTTTTAGTAAAATGCCCAGCTCTGTCAGTTTCATTTTTTTTACTCACTCCTCCTCATAACTTTAGACTTTCCTCACATGCTCCCCCGACCGTCCTTAATTAAAAAATGTTGAAATCAGGGTTTTTTTCATTCCGATGGAGAGAATGTCCCCAAAACTGCAATCCACCTCCTTTTTGCCCTCTGGCGGTCAGTTTTGGTCCAACGAGCATTAGTCTTCAGTCCAAAGGCCAATAAATTTTCCACATTATGAACACGAAAATTCTGATAAATAAGGTCCTCTCTGGTCCCCTTCAAAATTTGGTACCTGTGTTGCTTTATTCGCCATTTTAATGCATTTCCTGTTCCCCCTATATACAAGTTCTGGCACCGCATGCACTTGATCCCATACACCACATTCTGTGTCTTTAAATCAATTGCCTGATAGACCGGACGTCCTTGCCCTGAATGGAAGTTTGTAATAAACTTTATGGAAATAAAACCGTTCAAGTTATCTTGTGGTTTCACATCTTTTTTGAAGCTTTGAATGAACCACTTTTTTTTTTTAACTTTCATTTCTCCTGGACCAGGTCAAGTTCCTGGGCCTCCTGAAAGTGTCTCTTCAATTTGGAGCCGTTTTCCTGTCGTGGCCAAAAAGGTATTAAATGGGCCCCTCTTCCCTCTTCGGTCCGCTTGTATGGTGCCTGCATGTGACGTGTATTCTGATTAATACACTCTGATTAATTTTGTGATGGTGGAATATACGTTAGCAGCAAAATGCACTCGTTTTTAGCCATCTCTGGGGGCGGCCGTTTTGTCTTCTGTCGACCGAAAATGACATCACAACTGCTCACAATGACCAATCATGGCTCAGATTCAGTCAGATTCAGGAGACAGGTCAGCTGTGATTTTATATATATCTTTACACTTGTAAAATAGTAATAGTAATGATCCTTATGAAATCCATGCAGTCCATCCATGTTTCAGAAAATTACATTTTATTATATGAACACATTTTGAACTCTTACAAAAAAAGATTGCAGAATTGAAGGTCTCTTTCAAATGAATTAAAAAGCTGAATTTAAATGATCCATCCAGCAAAAACAATGCCGTAAGCCATCATTCTTTGGGCTTTCGATCCATGTAGACTTGACCTGAATTAAAAAAAACAATGGAAAATCTCACTGAAGAACAATGAAAATAAATATTTGCAAATCTATATAAATAATATATAAATATTTATTTTACCTGGTGAATGGGACTTCTGCTCCTGAACCTCTGCGCACATAGCGTCTGCAAATCAGGGCTGTAGGAAGACACTTTCACAAGGTGCCGTCTTTAAAAAAAAAAAAAAAAAAAAAAATCTGATTTTTTTTTTGTCTAAGCGTTCATACTACATTATGAATGCGACGTCGGTCTCTTTCATGTGTGACTGTGAACATATCCAAATGTCTGACTGCAAACCGCAGACTGCAACGAAACGACCCCTTGCAACGAAACGCCTCCCGCGGGAACGTAATGCCTACCAGTAACGACACCCCCCTGTCCACTACAGGAAGTCTCAAAGGACAAAAGGTCAATGGGAAATGCCACACGTGTACTGAATGCTGAATGTATTCTTAACACAAAAAAACCATGTAAATTGTGTATTTTTTAATACTGTATTTGTTAAAAAAGCAATATTTCATATACAAAACTATGTTATTTTTTTCAAGACGTTTTTCAAGTTATTTTTACCTTTTTCCCTCGCAATTAAGGCTCATCCATTCTCCCAAACATCCTATATTTATATAATTTTCCAAACTGTTCCTTGGCAGTTAAGCCTCATCCATTCCCGAAAACGTCCAATATTTATGTAATTTTCCAAACCTTTCCTGAACTGTAGTCACCTTAAATGTTATAATTATTTTTAAATACAAAACTGATTGAAAAAGATATTTCATTCTCATTTTGTTCACAAAACTAGGCTGTCTTTTTCTATACCTATGTATCTTTTATTGAATGTACATGCTTTTGTCACTTCATATATCCACTCAAAAAAAAAAAATCAAAACCACATTTATACAGATCCAGATAGGATGAAGCAATCATCACTGCAGCCTCTGCGAGGATTGTAGTAAGATGTAAAGCCCATGAGTTCTCCACTCTTTCCTCGTCCCCTGAAGCCTTTGTGCTCTTTGTATATTTGATTACCCTGTATACACGTGGTGAGGTTGTAGGGAATTCTGTACATCTGCCTGAATTTGAGCGAATATGCACCCAATTCACAACACCTAATGACCCAGAAAAACAAGTTTTATGTATATATATATATATATATTTTTTTTTTATGGGCGGTGGTCCACTGGTTAGCACGTCCGCCTCACAGTTCAGAGGTTGTGGGTTCGATCCCGGCTCCTCCCACATTCCAAAAGCATGCCTGGCAGGTGAATTGGACACTCTAAATTGCCCCTAGGAGTGATTGTGAGTACGAATGTTTGTTTGTCTCTGTGTGCCCTGCGATTGGCTGGCAACCAATTCGGGGTGTCCCCCGCCCACTGCCCGTTGACAGCTGGGATAGGCTCCAGCACTCCCGCAACCCTTGTGAGGATAAGCGGCATAGATAATGGAAGGATCAAGCATCACGGTTCGGGGCGGGCATGATCCGCAGAAGGAAGTAACTTGAAAACCCTCAAGATCACGTAAGTCACATGTACCATTACAAGAGGGGCAATACCATAATCCCTATAACAGCAGTTGTCGCTCGCGCGGACGCGGGAGTAGAAAGAAGCCTATAAAGAAGCCTTTCACCGAGTAGGCTGAGATGATTTTTTGCCGCCTCGCGAGCACGTCACACGCATGAGGGCCGATTAGTGGGCCGGACTAAAATCAACTTCCGGCCATGCTTAGTCCAGCCATTTTTTAAAATTTGTCACCCACTCTCCTCCGCCCCAAAAATGGGCATCCGGCCGGGCCGCAGGGTCCGACCGGTCCGGCCCAGGGACGGACTGTCCAGCTCTGCTAGTTTGACACCCTACAGCTAAAATGTAACCCTAGTCTGACACCATACTCCTACACTCTAACTGTAGTTTTATACCCTACTGATAAATCCTAACCCGAGTTTGACACCCTTCCCCTAAACCCTAACCCTAATGGAAACCTGACTGCAAAGCCCTAACACTACTATAACACCCTACTGCTCAACCCTGACCTTAGTTTGAAACCCTACTGCTAAACCCTAACCCTAGTTTGACACCCCACTCCAAAACACTAACCTTAGTTTGAAACACTACTGATAAACCCCAACCCGAGTTTGACACCCAACTCCTAAACCCTAATTTGAAGCCCTACTCCTACATCCTAACCCTAGTTTGACACCCCACTCCTAAACCCTAACCCTAGTTTGAAACCCTACAGCCAACCCCAAGCACCAGTTTCATCCCCTAATCCTAAACCCTAACCCTAGTTTTACACCCTACTCATATACCCCAACGTAGCTTGACACCCTACTTCCAAACTCTAACCCTAGTTTGACACCCTACTCCTATACCCTAACCCTAGTTTTACACCCTACTCCTATACCCTAACCTTATCTTGACACACAACTCCTAAAGCCTTACTGTAGTTTGAAACACTACTGATAAACCCCAACCCGAGTTTGACACCCTTCCCCTAAACCCAAACCCTAGGTGAAACCCGACTGCAAAGCCCTAACACGAGTTTAACACCCTACTCCTCAACCCTGATCTTAGTTTGAAACCCTACTCCTAAACCTTAATTTAAAGCCCTACTCCTACATCCTTACCCTAGTGTGATGCAAAACTCCTAAAACCTGAACCCTAGTTTGAAACCCTACAGCTAAGGCCAAGCACCAGTTTTATTCCCTAATCCTAAACCCTAACCCTAGTTTGACACCCTAATAATATACTACAACTACTCCAACTTTAGCTTGACACCCTACTTCTCTAGTTGAAATTCTGCTGCTAAACCCTAACACTTGTTTGACGCCGTACAGGTAAACCACGCTCCCAGTTTGACACCCATCTCATAAGGCCCAGATAGACCAAGTCCGCCTCACAGTTCAGAGGTTGTGGGTTCGATCCCGGCTCCTCCCACATTCCAAAAGCATGCCTGGCAGGTGAATTGGACACTCTAAATTGCCCCTAGGAGTGATTGTGAGTACGAATGTTTGTTTGTCTCTGTGTGCCCTGCGATTGGCTGGCAACCAATTCGGGGTGTCCCCCGCCCACTGCCCGTTGACAGCTGGGATAGGCTCCAGCACTCCCGCAACCCTTGTGAGGATAAGCGGCATAGATAATGGAAGGATCAAGCATCACGGTTCGGGGCGGGCATGATCCGCAGAAGGAAGTAACTTGAAAACCCTCAAGATCACGTAAGTCACATGTACGAGAGCGTTTTGTAAACATGCTCAACGCCTACGCAAAGGCTAACTTTAAAATAAAGCCTACCAAATACTACATTTATGCAATACAATAGTCTTACAGAACTTTTACTTTGAAATTTGCCCGCATGGTGACGTAACGGCTAACTTGACTTCCGTTTTCGAGTTTCGAGTCAGTTTTAATGTTTCGAGTCAGATTTAACGCTTGCCACCAACACCAACACAGCGCCGTCCCGAAATCATATTCAGTCGCTAATTTAGGATGCGAACAAACCGCTGGTTAATTACGCTGTCATTGTATGATACGGTACAAATCTCCAGCGTTAGTGGCTAGCAGTTGTTATCTTTAGCTGGTAGTTCAACAGCTGTTCCTTGGTTTACTTTGTTTTTTTCACTTTTTCAATTCAGACCTAGAAATTTTGTAATGCGCTGTCCATGTTTGTTGTATGTGTTGAAGGTTTATAAAGACACAGGAGGCTTTGTTGTGACTTTTTCTTGAATCCTTTACTCCCAACACACGCAATACCACTCTTCTTCTACTCACTAACAGTACACACTCCATTCGTAATCTCCTGCACCGGCGCCACTTGGTGGGCACTTATGCCATTACACTGGGCATTAGTACATCCCCCTCTTTTAGCTGAGAAACCCTTTTCTTCACTTCTACAATTTGACCTCACTAAACCAAAACATGGGCGGCACAGTGGTCAACTGGTTAGCACGTCCGCCTCACAGTTCAGAGGTCGTGGGTTCGATCCCGGCCCCGGCCCCCCTGTGTGGAGTTTGCATGTTCTCCCCGTGCCTGCGTGAGTTTTCTCCGGGTACTCCGGTTTCCTCCCACATTCCAAAAACATGCATGGTAAGTTCATTGGACTGTCTTAATTGCCCCTAGGTGTGATTGTGAGTGCGGATGTTTGTCTCTGTGTACTGTAAGAGTACTGTAAGATGAGCCCTGTTTCTTCTCAAGCTCCCTTGATTAGGGGTGGGCGATGCTGGGAATTTTGGTATCGATCCGATACCGTGTAAACTCAGGGTAGTATCGGCCGATACCAATACATAATATATATATATATATTTATTATTATTTTTTAATTGATTAAATAACTGCAATGCAAATGTTAACAGTATAAAAAAATAAAATACTTCTACCACAACAACTGTTTCAGAACAAAAGTCCAGAGAGTCAAACCAAAAAAAGCATAAATGTAACGAAAATACAAATAAAAATGTCAACATGACAACTAAAATACATCTCATTTCAAAATGTTTTGAAATAGTCAGTAGTTCAAATAGTGTAAACAATACAATGTAAAAACCTTTAACACTATAAAAAATAAAATATTTCTACTACAACAACTATTGTTGATTTTTTGGGCTGAAAAGCCTCTGCCAGAGTACGTTGTCTCTGTGTCCGTGGGGGTGTTCTGGCTTGGGGATCTCCCCCTTCCTCCTCCTCCCTCAACTTCGCTTGTAGCTCGTTGCTCTCTGTCGGGTGAGCTTTTTTCATATGTTTGTGTAAATTCGTGGTGTTACCACAGTAGCGGAGCACTTTATTACACAAGGTCAGAATTGCTTTTAAACCTTTCACCGAGAAGCAGTGGTTGGTTGCGGACAAATAAGTAAGCAAAAAGCGCATAGAGAATTGCTATAACCAACGCAGCACCGCGAGAGATATTGACTAATGAAAACACAAGTTGCGCAAGTGACGTCAAAGCATTGTTGTCACACGGTGATGACGCAAATCTCCGGCTATACCCGTCCAGACGAAAACGCGGATCAGGAGATATCCAGATATATCCGCAAATCTCCACTGCAGCCGGAGTTTTGCGTTTTCACTGAAAAAACTCCGGGGACGTGTGGATGATAGGGCTAACCGCAGGCTTATATCCTGCGTTTTCAAAACCCCCGGCTACATGTAGACAGGGCCTCAGAGAGTAGCAGGAGGCGCTCGGTGGGGGGTGGGAGGTGGGGCGTGGGGTTGCGGTTGGGGGTCGGGTGGAGGGCAGAACTTTGAGCGAAGTATCGATCCAGGACAATAGTATCGATCCGATCCAAGTACTTGCTTAGTATCGATAATATCAATATTTGAATCGATCCGCCCACCCCTACCCATGATCTGTTTCCACATTGTAAGACCTTGGTGTTGAAGCAGGTCCTCGAACTGTGGCTGTAGTCTGCGCTGTTCTAATCCACACTCTCTCTCCGGGTACTAGTACTGGTAGATCCCATGCTTTATGTCTGGCATTGAAAGACTGTCACTGTTTCTTTTTAATGTCCATATCGTTCTCCCTGAAGGCTCTGAGGTTTGGCCAAGCTGGTTTCAATGTGTTTGGAGTTGTTGGAACTGTCGATCTTATCCTCCTACCCATCAAAAGTTGTGCTGGACTCAGCCCATGAGCCATTGGTGTAGCCCTATAAGCTAAGAGAGCTTTCTGAGGATCTGGACGTTTGTTGAGCAGCTGATTAACTGTGCGGACAGCTCTTTCCGCTTCTCCATTGCTCTGAGGGTAGTGAGGGCTGCTAAGTGTATGGCAAAACCCATAGTCGTCCACAAAACAGGCAAACTCTGACGAAAACTACGGTCCCTTGTCAGTCACCAAGATTTCAGGCACTCCAAACCTTGGAAAGATCACATTCAACCACTCCACAGTTGTAGATGTTGTAATAGTCGGGAGGTTTGATATTTCAATATAAAGGGAGTAGTAGTCTACTACCACAATATAATGGCCATTCTTTCCCTGGAAGATATCAGCTGCAACGTTTTGCCACAGTTGTGCAGGTAAGGGCGTGGTCATCAAAGGCTCTGTTCTTGTATGTGAAAACTGGCAACATATTTTACTTCTTTCTACTAATTCCTTAATCTGCCTTGATCGGATTTCCGTTTCCGGTGCCGCGCGAGTGGCAGCCCGCTACAGCAGCTCCGGCTCACCGGTGAGCCTTTTCGTGTGTTTTTGTACCTTACTATTACTCTACCTCATACCTTTTTCACAGAGTTGATAGTCGTAAACTTGCGTAGCAATGGACCCCCAAACTGGGGTAATCTTGCTGCTGCTGGTGGCTATTTTTTGCGCGATCGTGTCCGGCGACTTGGCTCGGAGCCGCGCCTCCATTGTTTATAGCCGGAATCAGCTGTTAGCACTCCGTGCTAACCAAGCGCCGGCTCCTGGGGCAAGACCCGATATCCCCCGTGAGCTGAGGAGGAAGAGACGGG
This sequence comes from Filicampus tigris, assembly GCF_054856515.1. Taxonomy (NCBI): domain Eukaryota; kingdom Metazoa; phylum Chordata; class Actinopteri; order Syngnathiformes; family Syngnathidae; genus Filicampus; species Filicampus tigris. Next base: position 1,713,918 of record NC_141222.1, read on the forward strand.
GATCTCGTGCGGACGTTAAAAGCCGGGAAAGGAGGAGACGATACCATCCAGTCCTCCTGTCTGTTATCATGGGGAATGTTAGATCCCTCCCCAACAAGATAGACGAGCTAGCGGTGCTTACCCGGCATGAGAGGGACTTCCGGGAGGCTAGCCTGATGCTATTCACGGAGTCGTGGCTAACAGCGCTAACGCCGAACGCGGTCGTAGAATTGGACGGCTGCCAAATCATACGCGAGGACAGGACTCTGGGAGAGTGGTAAGAGGAAAGGAGGAGGGCTGGCAGTGTTTGTGAACGATAGATGGTGTAATCCTGGCCACATCACGATTAAGGAGCAGCTTTGCAGCAGGGATATTGAGCTGCTAGCTGTTGGCATGAGGCCATTCTACATCCCGCGAGAGTTTAGTCATGTGATCGCGGTGACCTTCTACGTCTACCCCGCTGCCAGCGGCAACACAGTCTGTGATGTCTTGACTGCAGCCGTGAGCAGGCTACAAACAGCACCCAAATGCCCTGCTACTCATCTCTGGTGACTTCAATCATGCCTCGCCTTCCTCCTCTCTGCCTTCATTCTCACAGTATGTCACCTGCCACACCAGAGACAATAAAACACTGGACCTTTTCTATGCCAACACCAAGGAGGCATACACATCGCTGCCCCTCCCCCCACTGGGCAAAGCTGATCACAACCTGGCGGCTCTCCAGCCTGTGTACAAACATCTGGACCGCAGGCAGCCAGCTGTGAGTTCAGAGATGGTCTGGAGAGGCCGAGGAGGCCTTAAAGGACTGCTTCAGCACAACTGTGTGGGAAGTATTCAGCGATGCTCACGGGGAAGACATTTGTAGTCTAACGGACACTGTTCCAGACTATATAGATTTCTGCATGGAGAACACCAGACCCACCAGGGCAGTAAGGTGTTTCTTCAACAACAAACCCTGGATCACACCAGACATAAAAGCTCTCCTGAAGGAGAAGAGGGCTTTTGCGTCAGGCAACAAAGAGGAGTGGAAGATTGTGCAGCATCAGCTGAGGAGGAGGATCAGAGAGGGGAAAAGGTCCAACAGGAAGAGGATGGAGGAGCAGCTGCTGCACAATAATGCCAGGGGAGTCTGGAGGGGCCTGAAGACCATCTCAGGCCACGGACACCCCAAGACCTGGACTGGGGGGGACCTGCAGTGGGCAAATGAGCTGAACCTCTTTTTCAATAGGTTCGATCAGATGCCTGCTCCCACTCAGTCTCTCCTGCTGCAGCCTCCACCTACTCCTCCTGCCGGGTGTGTCACCCCCTCCCTTCTTTTCTCCACAGTCTCCAGCTCCCAGCTACCCCAGACAGCTACCACTCCCTCCTGCCCAGCCTTGGCCTTCACAACATCTCAGGTGAGGAACCGGCTGAAGAAGATGAAGGCGAGGAAGGCAGCGGGTCCAGATGGCATCAGCCCCCAGCTCCTCAAATCCTGCGCAGACCAGCTGTGTGGAATTGTCCAGCACATGTTCAACCATAGCCTGAAGCTGGGCAGAGTCCCCCAGCTGTGGAAAACATCCTGCCTGGTCCCGGTGCCAAAGACCCCCCACCCGAAGGAGGTCAACAGCTTCAGACCAGTGGCGCTACGTCTCACCTGATGAAGACCCTGGAGAGACTGGTCCTCGTCCACCTGCGCCCCCAGTTGAGCTCTTCAATGGACCCACTCCAGTTTGCATAACAGCCTGGCATCAGTGTGGATGATGCCATCATCTACCTCCTCCACACTTCACTCTCCCACCCGGAGAAGGCGGGGAGCACTGTGAGGATCATGTTCTTTGATTTCTCCAGTGCTTTCAACACCATCCAGCCCACCCTATTGGGAGACAAGCTGGAGCAGGCGAGAGTGGCCCACCACCTCACCACATGGATCCAGGACTACCTCACAAACCAGCCATAGTATGTGAGGACACAGGACTGTGTGTCTGACGTGCTCCTCTGTATCACGGGGGCCCCGCAGGGAACTGTCTTGGCTCCCTTCCTGTTCACCCTCTACACCTCGGACTTCAACTACAGCACCCCTACCTGTCACCTGCAGAAGTTGTCTGACGACTCTGCGATTGTCGGCCTCACCACAGGCAGAGATGATTGGGAGTACAGAGAACTTACTCTGGGTTTTGTGGACTGGTGCCAGCAGAACCGCCTCCTGATCAATGCGGGGAAATCCAAAGAAATGGTGGTGGATTTCGGTAGGCGCCATCACTCTGCACCTGCACCAGTGAATATCCGGGGAACAGATGTTGAGAGAGTCTCAACTTACAAGTACCTGGGTGTTCATCTGAACAATAAACTGGACTGGAGCGACAACACAGATGCCCTCTATAGGAAGAGTCAGAGCAGACTCTTCCTACTCAGGAGACTGAGGTCTTTTGGGGTTCAGGGGACACTCCTCAGGAACTTTTATGACTCTGTGGCTGCATCGGTCATTTTCCAGGGAGTGGTCACCTTGGCAGGCGGCGCCTCGGCCCAGGACAAGAATCGGCTGGACAAACTGGTCAGGAGGGCCGGCTCTGTCCTGGGTTGCTCCCTGGACTCTGTGGACTTGGTGGGGGACAGGAGGATGATGGCCAAGCTGTCATCAATGCTGGTCAACCTGACCCACCCCCTCCAGGGCACCCTAGCAGCACTCCACAGCTACTTCAGTGACGGACTGTTACACCCTCGCTGTGCAAAGGAGAGATTCCGCCGCGCCTTCTTGCCTGCTGCTGTCAGACTCTTTACCAAGAACATTGTGTAGTCTCTACAAACTGGTGGACATTAGTGCAATTGTGCAGTCCTGCACCTCAGCTTATATTGTGCAATACCCAACATTCCCCACTACTGTTATATCGTGTAATATTCAACATTCCCCACTACTGTTAGTCTAGTTTTATTTTTATCCAATGTTGTTCCTTACATTTCACTGCAGCACTGTAGCACTGTCACTCATACTTTTTATGTAGATGTATGTTGGTGTGTTTGTACATGTGTATATACACATAGTTACTTTATATATTTCCATAGGTTTGATCCTGAATGTTTGCCGTTAATGTTATACATTAATGGCTACATTATGCCGCCGTCCCTGTGTGACCTATATCTTTGCTGCTGTAACACTGAAAATTTCCCCACTGTGGGATCAATAAAGGCCTTCTTATTCTTAATCTTATGATACCCCTTGCCACCACAAGGATTATTGTGCTCTTGCTACATTTTTAGTCACACCCTGATGCCCTTCATTTAGCCTTTCCAGCATTTCTCTCTGCATGCACCTAGAAATAACAATCCTCCTACCTTTCAGAAGCAGGCCCTCTGCCATATGGTTGTCGTTCCTCTCAGGCTAGAATGGCAAAAGGTCCTCAGCCACACTTGTCCTGTGGGGTGGCCAGCCTTTTTCCGTCAGAGTTCTCAACTGCTTACATACGTTGTCTGTATTCTGAACTTCTCTAATGTGCGCTAGTTTACCTTCGGTGGCGGGTAGATGTTGCAGAATCTGGTTAATGTCAGCACTGCGGTCATCCTGCAAGCCACTGGTGGCTGTTCCCTTTTCTGGTCCTAGCAGGGCTCTAGATAGAGCATCAGCAGTAACAAGTTGTTTGCCTCGGACATGATCTTGTAGTTGAACCTCAACAGTCTTAGCCGAAACCTTAGAATTCTTGGAGGTAGATCATCTAAGGGCCGAGAACCTAGCAGCGAAACTAACGGTTTATAATCAGTTCTCACTGTAAATTCCAAGCCCAGTAGGTACGTGCTGAGACGCTCACGGGCCCATTGTAGCTGCTAGGTCTTCCTTTTCAATTTGTGCATATTGCACCTCTGTGGGTGTCAGGCTCTGAGAAATATACACAACAGGTCTCCACTTACCATCTTCTTGTTGCATGAGAACTGCTCCACGTCCATATGAAGATGCGGTTGCAGACACAATTGTCTCTTTTTTAGGGCAGTATTGTGCTAGGACTGGGGGTGAACTTATCTCTTTTTTAGCATTTTCAAAGGCCGTTTTATGTTGTGAACCCCAAGTGCACATGTGATCACTTTTCAGTAGATCACGCAGAGGTTTTGTAAGGGCTGGTAGGCTGGGTGAAACCTTGCCAACATAGTTCACCATTCCCATAATGCGACGGACTTCTTCCACGTTGCGAGGTTCAGGCATTTTGTTTATAGCACTGATTTTGTCCGGATCCGCTTCAATTCCTCTTGCACTTATGTGATGTCCAAGGAATTTCACTCTTTTAGCAGCAAACTCACATTTGTCATTGAGCGTGAGGCCGGCTTTTTTTCACTTTTTCAGTACTTCCTGGAGCCTTTTGTCATGCTCTGCATTATCTTTTCCAAAGACCAGGATATCATCTGCATGGCACAGAGTGCCCTATGTCCCTGCAATGATTTGTGAAATTCTTAGTTGAAAAAGTTCAGGCGCTGATGAGATACCAAAGGGGAGTCTCTGAAAACAATATCTTCCAAAAGGGGTGATGTATGTTGTTAAAGGCTGTGATTCCTCATGCAGAGGATCCTGCCAAAACCCAGATGTTGCGTCCAACTTTGAGAAGACTTTTGCCCCTGCCAACTGTGCCAGTGTGTCATCAACAGCCGGCAGTATGTGTCTTTCTCTGCATACACTGTCATTAAGTTGGGTGAGGTCCACACATGTGTCCGCTTTTTATTTTGTTTAGGGACCACGACCATTCCCGAACACCAGTCAGTTGGCTCCTCAATTATTCTTATGACCCCCAGCGCCTCCATCCTGTCTAACTCTCCTTTAACTTGGTTTTTCATGGGTAATGGGACCCTCCAAGGGGCTGAAAGAGCATAGGAACTGCTCCATCCTTCAACTTTATCCTGGAATTGCCTTGTAACTTTCCAAGATCTAAAAACACTTTTGGGAACATGACTTTGTACAGGTGGCTCTTGTCTGGTTCCGCCTCTTGAACTGATGCCACCTGTTTGATCAGGTCTCGCTTTATTAAAGCTGGCAGTCCCATCAATGGCATCTCTAAGTTGTCCGCCACATAAACATTCTGTTTTGCTTCCTTGCTTTCCGTTTTGATGTGTGCACTTACAACTCCCAAAACATGTAATGGACTGTTATCAGGACCTTTGATTTTTCTGGGCGGTTCCATCAATATACCATCACGCATGCTGGAATATAGCAGAGCTGGAATGGCTGTTAGAGAGGCCCCTGAGTCAGTTTGAATGTTATCATCTCGCCATTCATGCTAATGTCTTTTAGCCACACCTCATCTGTTCCTTCCGTGTTTACAGTCCCCAAGAAGGCTATGTCTTCACCATCACCGTCCACTATTGGATCATCGACTATTGCATGCACCCTCTCAGTGGATCTACAAGCTGCCGCAAAATGTCCCGTCTTTTTACACTTGCGACATTCCGTGTCTTTGTCTGGGCACTGCTTCCATGGGTGTTGAGGAGTCCTACCACACCTCTTACATTTTTCTGCAGGGAGCATTTTATCCGCTGAATTCGGTTTACCAGTTGATTGCTGATGCCTGCGTGGGGGCCCCTGCCTGTGCCGCATTTTCCCTTTATTTGAATTTATGGCATCCACATCAACAACTTTAATCTGTGAATGTGCCCCTCGTATCAGCTGTTGTTGTTTTCTCACGTCTTCTTGTTGCCTGACCTGAATTATTGTTTTAGCCAGTGTCAGGTTAGGGACTAACTGGAGCCTCTCTGACAGCTTGAAGTCTCTTATGCCAACTACTATGCAGTTCCTTATTTCCTCCTTCAATGGACCAAATTTGCAGTGCTCAGCAAGTTTATGCACTTCTGTAATAAAGTTCTCCGCCACCTCCCCCTGTTGCTGCTGTCTGATATTGAATTTGGCACATTCATATATAACATTGTGTTTTCCCACAAAATGTTCATCAAAGGCTCGTTACCTCTGCTTGGACAGCCTTCTGTTCATTGGTTAGTGGTAGCGTGCTGAGAATATCATTGCTCTTGTCGCCCATTACGTGCAAGAGGGAGTTCACTTGGTAATTTTCATCTCTTTCATCCAGTCCTGACGCCAGTCTGAATCTTTCAAACCGTCTTATCCATTGCGGCCATGAACTGGGCTCCTGGAAATTGAAGTTACCGGGGGTTGCGATGGAGAATATTTGATCCGTCATCTCCGTCAGCCTTCGGTGTGTCTCTGGCGCGAGCCATGCGCTGCTTAGCTTTAGCTTTAGCTTAGCTCTACGTCGGCCTCTTAAACGGAGCGACTATCTCGGGCCCACTCCACTCACCACTTACTGCTTAACACCTACTTTATACTCACAGTAGGTTCGCCGTATTCTGACACCATGTTGTATGTGTTGAAGGTTTGTAAAGACACAGGAGGCTTCGATGTGACTTTTACATGAATGCTTTACTCCAACACACGCAATACCACTCTTCTTCTACTCACTAACAGTACACTCTCCATTCGTAATCTCCTGCACCGGCGCCACTTATGCCATTACACTGGGCATTAGTACAACGTTTAAAGGAAGATGCCTTAAATTGCACTTATTCCACAATAAAATAAAAATGAAAATAACAACAAGTTAACGGTAGTTCAACACCTGTTCCTTGGCTTACTTTTTTCTTTACTTCTTTTTCAGTATTGTGAACATAGATTACTTTGTAATGCACTCTCCATATTCAAAGGAAAGGAATGTGCCTTAAATTCCACTTTGAGGTATTTTTCATTATGAAAAAAACAAGGTAAATAGAATCGATCTGAGCCATGGCTGAATTCCTACAATCGCCATAAATGTCCACTTTATGCTTCATGTTTCAAGTGGGTTTGATTAAAATAAAATATAAAGTCAATAGTGTTACTCAAAACAACTTTGCAGATTCGATCCCTTGCTGCCAGTACTTTCCCTCTGCCTGCGTGGAGCACATTTTGGGCTCCGGATGACGTCAATTTCAGATACATGCGACCTGGCTGTTCAGACTGTCGTCACATTGGAAAAGATCGGATACATATTTGATCTAGGACCACATATGAAAGCGATCCAGTTTGCATTTGAAAAAAATCGGTATTGAGTCGTTCAGACAGTCATAAAAAAATAAGATAGGCTACAGGTCGCATATCAGCAAAAATTTGCCTGCGGTGTGAACCTAGCCTTACATTCTGCTCACGAGCCGATATTTTGTTTACATTACGCCCACCCATAGGGGCATGGTGTTACCATGGGCGTTTCATGTCCTGGAGAGAGGGCGTTCCGTTCCGTAGTCTGCGGTCTGCAGCCAGACCCCTCTAAACATATGCGCCCGAAAGTAACCCGCATGCACAGAAGGAGAAACGATGTCATTCACAACGTAGTGTTTACAGAAGTGAATGTGGTTCAGTGTGTCGGGGAAAGTAATGACATTTCGGATAATTATACAATTGAGTTTAATCATGGGCGGCACGTGGTCGACTGATTAGCACGTCCGCCTCACAGTTCAGAGGTCGTGTGTTCGATCCCGGCTCCGGTCTTCCTGTGTGGAGTTTGCATGTTCTCCCCGTGCCTGCGTGGGTTTTCTCCGGGTACTCCGGTTTCCTCCCACATTCCAAAAACATGCATGGTAAGTTTATTGGACTCTCTAAATTGCCCCTAGGTGTGATTGTGAGTGCGGATGTTTGTCTCTGTGTGACCTGCGATTGGCTGGCAACCAATTCAGGGTGTCCCCCGCCAACTGCCCGAAGACAGCTGGGATAGGCTCCAGCATGCCCCGCAACGCTTGTGAGGATAAGCGGTGTCGATAATGGATGGATGGATGGAGTTTAATCATGAGACAGATGTACAATTTAGTAAGTCAACTGAATATATATCATATGACTTTGACACTAATGCATATACATATCTTTATCACAATTACACAGAGCTGGGCATTTTACTAAAAATTGAGCGTCGATTATTCGTCATCCATCATTCGCCTTTTTTTGCGGGTGGAAAAAAATAGTACCCCTCTATAGGCCAGTCCGCCTCTAATTTTGAACGGCCGTTTGTCAGCGAGTCCGACTAAAGTTCCCCTGACTTGTGTGTGGGCAGTGTGGGATCGGTTCCCGCTCAGTGATGGTGTCTTGTGTGTGCCCTGCAACTGGCTGGTGACCAGTTCAGGGTCTAGTCTCTTAACCAATGAAATGCATAACAATATACACGATACAGTGTCCTGAGCCCGCTGAGGATCCTCCGGAATTCTTTCAAGTCATAATGGCGGACGCCATCAATTGCGGGAGGTCTGAAATAAGTAACGGCAGTGATATAGACGACGCGCTTGTGGACTTTGAAGCAGTAGAACCAGAACGTAATATATGATTAAGATATATGTTAAGATATATGTTTGTAGACAATGACAATATCGACGTCTTTGTAACACAATAGAGAATAGTAATTACCATTCGGTCCGCTGATAGTGTAGTGGTACACACGCCTGAGTTGTGTGCGGGCAGCGTGGGATCGATTCCCGCTCAGTGACAGTGTCTATGTGTGCCCTGCGACTGCCTGGCGACCAGTTCGGGGTGTAGTCTGCCTTCGCCCATTGACGGCTGGGATAGGCTCCAGCAACTCCCCGCGACCCTATATAGGATAAGCGGTTTGGAAGATGACATGACATGACATTACCATTCGACTGATTTTTTTTTTTAATTAAAAATAGTGCTTCCCTTGCACTGACATTTTATTTTTACATCTTCAATTGAAACAGTAAAGATTAAAAAACTCTGTCCTGTGTGAAAGCCGCATGTCTGAGGTCTCAAATGAGGTCTCAAAATCTTTTGAAAATATGTTTCTATCTGCTACAGGGGCTGAGATGTGAATTATTTTGTAGGTGTTGAACTTCTGGTAAAACTTCAGGTTTTCAAAGGTAATACCAAAGATGACCTTAGGTTTTGGGTAGCTGTTGAGTGTGGTGCTTTAGGCTTTCACTAAAGTCAAGACAGTTAACACTATCTTGTGGAAATATCTGTCATTTTTATTTTATTTTATTGTATCCTGTTAAATTCTCATTCTTAGCTATTTCTTTCCACATAGTTCCTCTTCTAATTCCCATGTAGATTTAAAGAATGAGAGAATGAACGAGCATATCATATAAACTAGGAATGCATGATATTTATCGGTCCGATAATTATCGGCTCTATATTGGAGAAAATTACGTCATTTTTATAGGTCCGATCCGGCAAAATTAGGCGATATTGAAAGCCACATTAAAATACACGAACGTACAACCAGTCGAAGTTTCCTCACCTCTAAAAACAATATTTATTATAAATATTGAAACTTGGGGTAAAACATTCTCTTCCGTAAAACATTCGGTCTTCCATTCACTTCATTGAGAGCCGTAGGTGAGGCTTCCTCAGCGCGGCCACCTGGACCGACAGCCCTGGCACTGCCTCGAGGGCGGCTTGTTTCTGGCCCCGCCGGACAATTATGAACACCGATACCCTTTACTTTTTAATAGTACGTTTACCTTCATTGCTGGATACTATAATCTTGTGGGCTTAATCGACATTGGATTGCAGAACAAATTGATAAATTCCAACGACTTTTCACTGCACTTTGAACAAGGTGGGCGAGATCCGTGAAATGTGGGGTTGGCAGAGCTGGGTACATGACCCTTTTTTGCCGGTCCGTCCTCCGTCCGCGATCTGAGTACCCTTCTGTCCTCGTCCCTCCGTCCTTATTCATAAAAATGATCGTCATCCGACCCCATCTGTCCTCGTCCTTTTAAAGCAGTTCCGTCCTTATGTCCGCCCTCACTAGGTTTGGGCACCAAGAACCGGGAATTTAGTGGAACCAGGACCATAATTCCGGTTCTCCCAGAACCATTCAGATTTTAGAATGTCGGTGCTAAGTTTTGATTTCTAGTTAGCCGCGAAGAAGAAGTATGAACGAAGTACGGCCGATACAAAAAAAATATTCCAAAATGTGTGCGCACAGTGCGCAGCCCCAGGCTCCTGACGCCGAAGCTGTGTCACAATGGCATGGTAACTCGCCCCCACTCGAGCTACTCCTCTCCTTTAGCCCCTCCGCTAGTTTCGTGCCGGCTGGCAAGCGTGGGCCACGGCGGTGATGACTGGGTGCTGGGCCCTTCCTATGGATCTCCACAGCTGCGGCAGCCCCTGGGACACCGCAGTGTCAGCAGTTGCTCTTTGGTGGGTGATCCGGCGGGCTGGCCCGGCTGGTCCATTCGGCCGACGCCTAGCCATAGAACTGACGCAATGCAGCTCATGACCCAAAGTCAAAATCGGCTAATGCCAACATTGTTCAACACACAAATGCATATATACAGCTATTATTTATCTTATAGCATACACAGCTGCAGCATATATATACTTACGGTACATATACAGTAGCATATGGTTACATAGACTGCTTAGATTAGATAGACTGTCCTTATTTGCCCTTAAAATTCAGCGTTGTGTTTGTCATATATATTTTCTTCCTAAAGAAAGACAAAGTTAGACAATCAATTGGTGTTCAGTTGCATGCTTTCAGTAACAGCTGCATTATTGTATTGTTCTAAAAAATAAAGCTCTTGTGAAAAATAATACTAGATAATAATACAAAAATGTTATCAAAATAAGTATACTGGTTAAAAACAGCCCTGAGCAATTTATGGTAACGTTCACAAACAGTAAAAAGTTCATGAAATTAAAGAACAGAGAAGTTCATATGATTTGTCCAAAAATAACCCTTTTTTTTGTTTGTATTTTTTGTGAAGAATCGGAATCGAGAATGATTAGGAACCGGAATCAAATCAAAGAACCAGAAGCGAAATCGTCCAAATTGCAATGATTCCCAACCCTAGCCCTCACCCACCAAAAAAAAATCCCAAACGTTCCGTGCACAACATCACAGGGGAGATGCTAATGGCAGAGGTTCATTTAAAGCTCATTAGATGGCTAATTTACTATTCAAATCCACTTACCTTATGGGCATCAGAGCTACGCAGACACATTGCTGGGTGTTTTTCACTTCTTCCCTTGAAGCTTATTTTATTATGAACAAGGAAGGCTTTACCACCTACTTGTACACAATGGTATAACACATAACATCTCCTTCCCGCTAAGATATGTTGTCAATAACATGTAACAGGTATATAAATATATACTAATATTTTTGTTTGAGCAACTGAAAATACTACTTTCACTGTATACAACATAAAAGTACATCTTCCAATTTTTTTGCATGGCTTAATAGCAACTATTTCAGCATGCTTACTCATCACGGTAATGTACTGGAGGTTGAGTTACCCTCACAGGATAGCGTCTTACAGTCTCTGTTACCATGGTACAGTATGTTTTTTCCATGGGTTGTGGAGTTTTAGGTGGAGCTGTCATCTCAGGAACTTGATCCGCATCCTGTGTGTGTTGAGGTGTCTTACCGTTAACAGTTATGGGGATATCGCTTGGAGGAAACAACGGAGGACTCTCAGAAATGTTCGCTGTTGTCTGTTGTGGCACTGAGTCGGAACGGGTCAGGATCTGGTCCTCATGGCGTTTCCACACTCCTTGCGTTCCCACATTAACTTTATATGACACTGCTCCAGTCTTCTTCATCACCACACCTTTTGTCCACTTGTGCTCCCCCTTCCTATAATCATGCACAAGGACTGGTTCTCCAACATCATACTGCCTGTCCTTTGAGTGTTGCTCACGTCGTTGTTGTTGAGCATCCTGAGATTGATGCACTGCATCAACAACAGTAGGTTTCAAAAAGTCCAAACGAGAACGCAGCTTGCGTCCCATGAACCACATAGATGGTGCCTCATTCGTTGTTGGGTAGGGGGTGTTCCAATATGTCAAAAGAAATGTTTCAAGCCACTGCTGCACTGGAGATGCACCTCTGGAAGATTTTAAGGCATGCTTGAACATCTGCACAAAACGTTCTGCCAAACCATTAGTGGCAGGATGGTACGGCGCTGAACAAATGTGTGTGACCCCATTGGACTTCAGGAACATGCCAAATTCTTCAGAACAAATTGTCACTTACAAGAATGTGTGGGATACCATAGCGACTAAAAAGCCCCCTTAGCACTTGTATAGTGTTAGTGACTGTGGTGCTGTCCATGACGTGCATCTCAGGCCATTTTGAATGTGCATTCATAACAACCAGATACATATGTCCTTGAAATGGACTTGCAAAATTAACATGTTTTCTTTCCCACGGACTGAATGGCCACATCTACGGGTGTAATGGTGCCAGTGCAGGGTCTTTTTGTACTTGCTGACAAGAGTGGCAGGATTTGGCTTGAAGCTCAATTTGAGAGTCTATGCCCGGCCACCAAACATAACTGTGAGCTAAGCTTTTCATCCTCTCTATACCGGGATGTGAGGAGTGTAGCTCCTCCAGAACATGGGGGCACAGCTTTGGTGGAACTATTACTCTCCCACATGAGACATGCCTGCTGTATTGTGAGATCATTGCAACGCAGGATATAGGGTGACAGCTTGCAAATGGAAAACGACCAGTTGAAACCATTTCCATGACATGAGATAGGGTGAAGTAAGACTTGGTATCACCTCTGATCTTGGTGGTACTGAACGGTAAAGCGTCCAACTGTGAGGTGTACAATACCTCAACTCCCCCTGGTTTCCCACTAGGTGCATGAGGGAGCGGTAACCTCGACAGTCCATCAGCATTGCCGTGCTATGCACCTTTCCTGGACTGAATGGTGCAATTGTGTGCTGACAGGAGAAGTGCCCAGCGCTGCATTCGAGCTGCGGCCATCAATGGTGTGCTTTTCACTGGACTCAGGATGGTTGTTAGCGGGTGATGGTCCGTGAGAAGCGTGAACTTGTTGCCATAAAGATACTGATGGAACTTGCGTACTCCAAACACTATCGCTAACGCCTCCTTCTCAATCTGAGCGTAGTTTCTTTCTGCTTTATTGAGAGTTCTGGATGCATAGGCAATGGGTTTTTCCTCACCACCAGGCATCACGTGCGAAAGCACAGCGCGATATATACATTTCATTTTATTTTTTTTAACCACTGATTTTTTTGTTGTTGCCCTGAGCACACGTGTTGGTCCTGTTTCATGAAACACTTTCATTTCCGCGCAGTATTTTAATCTCTTCTAATACATTTTTGAATATTAAACATGTTTTCTGTCAAAGGTTTTTCATGCATTTGGGGAAAGGGAAAAGATAACATTTTTTAGTGGACTAAGCCAATGTTTTTGTTACAGTGGCTCAGTGGTAGAGTGGTCGTTTCCCAACCCGGAGGTCGTGGGATCGATCCCCAGCCATTGTGACCATGTCGAAGTATCCTTGAGCAAGATACTGAACCTCCACATGCTCCGGATTCTGTGTCAACAGTAGGTAGATGAGGTATGGTGTAAATCACTCTGAGTACAGAAGGTAAAAAAGTGCTATGTAATTGACAGCCCATTCATCATTTACAGTATTTTTCCAATTTAGATGATGGTTGAATCAACACTGATGTTGTGTGATATTTGGTTGAAAAGCAAACATTGACCCAACATTTTATCAACATTGCGCTTTCTGTATAATTTCTACTTTAGGTTTCAACGTAGATTCAACACTTAAGCCGAACCATATTTCAACATTGATTCACCCATATTTTGCTATCTGGGTGCCTCCTGGGAAACTAGGAGTGCTTTAGCTTTCTGGAATGCTGACTCACAGGCGGATGTCCACTGCCTTTTCTTTATTAAATCTCAGAAATGTGAATAAATTGGTTTGCCTCAGCAATTGAGGATGAGTAGAGAAGAGGGCTGTCTTCTTTAGTGTTAATAAAGTCAGTTTAAAGGAGGAACACACGATGTGCTGATACCACCTACAGCATAACATATGAGCCAATCAAATTCGTGTGCACTTCAGGGACCACTTGGAAAACATAAACATTAAGAATATTACAAGGGCCACATATGAAAGTGTACATTACACACACACCTACACCCCCCCCCACCCCACACACACACACACACCGGCACACACACGCACACACCCCCCCCACACACACACACCGCACACCCACCCCCACACACGCACATACACACACTTTGTTTGCACACATTTGAAATATTTCTGTCACTGTTCGGAGGCCCTTTTGCGTTTTTGTTTTTGTAGTGAATACAAATACTGTCGACTTCAGAAAGAATGTTAAAGCAGCACTGGGCAGGAAATCGACCTTAATACATTTTTTTCACAACTCTTTCGATGAAACATTGACTTACAAGTAGTTGAATGGGACTTTTGTCATGCCCTGGGAGGGTCTGTATCGTTTTTACTTGCACTAAGCAACTTTGAGGAGAATGGAAGCAACCATGGCACACAAAAACTACAAATGTGATGAATTGCTTTTTACGCATACTCACTTTCTCCTTTCGCTATAAGGAACTCGAACGTCGACACGCTATTACTGGTGTCATGGCAGAAGCCCCAAAACAAACAAAAAAATAAAAGTATTGTTTAATCAAAACGAGATTCATTAGCTAATTGCTATTCATCTTTCACACAGCCACTGGAAATAGAAATGTGATTCAGTCCAACTTCCAGGCCAGCAATAGCCCAGGATTTCACGACATTACGCGCTGGCGTGTATGGGAAATGTGGTTGACTTTTGTCAAAACACTACTGCTTTTGTAGTGGCGCCGCCATAATCAACAAAAACTGACATATGACACAGTGTTGCTTTAATAATTTTAATTTAAAAATTGAAATGTTCATCTCATGAGAATTTGTTGTTGTAATAAAAAAATACATATGAACAGTATGTTGAATGTATACATCCGTCTTGTGTCTTTTATCTTTCCATTCCAACAACAATTTACAGAAAAATATGGCATATTTTGGACAGAGTTCGAATTGCAATTAATTACGGTCAATTATTTTTCAAGCTGTGATTAAATCGATTAAAATTTGTTATCGTTTGACAGCCCTAATACACTTATACACACGCGCACACACACCCACACACACACACACACACACACACATATATATATATATATATATATATATATATATATATATACATATATATATACACATATATATATTTTTTTTATTCTGGGCACCACATGGCACTCCATCAAATTATCCTAGGATATGGACCTATTAAGACCACACTGTTGGATTTGTAAAGTAATGTTACTGTAAAAATTTAGCTTATTTATAGATGCAAATAAGACCTAAAACAAAGTAGATGCTAATATACTTTAGTCTCCTTTTTTCACCCAAAAAATGTATTGATATGAGGATCAATAAGGAAGTGAATCGTTAAACAGAATCGATAATTGAATCGGAACTGTAAAAATCTTATGAATTCCAAGCCTTATCCACAACCCATGCACAAATCACATGAACTAGGCCATTTGAATAACAATAATAGACAAAAGAAAGGACTGTGCAGCTTTATTTTAAATGTTTATTGCCAGCATTTCTTTTTTTCAATTGTAGGCAACAAAACACAATTCTATACTGAATTGTAGGCCTGCCGTGTGGATGGAACTTTTTCGAAGTTGATGTCCCCTCGATCACAAACGAATTCCCTTTGTACAAGCGCAATCATCCACTATCGGACAATTGGCGACGGCAGACATGCACCTAAACCTTTTCAATTTAATTTCCACTTCTCAAAGGGTGGGAACCGATGAGCGGCATTATAGGACATGCAAAACTGAGATCCATGTATTGTCATAATTTTAGAAGAGCATCTGAGCCATGCTTTATCTGGTCCTTCTAGGACCTATTTGGCATGGGCGACCTTGCCAGGGGCACAAAGTCCCAGACAACCTCACTGTAGGATAATTGAAACAAAAAATCCAATGCCAGGAGGGGAGTTCTCCTCATCATCATGACAAAACATAGTCAAGAAAAAAAGAAAAAAGAAAATTATCTTTCCAGTATTAACTGAACCATAAATTTTCCTTATACAAATGTGGTCTATACTTATTGAACTGTGACGAGTTTAGCAATGGCTTCAGCAGAAGATATTTTAACATTCAGCTGCTCTGCCTGCACCAGTTGAATTCATGGACTAGTTCCTGTTGTCCCCCACGTTAATCTCCATCCAAACAAGCAACCCCCTACTGTGTGTGCCCCCCCTATCAGTCAAACCATTAGTTCACATCATGTCTCACACAGCTCTAAAGGTGTTATATTCTCCCATTCCCCCCCCCCCCCCCCCCCTCACATGCGCATGCACGCACATCTCAGTACACTCAAAAGTCAGTCATAAGAAAAGCATAAAAAACAGGACTCCATTAGTGGCCATGTGTGTGACTGTGTGTCTCTCTGTGTGTGACAGTATTATAGCTTTGCATATGTGTGTGTGTTTGCCCACCTTTTACCAGGTTTTATGTGTGTTCCCAGACCTGCTGATCAAAAACATGCACCCGTGTACTGGACAACCTGGTGGTCTGCATGATCCCGGGTGGTCCCAGGATTTACAACATGCTGGGTACATATGTGTGTTCTGGGTGGGGGATTTATGTTAGTTACCTGTGTGGTTGGACAATTTATATCTCTTTGCAAGGCACAGCCAATTTTTCCAAAGTGGACAAAACAAGTTTGTGTTGCATATCAAGATTCACTGAGTCGAAACTGAGATAACGTTCCTTTTTCAAAGTAATGCATGGTACAATATGTAAGACAGCCACAATCGCACATTCAATTAAGATTGTAGAGGTTATACTCTACAGAAACTATGCTTTATGGATGAAATATGGTCACTCATTGATCAAAAAGATTTATCATCATCATTCTGAGTCTAGGATACCTACCTAGAGATGATAAAAATAAAGCTCCGGTTGCTATGTATAAAACTCCATATGCTCCTGCATTATATTCTGCAGTCTTCTTTTGCTGCAGTAGACACATTTCTAGCTGGCCTCAGTATCCTTGATTTTAGCTTCCCCAGGTAGAGACAAGTCGTACTTACCTGAGATGGAACTATGCAATGGAAGTGGGGGGGGATAAAATCAAGTTACCAACACTGCTGGCAGAAGTGACCGTCAATTGAAGTATAATAAATGAGCATATAACAAATAAATGACAAAATATTAGTACAGTTGAAGGACGCAATGTCTGCTTTAAAAAAAATAAAAAATAAAAAAAACAGAAAAACACGTTTTCTTCTGTTATCATGTTGATATTTACTTGATAAATAGATTAAAAATGCTAAAGTTTAAGAACCTTGTAGAGTTTGAAACAAATCAGTTTGTGTTCAAAATACACAAAAATTTGCTTCCAGTAAATATCCATTAATATTTAGCAGAAGAGACAATCTGAGGGAAAAAAATGAATTTTAAAGAACCATATTCCTAAACCACTTCAAAAATTATGGGTGTTACAACATGTGGTGTAAATTTATGGAATTGTCTTTATGGAGAAATCTGAGCCACCAAAAACTTGGTGTAATTTAAAAAGCTTTATAAGAATCGCTTACTGCGTAAATACGCAGAAGTTAAAACATCTTGCACCAACCTCCTTTTCACTTAGTCTTATTTCTTCATCAATGTTATTTGTATGACCCTAAATGAAAAAAAAGGACAAAAATCAGCAATCAGCTTTTCAATTGTATTTTGTTTTATCATTAATAATTGTACGACCATAAATGAAAGATGTATATCAACCTTATGAAAACTATGGCTGCCTCAACATCTGTGAATGCAGAGACTGTTGATGAACGTCTGGATAAAATCTCAAATGTCCTGGATGCTGTGGCTCCTCTCAAAACTAAGACCATTTCATGGCGGCCTAAAACACCTTGGAGGTGCATTACGAGTTTAATGACTTTGAAATCAAAGTGCAGGAAAACAGAGTGTAAGTGGAGAAAAACTATACTCCAAGTTCACTTTGACCTGTACAGACAATGTCTTTGTAATTTTAACAACACTTTAACACTTTTCTGAAATCATTAGTAAGAACCTAAACAATACTCTTTGCTGTGGTCGACAAACTCACAAATCCCCCAAATCAAATAGCACCAGAACTCCTCTCAACAGATAAATGCAATGAATTTGCCTGCTTCTTTGGTGATAAAGTACAATCCATCAGGTCAAACATCATTACAAACCAACCAAATTCCAAAATGATGCAGCACTAAAAAACACCCAGGAATAATTTGGTTACCATGACAGAATTTGATACAGTGGATCAAAAAACTAAAACAGATTTTGTTCAGCAGCTGAAACCATCATCTAGTTTCCTTGACCCATTACCGTCTGACTTTTTCAAAACTATTTTGAATTCTGTTCTAACTGAATTGCAGCGAATAATCAACTGCTCACTTCAGTCAGGCAAGTTTCCTAAATCCCTGAAAGTAGCTGCAGTCAAGCCCCTCCTAAAAAAGGAGAACGCTGGATGACTCCCTGTTAGTAAATTATAGACCCATCTCAAACCTTCCCTTCTTATCAAAGATTGTTGAAAAAGTGGTGTTTAATCAACTCAGCAAATTCTTGAACTTGAACGGACTTTTTGATACATTCCAATCAGGATTCCAACCTCATCACATTACAGAAACAGCTCTTATCAAAGTAGTAATTGACATAAGATTGAACACTGACGCAAGGAAGGTGTCGGTGCTAGTCTTGTTGGATCTCAGTGCAGCATTTGATACAATTGATCATAACATACTGTTGAACAGGTTGGAAACTTGGGTGGGATTAAATGGAACAGTCCTAAAATGGTTTAGGTCTTACTTAGAGGAAAGAAGTTACTTTGTGACCATTGTAAGTTTTGAATCAGATCGGAGGGCCTTGACATGTGGGGTTCCTCAAGTGTCAGTCCTTGGGCCCCTTCTGTTCAGTCTGTAATTGTTTTCGGCAATAAAGAAAAAAGGATTGCTCTTAGAAAAAACCTGGAATCACTGTTTTTAGAAATCAAGTAAGAAATTTTGGGGTACTACCCTGACTTTCAGCAATCATATACAATCAATCACTAAATCAGTCTTTTATCAGCTGACAAATATATCCAGACTGAAGGGTTGCATGCTGCAAGCAGACCAGGAGAAACGTATCCATGCTTTCATCTCCAGTAGACTTGCTTAATGTAACGGTCTTCTTACTGGTCTCCCTCAAAAGAGCATCAAACAGGTGCAGCTCATTCAGAACGCTGCAGCTCTGGCAAGTAAGAAATTTTGGGGTACTACCCTGACTTTCAGCAATCATATACAATCAATCACTAAATCAGTCTTTTATCAGCTGACAAATATATCCAGACTGAAGGGTTGCATGCTGCAAGCAGACCAGGAGAAACGTATCCATGCTTTCATCTCCAGTAGACTTGCTTAATGTAACGGTCTTCTTACTGGTCTCCCTCAAAAGAGCATCAAACAGGTGCAGCTCATTCAGAACGCTGCAGCTCTGGTTCTTACCAGAACAAAGAGATCGGAACATATTACTCCAGTCCTAAAGGCTTTACACTGGCTCCCAATTAAGTGTAGAATAGATTTAAAAATTCTGCTACTGGTCTATAAATCACTGAACGGTTTGGGTCCTGAATACCTGAATGAAATGCTGATTGAATATAAACCCTGTAGGGCTCTGAAGACTTGGGTCAATTAGTGGAACTGAGAGTTCAAGGTAAACATGGTGAAGCTGCATTTAGCTGTTACGCTGCACGCAAATGGAATAAGCTGCCAACAGAAGTGAAGTCAGCCCCCGGTGTAAATGCTTTTAAATCCAGGTTAAAAACTTTGCTTTTTTCCCCATACCTTTGATTAAGGTCCTCTAGACAATTTTAAATCTTTATTTTATTTTTTTAAAATATTTTATATATTTTAGAAACCCACTTGTATTTCTTTACTTTTAAATGTTTTTAAAATGTTCTGCTAATGTGCTTAAATGTTGTAGTTTTGTTGGCTACTTTTGTTTTCTCTACTCTGCTTTTGAAATGTTGTTAACTGTTGTGTTTGTAAATGCTTGTAGGTGTTGTCTTTGCTTGTGTTAAGCACATTGAGTTGCCTTATGTATGAAATGTGCTATATAAATAAAACTGCTTTGCCTTGCCTGGCCTTGCCTGCTTCTCAGTTTCATTCAGGAAATATATGAACATGTTGTAAAATCAACATGACTGACATAAATACTGATTGTGTTATTATTCTTGTAAACCTCTGTTGGTATATATGAAACACAGCATTGTCCTCCATTTGGTGAACGAGGGGTAGTATATTTATAAGTTCTTTAAACTTAAACCTTAAAATCTTATAGAATGCTGAAATTGTCCATGAACAGGTTATTGAGAAACTACACTATTATGGTGCAAGTGTCCTATTCCATTTGATGCAAGGTGACGTCCAAAGCCTAATTGCTCCGACTCCCTCTTGATTATAACTGCTTTCACACTGGCCAATAAGATGACTTCTTCCTGGCTCGCTGTCCTGTCCATAAAGGACTGATGTGGGATGCAGGGCTGCAGTTTACACCGGAGCACCGGAGGCATAACAAAGGTGGACATCACCAGCAATGACCAGTGTGTGATATTTAGCAACTGCTAGTCCCTTCTTGCCCCTTTGTGTTGAAATTATTTTTTGCAGTCAATGACATGCATCTATTTATCTGAAATCTGGATTCTGTCTCAGCTGTGTGCAAAAGCACAGCTACGAGGCAATAAATCACTTCAGTGGGTCAACGGGACAGATGAAAACGAATCAAAACTACTGTAACTGTTAAACTCTAAAGCACAAATTTGAAGGAAATGCATTGTGAAAGGCTTATGTTTTCTTTTTGACTCAGAAAAGCTGTCAACAGAAGCATCAGCATGATATAAGTCCAAGGACAGTAGGCAGGGGTGGAGCCATGGGTGGGCCTGGGTGTGCACAGGCCCACCCAGATTGACAGACTGCCCATCCAGTGAGAGTCATGACAAAAATATATTTTGTAAAAATGTTTTGCAAATTATTATCAAATGATTTTTGAATTTGTGTTTCATTATGTTATTTTTTATTTTATTGAATATTAAAAATTGCATAATTGTGGTTGTCTAAGGAAGATCTGAACTTCATATTATTCATTTTGTCATTTTATGTGAATATACGATGTGTCGGGACAGGAGGATTGTGCGAAGTGAGAGAAATATTCAGGCCCACCCTGATTTTTCCAGGCCCACCCATTAGCCACATTCTGGCTTCGCCCCTGACAGTAGGACACTGATTTTGTTTTCGATCGTTGTGGTTTTAAAGAACCTTAAAACATTAGAACAAAAAAACTATTTGTATTATAATATATATATTCAAAATAGGCGGCACGGTGGCCGACTGGTTAGCACGTCCGCCTCACAGTTCAGAGGTCGTGGGTTCGATCCCGGCTCCGGCTTCCCTGTGTGGAGTTTGAATGTTCTCCCCGTGCCTGCGTGGGTTTTCTCCGGGTACTCCGGTTTCCTCCCACATTCCAAAAACATGCATGGCAGGTTAATTGATCACTCGAAATTGCTCCTAGGTGTGATTGTGAGTGCGGATGTTTGTCTCGGTGAAACAACATTCATACTCAAGGACCTCATTCTATATGAATGGCTTTATATTAGCCAACAGGTTAACCAAAAACCAGTATGGCAATTTCACATTTACGGATATCGCATAATCCGTTAAAAGTGTTAGAGTCGGCATACACTGATCTGACTATGGGACCAGCAGGAGAGAATCAGCCCCTACAGACAAGGCCAGCCATTGAGGAGACCAGCCCACATTCTGTTTAGATTTTGAAGACGGTATAAATGTGAGGGCTGCATGTTAGACCGTGCTCCCTTTCTGCCCTCGCCCATATTGGATGAGAGAATTCGCGAGGATGGTAAAACTGCCCAGATCTGATCACTGTATGATTCCTGAACTTCAGAGATGGAAAAGAAAATAGACGAGAAAATTAAATCGACAAGTCGAAAATCTCAGAGGAAGTGGGTGAAATAAGGAGATTGAAATAATTACCTTGTTCTCCGAAATGAGATCAAAATAATCTCATACGGCAGACAACCTCTTTTTCCACTGGGGCTGCTCCATATTGCACGATGTCCACAAAGATCCATAATGTCTGGAATCTTTTGGCAAGTGCATCCCGTTGACAGATGCGCTTCTTTCTAAACAGAGTTTGGCACGTCTTGTCTTAAAGCGCTACACGCAGCGATGCGGGCATTGCTCTGACAGCTCAGCGCGTGCGTCAGCGCTGTGTTGCGTATATATATATATATATATATATATATATATATATATATATATATATATATATATATATATATATATATATATATATATATATATATATATATATATAAAGGGTGGGAACGCTAATAATTTTTCAATGCATCGTTCGGCGTATTAAAACGATTCTGAATCCATTCATAGGTATTAATAATAGATATTTAAAGTTTAACAAAAAAACGTGGTCCCAGTCTGTCCCTCGCCGGCAACAGCCAATCGGCGCCAAGAACATAATTTTCGTGTCACACGCAGGCGTCACACAAGCAGACATGCTGCCAAATAAAGTGAAAATGAAAAAAATCAGAAGGGAAAAAAATCAGAAGGGAAACAAGAAAAGACGAAATAAGGAAACAATGAATCAGATGAAAAATATGGAAGGAGTCGGACACCGAAAAAGTGTCCGGAATAAAATAGAATAACTACAGAATGTAATTCCTGGAGAAATTGCATGTGAAGGCGAAGGAAGCTGTACGGAAACCTTGGAATGCGTTGAATGAAGCTGAATGACCTTGAAAAAAATCCGAAGGGAAACAAGAAAAGAGGAAGTAAGGAAACAATGAAAGAAGAAAGTCAGGGAAAAAAAATAAGGAAAACAAAGAATGATAGAATCAAAGGAAGGGAGGAAGCAAGGAAGATTGCAAGGAAAACAACATGGCCGCTTCATTAGGGACACCTGGGTATGAAAATTCTGTGTGTCCCAATACTTTCGAACAACGGGGCCGCTTCATTAGGGACACCTGGGGATGAAAATTCTGTAAGTCCCAATACTTTTGAACAACGGGGCTGCTTCATTAGGGACACCTGGGGATGACAATTCTGGGTGTCCCAATACTTTTGAAAAACATGGCCATTTCATTAGGGACACCTGGGGATGACAATTCTGGGTGTCCCAATACTTTTGAACAACATGGCCGCTTCATTACGGACACCTGGGGACGACAATTCTGTGTGTTCCTATACTGTAAGATCGCCGTATTACTGTGGCTGGTTGAGTGGCAAGAATCATGGTTGTAGCTGATATCCCAGCCCAAGATGGCCAACACACTGGGGAGAACTCGGGGTGAGTATCCCCAGTCTAGCTAATGTCCCTGCCCAAGATGGCCTTCGCACTGGAAGACCTCGGAGTGAGTATCCCCAGTCTACCTAATGTCCCTGCCCAAGATGGCCGCCGCACTGGGGAGACATCGGGGTAAATATTCAGAGTCTAGCTAATGTCCCTGCCCAAGATGGCCGCCGCACTGGGGAGACATCGGGGTGAGTATCTCCAGTCTAGCCAATGTCCCTGACCAAGTGGCCACCACACAGGGTAGCCCTCGGAGTGAGTATCCCCAGTCTAGCTTATGGCCCTGACCAATATGACTGCCGCACTGGGGAGACCTCGGGTTGAGTACCCCCACTCTAGCTAATGTCCCTGACAAAGAAGGCCGCCGCACTTGGGAGACCTCGGGGTGAGTAACCCCAGTCTAGCTAATATCCCTTCCCAAGATTGCCGCCACACTACGGAGACCTCAGGGTGAGTATCTCTAGTTTAGTTAATGTCCCTGTCCAAGAAGGCCGCCACACTAGGGAGACCTCGGGGTGAGTATCCCCAGTCCAGCTAATGTCCCTGACCAAGATGGCCACCGCACTGGGGGGTTCTAGGGTTGAGGATTCCGAGTCTAGCTAAGAATCCTGACCAAGATTGCCACCGCACTGGGGAGACCTCGGGGTGAGTATCCCCAGTCTAGCTGATGTCCCTGTCCAAGATGGCCTTTGCACCGGGGAAACCGCGGGGCGAGTATCCCCAGTCCAGCTAATGTCCCTGACCAAGATGGCCGGCGCACCGGGGAAATCTCAGGGCTAGTATCCCCAGTCTAGCTAATGTCCCTGACAAAGATGGCCGCCGCACCAGGGAAACCTCAGGGCGTGTATCCCCAGTCCAGCTAATGTCCCTGACCAAGATGGCCGCCACACCGGGGAGCCCTTTGGGCACATATCCCAAGACTAGCTAAGGTCCCCGACCAAGATGGCCAACGCACCGGGGAGACCTCGAGGTGTGTATCCCCAGTCTCGCTAATGTCCCTGTCCGAGATGAACGCTGCACCGTGGAGTCCTTGGGCTGAGTATCCCCAGACTAGGTAATGTCCCTTCCCAAGATGGCCGCCGCACTTGGGAGACCTCGGAGTGAGTATCCCCAATCTCGCTAATGTCCCTGACCAAGATGGCCGCCGCACTGGGGAGACCTCGAGGTGAGTATCCCCAGTCGAGTAAATATCCCTGACGAAGATGGCCGCCAGACTGTACAGACCTCGGGTTGAGTATCCCGAGTCTAATTAATGTCCCTGACCAAGATGGCCGCCCCACTGGGGAGACCTCGGGGTGAGTTTCCCCAGTCTAGCTAATGTCCCTGACCAAGATGGGCGCCGCACCGGGGAGACTTCGGGGCGTGTATCCCATGTCTAGCTAATGTCCCTTCCCAAGAAGGCTGCCACACCGGGAAGACCTCGGGGCGAGTATCCCCAGTCTAGCTAATGTCCCTTCCCAAGGTGGCCGCTGCACTATGGAGACCTCGGGTTGAGGATTCCCAGTCTAGCTAATGTCCCTCACCAAGATAGTCGCTGCACTGGGCTATAGACCTCTGGGCGAGTATCCCCAGTCTAGCCAATGTTTCTGACCAAGATGGCCGCCGCTCAGCGGAGACCTCTGGGCAAGTATCCGCTGTCTAGCTAATTTCCCTGACCAAGATTGCCGCCACACCGGGGAGCCCTTTGGGCAAGTATCCCAAGACTAGCTAATGTCCCAGACCAAGAAGGCCTCCGCACCGGGGAGAACTCAGGGCGTGTATCCCCAGTCTCGCTTACGTCCCTGTCCAAGATGGCCACTGCACCGTGGAGACCTCGGGCTGAGTATCCCCCGATTAGGTAATGTCCTTCCCAAGATGGCCGCCGCACTGGGTAGCCCTCAGGGTCAGTATCCAAAGTCTAGCTAATGTCCCTTCCCAAGATGGCCGCCGCACTTGGGAGACCTCGAGGTGAGTATCCCCAGTCTAGTAAATGTCCCTGACCAAGATGGCCCCCAGACTGTGCAGACCTCGGGTTGAGTATCTCCAGTCTAGCTAATGTCCCTGACTAAGAAGGCTGCCGCACCGGAGAGACCTTGGGGCATGTATCCCAATTATAGCTAATGTCCCTGACCAAGTGGACACCTCACTGTGCAGACCTCGGGTTGAGTATCCCCAATCTAGCTAATGTCCCTGACAAAGATGGCTGCCGCACCGGGGAGACCTCGGGGCGAGTATCTCCAGTCTAGCTGATGTCCCTGTCCAAGATGGCCGCCGCACAGAGGAAACCTCGGGGCGAGTGTCCCCAGTCTAGCCAATGACCCTGACCAAGATGGCCGCCGCACCAGGGAAACCTCGGTGCGTGTATCCCCAGTCTAGCTAATGTCCCTGACCGAGATGGCCGCTGCACCGGGGAGACCTCAGAGCGAGTATCCCCAGTCTAGCTGATGTTTCTGAAGGAGATGGCCGCCGCACCGTGGAGACCTCGGGGCGAGTATCCCCTAACTAGCTAATTTCCCTGACCAAGATTACAGCCGCACCGGGGAGCACTTTGGGCAAGTATCTCAAGACTAACTAATGTCGCTGAGCAAGATGGCCGCCACACCGGGGAGACCTCGGGGCGTGTATACCCAGTCTAGAATATTTTCCCTGACCAAGACGGCCGCCGCACTGGGGAGACCTCAAGGTGAATATCCCCAGTCTAGTAAATTTCCCTGACCAAGATGGCCGCCGGACTGTGCAGACCTCGGGTTGAGTATCCCCAGTCTAGCTAATCTCCCGAACCAAGATGGCTGATGAACTGGGGAGACCACGGGGTGAGTATCCCCAGTCTAGCTAATGTCCCTGACCAAGAAGGCCGCCGCACTGGGGAGACCTCGGGGCGTGTATCCACAGTCTAGCTAATGTCCCTGACCAAGATCGACGACGCACCGGGGAGACCTCGGGGCGTGCGTCCCCAGTCTAGCTAATGTCCTTGACCAAAATTGCCGCCGCACCGGGGAGACATCCGACCAAGATGGTAGCCGCACCCAGGAGACCTCGGGACGAGTAGCCACAGTCATGCTAATGTCTCTGTCCAAGATGGCCGCCGCACCGGGAAGACCTCGGGGCGAGTATCCCCAGTCTAGCTAATATCCTTGACGAAAAATGGCCGCCGCACCGGGGAGACATCAGGGCGAGTATCCCCAGTCTAGCGCACGTCCCTGACCAAGATGGCCGCCACACCAGGGAGACTTCGGGGTGTGCATTCCCAGTCTAGCTAATGTCCCTGTCCAAGAATACCACTGCACCGGGGAGACCTCAGAGTGAGTATCCTCAGACTAGCTTATGTCCCTGACCAAGATGGAAGACATACCGGGGAGACTTTGGGGTGAGTATCCCCAGTCTAGCTAATGTCCCTAACCAAGATAGACGCAGCACCAGGGAGACCTCGGGGCGTGTATCCCCAGTCTAGCTAATGTCCCTATCCAACATGGCCACCACACCAGAGAGACCTCAGGGTGAATATCCCCAGTCTTGCTAATATCCCTGACCAAGATGGCCGCCGCACCGGGGAGACCTCGAGGCGAGTATCACCAGTCTAGCTAATGTTTCTGACCAAGATGGCCGCCGCACCTGGGAAACCTCGGGGTGAGTGTCCCCAGTCTAGCTAATGACCCTGACCAAGATGGAAGCCGCACCAGGGAAACCTCGGTGCATATATCCCAAGACTAGCTAATGTCCCTGACCAAGATGGCCGCCACACCGGGGAGACTTCGGGGCGTGTATCCCCAGTCTCGCTAATGTCCCTGTCCAAGATGGCCGCTGCACCGTGGAGACCTTGGGCTGAGTACCCCCAGACTAGGTAATGTCCCTTCCCAAGATGTAGGCCGCATTGGGGAGACCTCGGGGTGAGTATCCCCAGTCTAATTAATGTCCGTGACCAAAATGGCCGCAGCACTGGGTAGCCCTCAGGGTGAGTATCCCAAGTCTAGCTAATGTCCCTATCCAACATGTCCCTGTCCAAGATGGCCGCCGCACCTGGTAGACCTCAGGGTGCATTACCTCATTCTAGCAAATGTCCCTGACCAAGATGGCCGCCGCAACGCTGAAACCTCAGGGTGATTATCCCCAGTCTAGCTAATGTCCCTGACCAAGATGGCCGCCGGACTTAGGAGCCCTCGAATTGAGTATCCCCAGTCTAGGTAATGTCCCTGACCAAGATAGCCGCCGCACTAGGGAGACCTCGGGGTGAGTATCTCTAGTCTAGCTAAAGTCCCTGACCAAAATGGCCGCCGCACTGCAGAGATCTCGGGGCGAATATCCCCAGTCTCGCTAATGTCCCTGACCAAGATGGCCACCGCATCAGGGAGACGTCGGTGCGAGTATCCCCAGTCTAGCTAATGTCCCTGACCAAGATTGTTGCCGCACCGTGGAGACCTCGGGGCGTGTATCCCCAGTCTAGCTAATGTCCCTGACCAAGTTGGCCGCCGCACCGGGGAGACATCCGATCAAGATGGCGGCCGCACCCGGGAGACCTTGGGGCGAGTAACCACAGTCTTGCTAATGTCCCTGTCCAAGATGTCCGCCACACCAGGAAGACTTCGGGACGAGTATCCCCAGTCAAGTTAATATCCTTGACCAAGATGGCCGCCGCACCGGGGAAACCTCGGGGTGAGTATTCCCAGTCTAACTAATGTCCCTGGCCTAGATTATGAATGCACGGGGCAGACGTCGTGGTGAGTATCCCCAGTCTAGCTAATGTCCCTGACAAAGATGGCCGCCGCATCGGGGAGACCTCGGGGCGAATATCCCCAGTCTAGCTCATGTCCCTGATGGGGATGGCTGCCGCACTGCAGAGACCTCCGGCGAGTATCCCCAGTCTAGCTAATATCCCTGTCCAAGATGGCCGCCGCACTATGGAAATCTCGGAGTGAGTTTCCCCAGTCTAGCTAATGTCCCTGACCAAGATGGCCACCGCGACGCTGAAACCTCAGGGTGATTATCCCCAGTCTAGCTAATGTCCCTGACCAAGATTGCCGCCGCACTGGGGAGACCTTGAGGTGAGTATCCCCATTCTAGTTAATGTCCCTGACCGAGATGGCCGCCGCACTGCAGAGACCTCCGGGCGAGTATCCCCAGTCTAGCTAATATCCCTGTCCAAGATGGCCGCCGCACTATGGAAATCTCGGAGTGAGTTTCCCCAGTCTAGCTAATGTCCCTGACCAAGATGGCCACCGCGACGCTGAAACCTCAGGGTGATTATCCCCAGTCTAGCTAATGTCCCTGACCAAGATTGCCGCCGCACTGGGGAGACCTTGAGGTGAGTATCCCCATTCTAGTTAATGTCCCTGACCGAGATGGCCGCCACACTGAGGAGACCTCGGGGTGAGTATCCCCAGTCTAGCTAATGTCCCTGTCCAAGATGGCCGCCGCACTATGGAAATCTCGGGGTGAGTTGCCCCAGTCTAGCTAATGTCCCTGCCCAAGATGGCCACCGCACCTATGAGACCTCAAAGTGAGTATCCCCATCTAGCTAATTTTCCTTCCCAAGATGGCCGCCGCACCGGGGAGACCTCGGGGTGAGTATCCCCAATCTAGCTAATATCCCTGACCAAGACTGCAGCTGCACCGGGAAGACCTCAGGGCGAGTATCCCCAGTCTATCTAATGTCCCAGACCAAGATGGCCGCCAC
Source organism: Filicampus tigris (assembly GCF_054856515.1). Lineage (NCBI taxonomy): Eukaryota > Metazoa > Chordata > Actinopteri > Syngnathiformes > Syngnathidae > Filicampus > Filicampus tigris. The sequence continues at coordinate 1,742,760 of NC_141222.1, forward strand.
ACCGCGGAGACCTCGGGGCGAGTATACCCATTCTAGCTAATATCCCTGACCAAGACTGCAGCCACACCGGGAAGACCTCAGGGCGAGTATCCCCAGTCTAGCTAATGTCCCTGACCAAGATGGCCCCCACACCGCTGAGACCTCGGGGCGAGTATCTCCAATCTAGCTATCAATCAATCAATCACATTTTATTTATATAGCACTTTTCATATATAAAAATGCAACTCAAAGTGCTTTAAAACATTCAAAGCAAAACATAGAATTATCTTCAATCAAAAGAAAAGATAGATTATTTAAAAGTTGTTGAAAGCCAAACTAAAAAGGTGTGTCTTGAGCTTCCTCTTAAAAATATCAACAGTCTCTGCAGACCTGACGTCCTCTGGCAGGCTATTCCAAAGGTGAGGACCAAAACGGCTGAATGCAGCCTCGCCATGCATTTTGGTCCTCACCCTTGGAATAAATAAAAGGCCGGCGCCAGAGGACCTCAGGATCCGCGAGGGCTGGTATGATAAAAGCAAATCAGATAAATAAGATGGCCCAAGACCATTAACACATTTATAAACTAATAAAAGTACTTTAAAATCGATCCTGAAACACACAGGGAGCCAATGCAGCAATTTCAAAACTGGCGTAATGTGCTCCCGCCCTCTGGTTCTCGTCAGCACCCGAGCGGCTGAATTCTGCAGTAGTTGCAGTGGTGAAATGCTCTTTTTGTTAATGTCCCTGACCAAGATTGCCGCCGCACTGGGTAGACCTCGGGGCGTATATCCCCAGTCTAGCTAATTTCCCTGACCAAGATGGCTGCCGCACTGGGTAGACCTCGAGGCGTATATCCCCAGTCTAGCTAATTTCCCTGTCCTATATGGCCGCCGCACTGAGTAGACCTCGGTGCGAGTATTTCCAGTCCAGCTAATTTCCCTGACTAGGATGGCTGCCGCACCGCGGAGACCTCGGGGTGAATACACCCAGTCTAGCTAATGTTCCTTCCCAAGATTGCCGCTGCACAGGGGAGCCCTCGGGGCGAGTATCCCCAGTCTAGCTAATGTACCTGACCAAGATGGCCGCCACAATGGGGAGACCCCGGGCCGAGTAACCCCTGTCTAGAAATGTCCCTGACCAAAATGGCCGCCGCACTGGGGAGACCTCGGGGCGAGTATCCCCAATCTAGCTCATGTCCCTGACCAAAATGGCCACCGCACTGGTGACACCTCAGGGCGAGTATCCCCAATCTAGCTAATGGTCTGACGAGAATGGACGCCGCCCCGCGGAGACCTTTGGGTAAGTTTCCCCACTCTAGCTAATATCCCTGTCCAAGATGGCCGCCGCACTGGGGAGACCTCGGAGTGTGTATCCCCAGTCTAGCTAATGTCCCTGTCCAAGATGGCCGCAACACAGGGGACACCTCGGGGTGAGTATCCCCAGTCAAGGTAATGTCCCTGTCCAAGATGGCCGCCGCATTAGGGAGACCTCGGGGTGAGTATCCCCAGTCTAGCTAATGTCCCTGACCAAGATTTCCGCCGCACTGGAGAGGCCTCTGGGCGAGTATCCCCAGTCAAGGTAATGTCCCTGTCCAAGATGGCCGCCGCATTAGGGAGACCTCGGGGTGAGTATCCCCAGTCTAGCTAATGTCCCTGTCCAAGATGGCCGCCGCACTGGGGAGACCTCGGGGTGACTATCCCCAGTCTAGCTAATGTCCCTGCCCAAGATGGCTGCCGCACCTTTGAGACCTCGGGGTGAGTATCCTCAGTCTAGCTCATGTTCCCGCCCAAGACGGCCGCCGCACTGGGGAGACCAACGGGCAATAACGCCGGTCCACTGGAAATGAATGGTGAAATTGTGTGGCTTTTCTAAGTGTGAATGAGTTGATTGTGTGGGAAGTAGGAATTTTGGGGGTGTTGAAAAGCTGAATGTGAGTTGAATGAGTCCAAAAACATTGCAAAACCATTTTTCAGTCTATGTTAGATATTTGTGAGATCCTGCATCTCATCGTGGCTTCAGGCTTCTTTATACTCCAGTGGGCGACGTCCGGGACCACGTCACTGCGCAATGCCGTGCGCAGTCTGCCCTTATACTCGCGTGCAACTCACATTGTACGAAAATGTGTTGCAGTTTCACTCCAAGTCGGGGAGCGTCGCTACGGCTGATACTAACGAGGACACCGCAGGGCAGAATTTCCTCTTCCTTTTATCAATCAATCAATCAATCACATTTTATTTATATAGCACTTTTCATACGTAAAAATGCAACTCAAAGTGCTTTAAAACATTCAAAGCAAAACATAGAATTATCTTCAATCAAAAGAAAAGATAAATTATTTAAAAGTTGTTGAAAGCCAAACTAAAAAGGTGTGTCTTGAGCTTCCTCTTAAAAATATCAACAGTCTCTGCAGACCTGACATCCTCTGGCAGGCTATTCCAAAGGTGAGGACCAAAATGGCTGAATGCAGCCTCGCCATGCATTTTGGTCCTCACCCTTGGAATAAATAAAAGGCCGGCGCCAGAGGACCTCAGGATCCGCGAGGGCTGGTATGATAAAAGCAAATCAGATAAATAAGATGGCCCAAGACCATTAACACATTTATAAACTAATAAAAGTACTTTAAAATCGATCCTGAAACACACAGGGAGCCAATGCAGCAATTTCAAAACTGGCGTAATGTGCTCCCGCCCTCTGGTTCTCGTCAGCACCCGAGCGGCTGAATTCTGCAATAGTTGCAGTGGTGAAATGCTCTTTTTCGGGAGGCCAGAGAGCAGGGCATTACAGTAATCTAAACGACAGGAAATAAAGGCATGCATCAGCACTTCCGTGTTAGCCTGAGAGAGAAACGGGCGGACTCTGGCGATATTCTTAAGGTGATAAAAACCAATCTTGGTTACATTTTTAATATGAGGAATAAAACTGAGCTCAGAGTCAAAAATGACGCCAAGGTTCTTCACACAGTGTGAGGGATTAAAAATGTGTAGTTTTGGTAAAAGCTTCTCTCTCTGACCTTCGGGACCGATAACTAAAACCTCAGTCTTGTCCTGATTGAGCTGTAGGAAATTATCTGCCATCCATGACTTGATATCTAAAATGCAATTTAAAATGGTATCAATGGGTCCTGTGTCATCAGGAGACACGGCAACATACAGCTGCGTGTCATCAGCATAGCTGTGAAAGCTGATGCCGTGTCCCCTGATGACATCCCCGAGGGGAAGCATATAAAGATTAAAAAGTAGGGGGCCTAAAATCGAACCTTGAGGAACCCCACATTTAATTTCATGAGTTTTAGAGGAACAAGTATCCATACTTACAAAGAAATATCGGTCTGTGAGATAGGAATAAAACCAGTCAAAAACAGTACCAGAGATGCCCACTAGATTTTTAAGTCTATTTAATAAAATTTGGTGATCTACTGTATCAAAAGCAGCGCTTAGATCCAGTAGCACCAAGACTGTGAGTTTTCTCACGTCTGCAGTGCACCTAATATCATTTAAGATCCTTAAAAGAGCAGTCTCCGTACTGTGGTTCATCCTAAAACCAGATTGATATTTCTCCAAAATATTATTTGTATTTAAAAAATGATTCAACTGGATGAAAACCAGTTTTTCTAAAATCTTACTTAAAAACGGTAAGTTGGATACGGGTCTGTAGTTATTAAAAACGCTCGGGTCAGAACCGCTCTTCTTCAGAAGGGGCTTCACCACCGCCGTTTTAAAGGCAGCGGGGAAGACGCCTGTCTGAAGAGAGCAATTGACTATATTTAAAATTTGTTCTTCAAAAAATCCATAAAACGTCTTAAAAAGAAATGTGGGAATTGGATCCAAAAGGCAGGTTGTTGGGTTTACCTGGGAGAAAACTCGAACAAGTGTCCTTGCATCAACCAGGGCAAAACTTTCCAGTGTTTCCTCATGTAAATATGATTGTCCGGGTTTATTAAAACTTGTGTTTTGACGGGCTAAAAACTGGATCTTTTGTCATCGATTTTACTTCTGAAGTGGTCTGCAAAGTCCTCACAGAGAGCATCTGTTGGTCTCTGTGGGGACTTATTAAAATCAGAACTAGTTAAAAGTTCAAAGGTGGAGAAGAGAACCCTGGGGTTGTTTTTATTGACTGTAATGAGGTTTGAGAAATAGGAAGATCTTGCCAGTTTTACTGTTTTATTGTAGGATTTCAGTTGTTCGCATAAAATTTCATAGTGTACTGTAAGTTTACTTTTTCTCCACCTCCTCTCTGCACTCCTGCATTTTCTCTTTGATATTTTGATAGCATTGTTTCTCCACGGGGTACAGTCTTTGTTTTTGTTGTTTTAATTAAAAGTTGAGCTACTGAATCTAATGATGATTTAAGATAAAGGTTAAAATTGTCAACAATAAGATCACAGGGTGCAGGTAAAATGTCAGCAGGAGTGCTTTTTAAGATCTCGATAAAAATTTGCAGCCACCTCAGAAGATAGGTAGCGTTTCTTCACTGTTCTGACCGGGACTGCTAGATGGTTAAAACTGGCGATGTTAAAATAGACACAGTAGTGGTCTGACACTGCCAAGTCAACAACAGAGGACACACCAGCAGACAAGCCATAGGTTATAACCAAATCCAGGGTGTGTCCTCTGTTGTGAGTTGGCTGCAAGACGTGCTGTTTAAAATCCAAGCAGTTTAAAAGGTTTGAAAAATCTCTGGATAGTGGGTCCGAGATGTTGTCCATGTGTATATTAAAATCGCCAGTTATTAATATCCTGTTATAACTGGAATATAAAATGGATAAGAATTCTGAAAATTCTGTAATAAAAGAAGTGGAATGATGGGGAGGTCTATAGACGGTAATGCAGAGAATAGGGGGACTGCTAAAAACAAAGGCATGGTGTTCAAACGATAAATAGCTGCTAAAAATGATCTCCTTTGATAAAAGAGTATTAATAAAAATTGATGCAGTCCCGCCTCCTCTTTTGCCATCCCTTGTAGAAAATAAAAAGTTAAAATTCGGTGGGCAAGCCTCGTTGAGAGCAACTGGAGCATCTGTACCAAGCCATGTCTCAGACAAAAGTATACCATGTAAATTATTGTCTAAAATCAGGTCGTTTATGATAAAAGTTTTGTTTAAAAGGGAGCGCACGTTCAGCACGGCCAGATTAATTATTGTGCTGGACGTGCGCTCATGGTGGTACGAATGAGCAGTATTAACATATACTAGATTACCACTGTTAAAACCACGTTGTTTGTGTGTGCAAGGGAAGCGTCTGCCGGTGATGGTTTCAATGGGAAAATTGTCCGATAGTGGTAATGATAATGAGGGCCTGCAGGGGGAGCTAGTGAGGGTGGTGGTACTGTGAGCAGCTGGTATTGGCCTGTAAGTGATGGTAGTGACATTGTCATTGCAGCGTTTATGAGTAGAAGAAGAAATATGATTGGTAAACAAGAGTCAGCTGGGAGTGGAATTGGTTACGACATGGTGGATGTTAGCGGCTAAAATCTTGCTACCAAGAGAGTTCGGATGAACACCATCCGGCTGGTAAAAAGACGGGCGATTCCAGAATAGGTTAAAATTGTTAATAAAAGCAAAGTCAAGGTGGCCACAAGTGCGTAGGAGCCACGTGTTCAAGCTTAAAAGGCGGCTGAAGCGCTCGGCTCCGCGAGACAATGCCGGCAAAATGCCACTCACCCAGACCGACAGACCGCAGGTTCTTAACAAGGCAAAGAGGGCGTGAAAGTCTCTCTTCGTCTGCTCAGACTGTCGGCGTATTGTCTCGTTTGTCCCAACGTGAACGATGAGCCGGGTAATGGATGATGGCAGAGAGTCAAGAACACCCGGCAGGATGTTAACTATGTCCATGACTTTCGCTCCGGGAAAACAGCGGGTGACGCAGCCGGGATAGTGAGTACGTCTAATGATGCTGTCGCCAATTATAACGGTGGTCGGTGGGTGACGTGAGGAGGGAACGCCAAGGGACTCACCACCGGCGGAAGATTCACGACCCCACTGTCCAGGATGGCTCCGCCGAGGCCGAGTGAAGACGGTGGATGACACCGATGAGTGTCGCCGATGATGCTGGTGATGACGACCACCCTTGTACCGGGACACCGCGTCCCGGAGCAGCCCGACGCATGAGTGGACGGCCGTGTCACCGGCGGACCCGCCCAACATGGGGTTCCCGGCCGAGGTCGTCGCCGTGGGTGGCGGGGAATCCGAGGGAGCCCCTGGGAGCACAGCCCCAGCGTCGGACGCAGCAGTCGGTGTCTCCGACTGCTGTAGTGCAGTGATGGGAACAGGAGACTCACTCGCCAGGGCGGCGAACCGATTCCCCAGGACCAGTTGGGGGCGGTGGGGTTGCTCCCCGGCCCTCCGGCCGCGGGACACCACCTTGACCCAGGTGTCACTCTGCAACGGTGTCGAGCAGGATGGCCCCGGGCAGGCAATTGGATCCCACTTCGCCGTGTCCGAGAGGCCAGCCGCCTCAGCCGTCATTGTCGCCCACAGGATTTCACGAGCGCGCCTTCTCATGACCAATGGCCAATTCCAGTCGCCGTTTTTACTGTCGAGCAACGATCAAAACGACAGCGCCGACAACAATGGATAGGGTGCCTGCTACAACAAAGGGACCTAGATGACTCGATGATTCATTTAATTGTATTGTGAAAACAATCTGGAAGGTGGCAACAATGGCGTTGTGTAGGCTTCTTTATACACACATAAATGACATACACACCGCTGCTGGACTAGTTTACTTCGCAGCAGCAACGCAGCAGCAACGCAGCAGCAACGCAGCAGCAACGCAGCAGCAACGCAGCAGCAACGCAGCAGCAACGCAGCAGCAACGCAGCGTGGCTCTTCTCCATTATAACAAATTACATTTATTTGTAAATAACGATGTTGCTTGCATTCTCGCTCGTGATTGGTCCGTTATATCACATTCTGCGATGACATACACTTTTCCCCAGCTTGCTTCTTTAAAGTGGAAGTCAACCCAAACATATTTTTTTAGGAATATGTTCCCAGCAGGCCCACTAGTTGAAACATGGCATTCTGATTAAGAGTATGTTTGTGGAATATATGCACTCGTTTTCTGCCATCTCTAGGGGCAGCAATTTTGTCTTCTGTCGACTGGAAATGACATCACAACTGCTCACAAGGACTAATCACGGCTGACCTTTTTTCTGAATCTGAACCGTGATTGGTCGTTGTTAGCAGTTGTGATGTCATTTTCAGTCGACAGAAGACAAAATGTCCACCCCCAGAGATGTCTAAGAACGAGTGGATTAACACTTATTCCACAAACACAATATTTATCAGAAGGCCCTGTTTCAACTAGTGGGCTTGCATAGAACATATTCTTGAAACAAAAATGTTTGCGTTGACTTCCACTTTAAAGAAGCTAGCCGGGGAAAAGTGTATGTCATCGCAGCATGTGACATAACGGACCAATCACGAGCAAGAATGCAAGCAACATCGTCCACGCAGTAACAATTTCGACATTTTCATCGACATGTTGCCGACATGCCACGCAGCACAACGCGTCAGTCACGTGATGCAATGTGAAAGTTGTCGCCAGCACCTTCCTTAGAGTATAAAGAAGCCTTTAGCCCACCCAGTCCATAAAACCTAGTGACGCTGTTCTCCACTACTTCACACTATTATATGAGTCATTCTCCAAAAATGTTCATTTTGAATGTACATCAAGTTTAAGTTTGGTCAGCCTATGTTCCAGAGGAATCAGAGGAGGAAAGGTGGCAGCAGCAGCGGAGGCTTAAAGGAAGACAAAAAGGCAGAGGAAGAGGAAACAATTTCAAGCTTTTTACAGAAGAGTTACAATACTATGACTATTGACTTGGGCCTGATTGATCTTATTTTAGATTTCCTTTATGTTTAGAAGCCGTGTGGTTGTGTTTCATCAGTCTCTTCATTTTGCTTCACCTTAAGGAAAAATAACATTTGAAGACAAATAAGGGTAGAATGGCGCCCCCTTATGAAGAAAAGGGTGCCACAAAAGGTGGGAGAGGAAGCAAGAGAAGGCAAGGGTGGGAAAGAGGTGGTGCCTGCACAAAGTAATAGCTGCCAGATGTTTTGGTATTGTAAGGAGAAATTCTATTGCATTTTTAGCCATCTAACAAGATCACCAGTTGAGTGCAGAGAGAGAAGAAGGGGAGTTGTGATATGTGTATCTGGGATTATGATGATGTCAGGGTGTTATGCAATGCCTATGACAGAGTATGATAGAATATGATTGCTTACGTGTTTGCAAAGTCTGTTTTGACAAATAAACATTTAAACTTATAATAGTTGTTTTTGGAAATATAGATTATTACAATTTTAGTTACATGTGAAAAATCATGACAAAAACTCTGATGATCAAATACTTCTTTTCTTCCACCTTTGCCCCTTCTAACCACGAACTTGTATATGAATAGAATAACAGCGCCACTTGTGTTGCCAACTGCCAAGCTAACCTAATGTTACATTGAGTTCTCAGTGGCGTTTCCATGTTATTTTCTGTCTTGCCACCATATATGGCACAAAGTTGTACCATTAAGTCTGGGAGAAGTGCTTTTTCCCCTATAAGATATATCTCTGAGTATTACTCAAAGATTCATCTGCATCATGTCAGAACCATCAATAATGAAATGAAAACAAAGGCCATTGGAACAAAATTCCCTGCAAAATGTATACCATTAATAACCTCTGTCAGTCACAATTCACGACTCTGAGAAAATATACTCTGAATGGTCAATGCAAACAGTGACGTTCGTTCTTTGATAGGTTCTTATTACTCTATGATCCCAGCATAAAATATGCACTGATGACAGTGTTTTCAGCGAAAAAAACAACAGAAGTCGTCAGTAACAGTGGCAACGTACGATGGCTGCCCTCTGGCTTCAGCCACAAGGGGCCAATTGTTAGTCCATATTATATATAAGTGCGTGCTTCTAATTTAACACTTAACGAGACTTTTGAATCAAAAGTTGTGATTGGCTGTCTCTGGTCATGTGCCATTTTGCCGCTCTACTCAATCAACCTGTTTTGGTACAGCAGTCAGCTGAAAGTTTGCAACAATGTCACAGGCACAGCAGTGAGTACAAAGAGTGTTTGTCAGCAGTGAAAGTGCTGTCAACGTCAAAAGAGTTGATGTCGCACTGAGGATACATTTTACGACTCAAAAAACAGACATGTCTTTGTGTAGTCTTGAGCATTGCTGAAAGACTTAACACCATCAGGTCTTAATATGTGAAAATGGTTAACAGTTGAGAGCCTTTATTCAAAACAAATTTTAAAAAGTAATGACAATATTGAGGCGGACTTTAGGACCATGGCTCTCTCCCAGCAGGCATACAGTTCGGGATGTGTTTGTATGACTGTTTTTGGCGCAAGATAGGATTGTGATCATTCATTTGTTGGCAGTTGAGGAATAAAGGTGTGTTTACAGTCAATCGTGTATGCTCCTTTCTACTGCCAAATGCAATTAGCTATATTACTTTAAGAGAGCATTATTCATCTCCATCATCACTCAACAAATAGCCTGGAAAATGTGATCTTTTCAAGAAAAATTCTGTTGATCTACATAGGCTGTTGTGAAGCGCATCTGACTTAGTTTTTTGTTGTTGCTAGATTTCAGTACAGACAGCGAGATCATCGATTACTCTGTAACATATAGAACATCGGTGGTCTCCGTTGCTGTTTTGATGGTGGTGTACTCTCACATGCCCAGACTGGACATTTGTGTATATTCTCAGTTTTTTAGTATTCAGATCAGGTGTCTCAAACTTAACTTATGTGGGGGCCGTTTGAAAGAGAGTCTGAGTGTGTTTCAGCCACATTATTTCACAAAAAAGGGTGTTCAAGTATTAAAAAAAAAAAGTACAACTAATCCAATTTGGTTCATCTTTATTAATAAAATGAGTTCAGACATGGCGGCACGGTGGTCGCCTGGTTAGCTAGTCCGCCTCACAGTTCAGAGGTTGTGGGTTCGATCCCGGCTCCGGCCTCCCTGTGTGGAGTTTGCATGTTCTCCCCGTGCCTGCGTGGGTTTCCTCCGGGTACTCCGGTTTCATCCCACATTCCAAAAACACGCATGGTAAGTTGATTGGACACTCTAAATTGCCCCTAGGTGTGATTGTGAGTGCGGATGTTTGTCTCTGTGTGCCCTGCGATTGGCTGGCAACCAATTCAGGGTGTCCCTCGCCTACTGCCCGAAGACAGCTGGGATAGGCTCCAGCACGCCCGCGACCCTTGTGAGCGGTATGGATAAAGAATGAATGAATGAGTTCAGACATTAATGGTTTCTTCCGAACGTGAACAAGATTGGCGACCCGGTCCTTTCTCTCATCTCTCTTGCATGTTGCATTCTCCTCAGTATGTCTAGTTGAGTTGAGTAATAATATCTGATTTCTTGAGCACCGCAACTCTCTCTGTGCATTCAAGACATGTCGTGATGACCCTGTACTCAACAAAAAACATTACGTGTACTGTTTTTCTTGAAATGGGCTGTTCTTGTTGCCAACCTTTCTCCTCATGCCAAGTTCTGAAAAAAAGGTATGACTGGTACTGGGTGGCAGGATATATTTTCCTTCCAATTGGTGTCACTTCAGAATTACATTTTGCCGAAAGTTTTCATGAGCCTGAGCTATAGTAGCCCAAAAGGGATTAAGAAAAAAAAAAAAAGAGCGCAACGACACGGCATGAATGTGGTGGGCCGCACTAACATTAAACTTTGATGTCAAGTCGGAGGCCACAAAATATCATCCTGCTGGCCACAAGTTGCCCCTGGGCTGCAAGTTTGGGACCACTACTTTAGATGGTAAGAATGACAGAGTTGTTATAAAAAGAAATCAAATTTGAGACCCATTTTTAAAAACACCATCCCTAGCCAGAACACATTGATTCTTTTATTTATTTATTCAGAAAATGAATTAAAATACCCCAAATTAGGCAACACACTAGACAGAAAGAGTGGAAACAATCACCTGTTTTGTTTTCCATATTAGTTATATAAATTAGGGCAAAAGCAACAAATGGAAAATATCTACTGCCTAAAGGGGTCATCAAGAGGTCATAAGTGTCAGGCGCCAGTTTTCACCATTTTCTGCAGTCTAACTTTAGCCATTATGTCCCACGTCAGTCTTTGTCAAGAGGTGAAAAAGCCTCTCAAGCTCTCCTCTTTTTTCTTGTCTCTCTCCATCAACATTCCAATTTGGTTGCCAGATAAGACCTTATCAATAGATGACTGATCGACAGCTCCATCAGATGCAATGACAACGATACAACCAGGAAGCCAATCACTGTCCTCAGGGACCAGTGAGTTGTGTTATATGTATTACTTGTGGTAGGTATTCTGCTTGTTTTGAAATACTGCAAGTCATATTCTTAACCCATTCACAAAGTATTCAGCAGTTTGGCCAAAAGTTACAATATATTAATTAAAAAAGGGTTCTCAGAATGCCTGTCCTTGATTCAAAGGCCTTCCAGATGTGGCTGTAAAATTAAACGCAGGAGTGAATATGAAATGGCATATGTTGATATAAGAAGGGCAACATTATATTGGCAGATACGAGAAAATGCGAGAGATACAACCAACTTGTTCTTTTGATTACCAGCAGTTGGCTTATAAAACAAATATTCATCAGCTTCCTGATTTATCTCAAGTTTGTTGTGGAAATGGATTGCAACTTCAGTGTACAGTTCTTGCAATGCTTCTACATTGTAATCTCTTTTACACAGTCGCAAAAATGCTTATGGCATAATTTGCTGAGAAAGAAAGTCATCAGATTAGTCCCTATGCCAATGACAGAGCATGAGCAGAAAAATTCTTTTTTTTACGTGAATGGGATTTCTGCATTATAGACATCCCATTAACGTGAAAATTTGAAAAAACATATGACAAAATTGGACAAACAGTACGTGTTTTTCACAGGACAGTGACATATATGCTTTAACTGCAGTCGGTAAAGGGGCTCCCAAAGCAACCAAACGTTCTTCTTTAGTCCTTGAGTTTGGGCTGTTTATTTTTTAAAATTAAAAACAGATCAAGTGTTTTCCCAAGATTAACACAAAATGTGAATTATATTCTTAATAATGGTTATCTATGATAATGCGTCACATTGTATTGCTTAATAGCAGTGTAATGTGAGCGCGCTTAAAGTGATGTGAATTGTAAATTTCGACTCTCCGCGGAATTTGAGCACATGACGTTACAGTAGGCACGGGTAAGATATGCGGTGTTTGCTAAATATAAAAGATAGAGGGATCAATTTTCTGGTGATTATATAAGAGTTTTTTAAAAGCTTGGTTCCAGTTCCTATAGGTCCCGACAGCGCCCCAAATGCAACGGTATGGTTTTATTTATTTACTAACTGCTTTTTTAAACCTTTGCATTTACATCAAAATGCTCAAGTCAAAATGATTCCATTTGTCAAATATCTCCCTCTTTGTGGGAGGGAATTCTTCCGATTTGCGCGTTTCCATAAGTTGATGTGACGTCACATATCACACGCCAACGTCTTTTAAAATCTTCGTTAGTATGCACAGGAAAATATACATTATTGAATAAGATGTCTTTTTGTGTTCTCAAAGTAAAACAAGCAATCTTGGACGTTTTCTAGATTTTAAAAAAATCCGAATAAATGTCCTAATGTTCTTTCGAGGCATATTGTTCAGGAAAAAAACGACAGCTGAGAAAAAAAGATCAGTTTGCATCACTTTCCATGTAAACAGGTGGTGGTTTATTAAATTCATAACACAGATTACAGCCTATATTTAGCATTATTTACACTCCCACCACGTTTTTCACTTCACAACACGGACACCTTGTCATCACAGTGACGTCACAACATGTATATACACTTCAGCCAAGAGAGAACCAGAAAGACAAAAACATAATTGCAGGTAGACAGTACAACTTCACAAACACCTTGTAGTGTGGTAATGAGAAATATTATGTCTTTTGGCATTCAGTGCAGTGGCAGTTTGGCTCCTCCAAACGGCCTCATTGCACATAAATATATCGAGTTAAATAAAGCTGAGGGCAAAGTGACCTCCCATTTGTTCAGAATGCGTGTGGGATTTATGTGGGGCGGAGGATGAGTGATTTAGATATCTTCAGGTAGCCTACTAGTGTTCACTTTTTTTTCTTAAAAGAGAACAACACTCAAGAGCTTTTGTGGGCAAACGTCACATGCCGCGAAAACCCGATCTATTTCAATTCAGGAGAACGGCTCGACAGATAAATGCGGTCCAATGTTTTATTTGAACTTCTTCATCCCTGACGCACTTACAATACTGACGCAATCGCTAGTTATCCCCATTTATATACCGAGTCAGTACCACAATGACGATCTAAATTTCCGATTGTCATGTTTAAAGTGGAAGTCAACCCCCCAAAAATATTTTCAAAAATATTTGGGTCTCCACTAGTCAAAACACGGTATTCTGATTAACATTGCATTTGTGGTATATGAGTTAAGCAGTAAAATCCACCAGTTTTAGCTATCTCAGGGAGCGGCCATTTTGTCTGTTCAGTCAACTGAAAATGACATCACAGTTGACCAATAACGGCTCACCTGTTTTCTGAAGCTGAGTCATGTTTCGTCGTTGACTTCCCTTTTAATTTAATTGTTAGCTGAGGTAACAATGTAAGGATTTTCCAAACGGCGTGAGCCCCCCATTCCCCCCATCCCCATTCGACGGCGGAATAATACACTTCCAAACTGTTTTATTCTGCGGTTTATGACTTCATTTTCCTTGAGGGTAGGGGTGTGTCTGGACCGAAGTCCATACCAGATGAAAGATGACTTGCTAGTTTATCCGAATGCGTTGCGATCGTCCCACTGTCAAGGAGCGGAGTGCAGTCGACCTGCAGGATGGAGGCTACTGTTTGAGTTCCAGAGCCCAGACGTGCTGCGGCCATCCTGTCCGCCCTTTTGTCTTTTTGTCGCCAATTGACGACGAGGACGACGATAAGCAAGATGACGATGTGGCTGTCTTGGGGAGATCCACCTGCAAACAAATAACATTGCTGTAAGAGCATGAATTGATCCTGGAGAGATGCACAACTGAAAGACTGTTCCATCGGTCCTGTCGATGTGTTGTTCTGGTACAGATGGAGCGTTTAGTCTGAGGTTCACGTGTTATTTATAACACAATAGCCCATCCATCCATTATCGATACCGCTTATCCTCCCAAGGGTCGCGGGGCGTGCTGAAGCCTATCCCAGCTGGCTTTGGGCAGTAGGTGGGGGACACCCTGAATCGGTTGCCAGCCAATCGCAGGGCACACAGAGACAAACATCCACACTCACAATCACACCTAGGGGCAATTTAGTCCAATCAACTTACCATGCATGTTTTGGGGATGTGGGAGGAAACCGGAGTTCCCGGAGAAAACCCAAGCAGGCACGGGGAGAACATGCAAACTCCACACAGGGAGGCCGGAGCCGGGATCGAACCCACGACCTCTGTACTGTGAGGCGGACGTGCTAACCAGGCGACCGACCACCGTGCCGCCATGTCTGAACTCATTTTATTAATAAAGATGAACCAAATTGGACCAGTCATCCTGCCGCCACACAATAGCCTAACTTTGAAATTAGACAGAATAATAAAAATAGGAATTTACATATTTGACCGTATTACACATGATACTAATCATCAACATCATTACGCAATAAACATAAAAGTGTCAATGTTGATCATGTCTACAGTCAGTTACACAGTGCACGTTCAAGCTTTTGTGTGTGTTTTAACGTACATGTAAAGTGGAAACACAAAACAGCAAAAATACGCGGTAAACGTTTCCATGGTATTTTCTTTAACATAAAAATATCGAAAAATAATAACACGTAATTTTCACTGCCGTAAAAATGACTACACAACAAAAAAGCCCGTATGTTTAAATATAATAAACACACCGGTTTCCTTCTTTGTGTCAAAAAAAAAACAAAAACAAAAAAAACATCACGTCTGTTTTGGTGATACCTTCATAATAGAAATCCAATTTTAACACACCCAGCATCTTCACGTATGTCCTCTTCCAAACCGTTTATCCTGTACAGGCTCGCGCGGATGTGCTGGAGCCTATCCCAGCTGACAATGGGCGAAGGGCAGGCTACACCCCGAGCTGGTCGCAGCCAGTCGCAGAGCACACACACTGAGCGGGAACCGATCCCGCGCTACCCGCACACAATTCAGGAGTGTGTACCACTACACCATCAGTGACCCGCATCTTAACGTGTTTGAAAATATATTGAAAATAAAACGTCTCTACAAAACTCATCCACGTTTCACACGTGTAGAAATGTGCAATGTCATTAATTTATTCGTCTTAATTGGCCCCCATCTTACTGATCACTATGTCTGTCTATTACAACTATAACATGAAAAATAAAAATAATGCTCCACTAGGTAAATTATGATATGCGTGCAACATGCAACAGAAAGTGTTATAAAATAGCTAAATAAATACCATTTGAATTAAAATTCGGTCTAAAATTCAAACATTTCCCCCAACTTCTCAGGATTTCTCAGGAAGTAAAGCGAATTGGCTGAGGTGATTTGCTCACAAAACGAATTTTTATGCAGCGTCACACCACAACAGTAATATTATTATGTTTTAGATTTCATGTGATGATGCGACCTTAAATATTCAAAACATTCTCTAAACAGAAATACATTTTACAAATATAATGATAAAAGGACAGCATAGACGCATTTTTATTAGCGCTCTGCAACACTAAAAATAAAGGGATCTATTTCAATATTTTGTCACACATCTAAATCTTCTCTTTCAGCTCATTTAAAAAAATCAGTTTTCTTCAGATTACAGCGTTTATTCAACAATTTCCATCATATTCACTAAGTTTAGGGGTGAGAGAAACTGCGGCTGAACATCGCTCCAAATCCAGCCCACCAAGCAAAATAACAATACAAAGTCCCAGATTTGCAGGCCGGTTGTTTGCATCCACTATTTCAAATTATGTTTATGTCACAATCCCCTCCATAAAATAATAAACGTTGTAAATCATTGTGTGTGCGTGTGCATACACACGCACACACACACACACACACACTCGCACCCCCATATATATATATATATATATATATATATATATATATATGGGGGTGCGAGTGTGTGTGTGTGTGTGTGTGCGTGTGTATGTGTGTGTAAGTATTTATATGTGTATGTATTTATATAATAGGTTGGGTGGCTCTATAATTATCATTCTACGTAGATTTCCGCCTTATTGGCAAGCTTAAGGTAAAGGCCATTTAGTGTAGTTCTGAATTCACTGAAGTGTTAACCTGTTAATTGTTAATGGAGACGCGGAGTGGAGCATTGCTGCTGATCCGCTTCAAGTCAACTTCAAGTATGTGAGGTATTTGTTTTCCAGCCGATGAATCCTCCTTACATGATGTTTTTTTTTTTTTTTTTGGGGGGGGGGCACTTTTCGGAATGTGCGTTTGCTTGCAGAGCTGGAACTTTACATGTGTCATCAGTTTTCAACATGCATGACAACGTCCCGCTCTGATTCCAATTTGGAAAATGGGGAAAATTTGTTGCCTGACTTCAATAAAGCACCACAAATCCCTATTCCATCGCGTCAAGGACACAGGAAATAATCAATTATGTACTATCGTTTGTTTTTTCTTTGTTCTATGTCGTTTGGGTCTATGTATGTCCTGGCTGTATTCAGACTTCCGCACATTCAAGCGTAGTAATATTACTCACTTGCGATCCATTTGCTGCATGTTTTTATGCACCAATAATGTGTTGAATGAACTGCATATCAAAAGGGAGCTACTGCCATAGCGGAAAATGTTCAAATCTTTTCCCAATAAATCTTGATAATAAATCGTGATGCAGAACCAGGCCAAGTGGAAGTGAAAAATAAGTGAGGACAAAATCATGGAAAAGCTTTACTCGGAATGAGTTCTATGCTGAACCATAGATTCGCTTGGCTCCAAGCTGTCTGTGAATGAGACCAATTTTCTGGCACTGCACCTCCTGTAGGCGAGATCATTTCGAGCAATCTTTGTTGTGGACAACATTTTTGGGGTTGGCTCAGCTTAATCGTTTGTTGCACTGAATACTTCTTTTGTACCTATGCGTGTTTCTATTTCGCTCCGTGAATCGGGTAACCATGAATTTTTTTGTTGTTGTTGTTGTTGTGCTGTTTTCCTAACAAGAGGCCAATTTACTGTAAAAGGTACATGTTTGATCAGTATAAATGCACAAGTAGCCTACAGCACAATTGACATTCATTTTATGATCGTGTATAGTGATAGTTTTTTTTCGTGCATGTGTGTCAGAACATAACATTTTTATCTGCTAGCACTAATTTTATACATATATATATATATATATATATATATATATATATATATATATATATATATATATATATATATATATATATATATATATATATATGTTCAAAATGAATGAGGTGATATTCATTAATAAAACTATGTTTTTCCATCTCAGACTATGTTGTATTATAATACAAAACATGGAGCTCGAATCTGCTTTATAGCTTTAGTTAGGCCTTATTATAGTAGCCTATAATTGTTTTCCCCTAATTCTAACCAAAGCGTGACGTTATGTTTTTAGCATCCCTTCCCCACGATAAGGCATGTTCTTGCAACTTTTCGGGCCTGCATTTTTACAGCCCCGCATGCTTGCTCTTACCGCGTCCCTCTTCCTCCGCTCCTCCTTCGCCTCGGTCTTCTTCAGTTCGGCCTTGAATGCCTGCGTGTCTCCGTGCTGTCCGTCCTTGTCCAGGATGTCCATCAAGTAAGAGATGTAGCTGGTGGCCAGGCGCAGGGTCTTGATCTTTGACAGCTTGGTGTCGGCTGGGACATTGGGGATACACTCCCTCAGCTCCGCGAAGGCCGAGTTGATACTTTGGGTCCGCCGCCTTTCTTTCCGGTTTGCAGTCGGTCTCCGCTTCACTGTCCGAGGATGTGCGTGGTGATGATGATGATGATGATGCATACCCACCTGGGTTCCGTTCACGGAGATGGCGCCAGCACCAGGGATCAATGCACCGTGTCCGTAGTGGTGATGGTGGTGGTGAGGATCCAGGCCGCTTACGCTCCCGGTGCCACTGTTGCCGTGGTAATCGGGACTGTAGTACTCGGTGGGCGACATATCCGCGTGACTAATAAGCCAGCTGGTGAAATAAGGAGGCGCTCCCGTGTCCTCGTGACACCGACCAGCTGCGGCCGCGTGAAGGGAGTAGTGGTGGCTGTCGTGGTGGTGCATGACCGGATGGTGAGGAAAGCCTGATACTATACTCATCGTGACGCACAGACGCGCGCGCACAAACAGGCTCACGCACACACTAGATGTCTCGCGTGCACGCACGACAACAACACGCAAGCCCACAATGAACCTTCAACGACTGTCCAGAGCAGTTTGCATTTTAAATAATCTCCACATCGCCACAGCAAATGTAGTACTCCGAATAGGAAGAGCCGGACTAGTCCAGTCTGCAGCTGCCCGAAGGCCGCCCAACTCTCGACATGGCTCCTCTGACTTTCTGGCCCTGAAGCCAATCCGAATACCTGCAGCGCCTCTTCTTTTTTCACTTGAACCTCCTCTCCTCTCACCGACTCATCATGTTCTTCAGGTGTCGGTCGCTGCCTGCATCAGAGCTCTTTGGCAAGGCACGGTCAGTCTGTGCAGCAACACTGCTGACTATAGTTGATACTGAGCGGACAGAGAGAGAGAGAGGGAGAGGGAGAGAGAGGGAGAGAGAGAGAAAGAGAGAGGGGCGGGAGAGAGAGAGGGAGGGAGAGAGAGAGAGAGAGAGAGAGAGAGAGAGAGAGAGAGAGAGAGAGAGACTAACTATACGTCATCTATCCTATACAGGGGGAGGAGAGTGATTTATCAGACTTCTCCGACCAATGGCCAACCTTACCCCGTCCACTGGTCTGTTTACTTGTCTTTCATGTCAATGGGCCTACTAAGTAGGTCTGCTGGCGCACGCGTTCTGAGCTGCTGGGTCAACAGTAAGAGATATGTTCTTGGCATTGGAATTGGTACACAATTTACAATCATTATGTGGCCAACTTGTTTCGCTTCCGCGAGGTCTTTGTGGAAACTATTTGTTTTAAAATGGTTTGATATAAAGTTAATGCTTTCCCGTAATATTGGCGCGGAAAACTGTGATTTTGCTTTAATTACACCTCCATGGAAATATTAAACCCGGGTCCAGGGAAGGATCAAATTGCGTTGTATTCAGTGAGGATATACGTGGTCTTTGTAAATCTGGTTGGTTGTGGGGATTTAGTTCACTCACTGATCATCATCAAGTCATCTTGTCCCCTGTCAAAAAATCAATTTCCGAAGAAAAAAAATCATGTGTCCTTATACAACAAGAAGTATAAAGAAACCTAAAAATGAAATGCATTTCGGTTGACTTGTATTGGGATGTGATTTTCTTTCAGTTCATCTTACACCAAAAGGAGTCATGCAGGCCAGTCCTGAGACACGTGTGAAGCATGTCAGCGGCCGTTTATTTCAAATGAATGAGTTAAGTTACACAAATCACATATTCTTGTAGGAAAATAACAGAAAATATTGTGCAAGACCACTATATAAGCTATACATTTTATGTTTTAAATCTTAAAAAACTGCAGGGATTTTGACAAATATACATTAACTCAATACTTTGATTAATATGGTATTCCCACCAAGAAAATACCCATTATATGTTGCAAACATCAGAGATACATGATAATAATACTAATAATAATACTAATAATCATAATAATAATGATAATAATAACAACAATAATACAAATAATAATAACAATAATAATCATAATCATATGTACTTAATGGAAAATTAGGCAAAATTTTGAAGTAAGTCGTAGACTTCAATTCAGCACAACAGCAAAGTTTTCCACGAGCTGACCATCCCTTTAAGCTTCAAAACGTAAAACGGAAACAGAAAAGCATAGTGACTTCTTTATCACCGTTTGAAACAAATTCCTCGAATTTATTTGGGTTATGTTGTTCTATTTTCATTTGCATTTTCATCGGCAACACACTTACTGCAAGTGTAATACACCACTTTATAATCATAATAAAAATACATTTTAAATAAATGTTTATTCTGCATGCAAACAGAAACGTGTGAGTCTGTTGACGATACGTGACCGTTCCGTGTTATATGGAAGGCTCAATGTGAAAAAAAGGCTAAGTGTTCTGACTCAGAAGAGGCGTATACGTAAATCCTTTTCAAGCACGAGAAGGAAGGTCTTCAAAATATTATACGTTGAAGGCTGCAATCTGCGTCATTATTTTGCTATTTAAACGCGTCCAAAAAACAACCAATCAACCAAACTAATAAAATAATAAAAACAACAACAATAATAATAATAATAATAATAATAATAATAATAAACGGAATATTGCTACAGAATGAGAACACTGACGGATTCGTTTGACTTGGGTGCACGAGGCAGCGTGGTTCAGTTCCCATTCAGTGAGTGTGTGAATGTGAGAGTGCACGCTTACGTGCCAACTGGCTACCAGTCCAGGTTGTAGTCCGACTTTCACATGATGTCGAGCTGGGAAAGGCTGAAAAAAGAATACACGTGCATGCTATAGAAACGGGATGGATGCCTGAACTTAAACACGTTACACTACAATTGATCAAATAGGCCATTTGCACAAACATTCACCTCGGGGCCACAAAGGAAGTCCCAATGACAAATAAGACTCATTTAGCGTGTAACTGACAAGTACGAGTTCAAGAAAACGAACAAACAAACAAACAAACAAACATGTCAGTAAAAGACGTTGAAGATATGCCATACAACCAACCAAGACCCCCAAATATGTTCCTTTTGCAAATCCACAATGTTAATATTCTCAAGTTTAATTTGTTCCCTGTTTTTCAGTTTTGCTCCATAAAACGTTCCATCAGTGTTTTCACTTTTAGGATTAATAATACCATAAAATTAAACAGATTCATGCAAACAAATCATTAAACTAGAAAGGGATTTATTTATAATTAAAAAAATATTTTTTACGGAACTGTATTTGTCATCATATTGTCTTATACTTTACCTTCATTTGGAAGTTGTATGCTCTACAATAACAGATTTGTATCATCTTTCATTAGTGTGTAGCTTTGCTGTGAAGAATAAAAATATTGACCGTGACCTTGGTAAATTCTACAACATTTCAAAAAGTTCCCGTTTATATATAAAGCCTTGCATCAATTCTGCTGCTTTTTGCATAATTGTGAGATACACTTTGGCCAATACTGAAATCATGCTTAGGTGAGGGGGGCAATCAATAATTTAGTGGCTCAGGTTGTTTGCACATTTAGATAACGTTTTTTTTTTTACCTTTATTCACACATTGCAACAGACAACTTTTTGAAATAATGGGATTATTCCTCTTGTGTCGTGTGGGAGATCAGGGGCAGCAGAGGCAGACAGCCTTGCTGAAAGTGTGAGCAGGAATTCTCTGTGAGGAAGGCCTCTGATTTATATTTGTTTAAGTGTTGGATGGGGAGCGCCCGTTGTGAGTGTGTGGGTGGGTGCGCGCGTGTGCGCGCAAGTCAGCCTGCTCTGTGTAATCCATCTATGTGAATGGGAGCTGTTGCAGTAATTTAGATCAGTTTGTGTCTCCTGATAATGATATATAATTAGACTGTAGGTCAGTCGGTCAGACTCCTGATCCCCCCTCCCTCCTGTCTCTCTCTCCTTCGCTTTCTTTCTTTCTTTCTTTCACGCGCAGACCTCTCCCATATGCCCTCTCCTCTGATCTCAGCCATTCTTCCTTTGTATAAATAAACTTGTTGGGGTCGCACGATGTGTGCTTGTATGCGTGCATGGTCGAAAGAGAGAGAAAGTGAAGTTGTCACGCTTGTGTGCTTGCGCGTGTGCGTGTGAGTGTGTCAGGCTGTGTGATGACGTACAGGTACATTCCACAGCGACGAACGTTTCTTCAGACTACTGTTGTTACTGTTTGGATTCAATTCCACACACTGTCTAGGCCAACTTCACACACAGTCGATGCAATCCTACAAATCACTTGAAATAGACTTAATTTAAGTCTGTCGGCATACACGCACGCACAAATAAAATAAAAAAAGAAAATAATATAAAAATAGGAGCATTATAGCACAGCACCTCTACCTACACTCTAAAAACTGTTGGGTCAAAAATAACTATTTTGGGGTTAAATTTGACCCAATTGTTGTGTTAAAAAAGGATCCACCCAGACTTGGGTCAATTTGAATAAAAAAAATGGGTTACTCATTTTTGACCCAATTTAAGGTTTAAATGAACACAACAAATTGGGTCAAAACAATGCAAATAATTGCGTTATTCCACTATTTCTTTATTTTATTTATTATGCTAAGGATACTGCCCCCCAAAAATGTATTAATAACAACACTGATTTTTAGAGGTGACACATTTGGAAAAAAAGGACTCACTTAAGGTGGTCACAAGGTGGCCAAATTTCATCTCAGCCTACTCAGTGATATGCTTATGTTAACATGGTAGAACGGTAAAGTAGAACGCATACGTGTCCAGAATTTTGTTCAGCACATTCATGGTGGAAGTGAGAACAAATCTAAATGAAAAAGTAGTGTTTAGAATTATGGCAAAGGCATATATTTTGTGTCATGGTGCTATATGAATTGAATGAATAAGACACCAACGGCAATCTGCAAAGTGGTGTCAGTGACAATCACTCCGATTGGCTGTCAGCCAGGAAATGTAAATCAATGCATGAGATAGATGTCATGTCATGTCATCTTCCAAACCGCTTATCCTATACAGGGTCGCGGGGAGTTGCTGGAGCCTATCCCAGCCATCAACGGGCGAAGGCAGACTACACCCCGAACTGGTCGCCAGCCAGTCGCAGGGCACACATAGACACTGTCACTGAGCGGGAATCGATCCCACGCTGCCTGCACACAACTCGGGCGTGTGTACCACTACACTATCAGCGGACTTTGCATGAGATAGATAAATTTCTAAAATGGTACACAATTTATTTCAGTTCTTTAAACCAAGCATTGCTTCCTTGCGGTCATCACCAGACAACTGCCTCACACTTTCACACAGGCTGTGATGAGTTATGAAATAATGAGATAATGTTATGAGTTATAACATTATTTGGAGAACGCACAGTTCTTGTGAAGTATCACATCCTACAATGGCAGCAGACTAATGCCTTTTTTTTTTTTTTTTTACGATTCCAGCACTCGTCCTGTCCAACACACACACACAGTTATAGGGCTGTTTGATTTTGCCTAACAAGAAAATCCAGATTATTTTCTCTCAAATCCGATTTTCCGATTCCGATTCCGATTTCTTTGTAAAATAAAAAATAATGAAAAATGAAGTATTTTGAATGTCTTTTATTTAATCTTAATTTTTCTTTCTTTGAACTCAAAATGCCAGTCAATTTAACTTAATACAGACAGAACAATTCATTGGGATTAACAGCATTTTATTTACACAATAGATTTCAGATCTGTTCTTAATTAAACCAATAATGAAAGAAGAAAGTGCATATACCATCTGAAACGAAATCATCAACATGAGAGAAGGTAGACAGTCAGTTCTGTAAACCAAACAGTCTGTCAGCAAGTCATTTTGCCAACCAGCTAGTGACTAGCCGTTCACCTTTCTCCCTGGTCTTACTTAAACATAAATCAATGATTAGTTTAAAACTGTCACTCAATAATATAATGCACTGTCAAGCTTAAGTACAGATGCATAGTCATGACCAGAGATCCGTTGTAGAGGAGACAAAAAGTGACGCCTTTCAGACGTTGAGTTACTTGCTCACGGGTTGTATTGTGCATGCAGGGCACACACTACACTACAGATCTATATTTGCCCGATTTATTAACTAAACGCTCACTTGCCTGAGCAAGTGTCAGAATTGCCGGTAGCGCCGGTGTTGTAGTTTTTCCGGACTGCGCACTTGTGGGAGGAAGCGGAAATGCAGAGCAAACAACGGTGGCTTAAATACACAAAAAATAAAGGAAAATAGAACGTGCCGATTTGAACGTTTTTAACGTCGTTTTATCCAGAAAATTCGGTTCAAAATCGCTTAATCGAGCAGACCTACTCAGTCACAAGCAAGTAGTTTTCAAAAGATTACAATGTGTGAAATGCTTACCAAAACAAAATGAAGAATGAAGAAATCCAAATGTCAATAGTGTTGTTGACCTGATCACGATGCTGCTTGCTTGCTTTGACCCAACATAAAACATTACTGGCATATAACCCAGTATATAGTTAATTTGAACTAACAATTGAGTTAATTTATAAGAAATAACCCAGAATTTTGATCCAACACAGACAATAAAAAAATTGGATTAATCAAATAACACAACTGCTTTTAGAGTGTAGCAATGCAATTTGATAATAATGCCAAATGGGAATAACAAAACACTCATTAAGTAGCTTCACAATACACTGTAAAAAATGACCATGAAATTAACATTAATATGCCGTAAAATCCTGACATTAAAAATCCATAAATGGAATAACAATGAATCAGTGCATATTTCCTTGTAGAATTGACATATTACTGTATAATATACATCAAAAACTTGTAATACTTGAACCAATGCAATATAGTTAAAATTACAATATGGATTGGTTTAAAGAACGGAAATAAATTGTATACCATTTTACAAATTCCTATGTTGAGATTTCAAGTTAAATTTGTAATTATGATAACAGTTGAGACTCAATATAAACATGTTTAGAACTGAGACCTACAGCTAGTAGAACTGTAGTAATCATGGTAAAAAATTGCCTATATTTTGACATTAGATTGACAGCTCTTATGTGTTAATCAGTTCCCTATTTTTGTAGTAAGGTTACAATATGTATATTTTTTTTATCAGGTAATGTTAGTTTAGTTTTACATTATATCTACAGTGTGTGGTTAAAAAAAGCAGCACCATACTATAGGTTACATAATTGGTCAAGAAAAAGGAGGTTTTTTTATACAGCCTACCCTCGCCCTACAAAACACTTTTCTGCCGTAAATTAAGGTCTGTGTGTAAATGATTTCGATCATTCTTGTTAGAATTTCAAATTGCAAGTACCAATCACAGAGCACCACCGTTTGTGAACTCTTCTGTCATTGGAGGGTGTTTGCTTAACGCGGGAGCAGTTGACTCAAAGCCGAAATACTAGCGAGGAGCAGCAAGACACAAAAGTTACAATTAGCGACAAAAAGAGGTGAAGAGTAGAAATATAGGGACGAACACGACGCGGGAGAAGACACGACACAGTAGCAGTTAAGACAGCGCGAGACTACGCAATAGCAGGGAAGACTAGACGACGGAGTAGCAGAAAACCGGCGGGAATTCGGAAATCGACGGAGGAGCGTGGAAGACGAGGAGAGGACAGCAAGGTGAAAGAGGAGCCGCGACGCGGATGAGACAAGGAGCGGTAAGATAACTGACTTTAGCTACTAGTCATAGTAGTCTGGTGTTTTGCACCTTGTGAGTAGCTAGCTTTCACGCGCATTCAAGCTTTAACATGATTACATGCTATTTTTGCAGCAAATCACTGCTAACATTGAGAAACTATGTTATGCATTGCCGCGTTCATAGAAATGAACCACGTTGTGTTTTCCAGTGTGTTAGCGTCGACTGCAAACGGACATTTCGCACGTTTGCGCTTTCAAAGCTCATTTCTACCGCTTACACAATGTGCACGAACCGACGCACAGCAGAGCAGATTTGAAATGTGCCGTTTCGCAATGCGCGCGCCATTTTCAGACTGCAAAAGAGCTGCTACAACATTTGAAAGAGCACATAGTTGAAGGGCGAACTATATCATGTCCTGTAATTGGTTGTAAAAACGTGTTCACCAAGAAGTCATCTTTCACTGCTCATATGTCACGCAAACACAGAGGATGTTCGGTGGAAAACATAAATGATATGTATAGGGACAAACCTTTAAGTCAAACAAGTTCTACCTTAAAAATCCAGGTTGCCTGAAGCTAATTTTGTATCAGGATGCATTTGAAATCGTGAATCCTCTTGGCTCTGCTAAAAAAAAAAACAAAGTCATCACTGTCTATCTTTCTGTGGCAAATTTGCCTGCTCATGTGTCAAATACAGACCTCATGTCCCTTGTGTTGTTGTGCGGAGAGAAGGACCTAAAATGGTTTGGCTGTGCTAAGTTTTTCTCAGAAATGTTAGATGATTTGAAAGATCTGGAGGAGAATGGAATCTCTGTGGGCGGGAAAATCATTAAAGGGGCATTGCAGGTGACAACCTTGGGTCAAATGTCATTGGGGGGTTTACAGAGAATTTTCATTGTTCAAAGTATTTTTGTAGATACTGTGAAATTACACGAAGTGAGTTTGAAAATGATCCCAATGTCTGTGGTCCACAGCATACTCCTGAAACAATACAGCCATCAATGATCTCGCATCTGGAGACGGGGAGGGCGTCAAAGGCATTAAGGTAAACTCTGTGTTCAATGCTTTGAAATCTTTTCATGTTTGTCAGCCGGGTCTCCCGCCTTGTTTGGGTCACGACATTTGAAATATTTCATCAAGAAAAATAAGTGGTTTACATATACACATCTGAATCGACGAATCACTCAGTTCAAGTACAAAGGGTCCGATGCGCTGACAAAGCCATGTACTGTCAATGAGGGTCCAAAGCTTTTTGGCCAAGCCATCCAGAACTGGAACCTTTTGAAGTTGTTACCTGTTTTCATAGGTAAAAGAAATGGTCCTGCTGCTGATGGCCTATTTTGAAGAAACTGAAGCGATGATGCTTTCTAATGTGGAGGACACCTGTCTGGCACAGGAAGTCCAGATGAACAAGCTCCCTTTGACCCCTACCATCATTGTCTGTAGTAAGTTAACATTTTGTTGGTCTGTTTTCTTTTTATGTCTGGATGAATTCTTGGTTCTTGTTTTTGTTGTGAACTATATCCTGTGTATGTGTGTCTGAGTCTGTCTGTCTGTCTGTCTGACTGTCCGAGCCCAGAAAAGTTTCAGGTGCATAACCATTTGTTTCATTTGTGTGTGATTCCCTCTTTTTTAGGGCAACCCTGTTTTACTTCCACACGGTTTATGCTCAGTGTTAACAGAACCATTGTTCAAGAAAACATCCCGTCTTTCGTACCGTCAATATGTATAATGTTTGGAAGCTACTTCAATTTCAACATCCATTATCCATCCAAGCTGGCATCCACCCAAGAGTTCCTGCAGAGGTGTGCCATTTTGGATTGGTCAACCAACATTTACTCTGAATTGAATGTTAACTACAAACAAGTAAAAAGTAGCTTGATGTGATATTTTATAGTTGTTTTGGAAGTCACTTTATCATTAATACATTTTGTCTGTTGCTATTCCATTTCCCCAAGGTGCTTTTTCTCCATAAATCCTGAGAAGGGCACCAAAGTAGAGAAGAACAGTACTTCCCGTCTACACTTGAACCCCAGAGTCCTCACCTTGATCCAAGACCTATCTGATCACGAGTGGCGCGACATCTGAATTTGGACTCAAGTAAGTCATGGTCTGACCTCTGGGGTGATGTCTCAGTCATAGAACTTTTTTTGGGGTAGGTTCATTCTTTAAACTTTAATGATAAACATTCTAGATATACATCTTTAAAAGGTTGTTAGTTTGATTGTTTATGAATGTGCAGAGTTTTAGTGCATCTGTGAGTCAGTCTGTCAGTGTTGATGTGTGTGTGTGTGTGTGTTTTGTGAATTTCTGTGTCTGTCTTTGTGTGTGTCTCTAAATCGGTATTTTATTAATCTATTTGTTTTTCTTTCTCCCTAGATACACAAAACTGGACTAATAGTAGTGGGGAATGTTGGGTATTGCACGATATAAGCTCAGGTGCAGGACTGCACTATTGCACTAATGTCCGCCAGTTTGTAGAGACTACACATTGTTCTTGTTAAAGAGTCTGACAACAGCAGGCAAGGAGGAGTGGCGGAATCTCTCCTTTGCACAGCGAGGGTGTAACAGTCCGTCACTGAAGTAGCTGTGGAGTGCTGCTAGGGTGCCCTGGAGGGGGTGGGCCGGGTTGTCCAGCATTGATGACAGCTTGGCCATCATCCTCCTGTCCCCCACCGAGTCCACAGAGTCCAGGGAGCAGCCCAGGACAGAGCCGGCCCTCCTGACCAGTTTGTCCAGCCACTTCTTGTCCCGGGCCGAGACGCCGCCTGCCCAGGTGGCCACTCCCTGAAAAATGACCGATGCAACCACCGAGTCATAAAAGTTCCTGAGGAGTGTCCCCTGGACCCCAAAAGACCTCAGTCTCCTGAGTAGGAAGAGTCTGCTCTGACTCTTCCTATAGAGGGCATCTGTGTTGTCGCTCCAGTCCAGTTTATTGTTCAGATGAACACCCAGGTACTTGTAAGTTGAGACTCTCTCAACATCTGTTCCCCGGATATTCACTGGTGCTGGTGCAGAGTGATGGCGCCTCCCGAAATCCACCATCATTTCTTTGGATTTCCCCGCATTGATCAGGAGTCGGTTCTGCTGGCACCAGTCCACAAAACCCTGAGTAAGTTCTCTGTACTCCCGATCATCTGCGCCTGTGATGAGGCCGACAATCGCAGAGTCGTCAGAGAACATCTGCAGGTGACAGGTAGGGGTGCTGTAGTTGAAGTCCGAGGTGTAGAGGGTGAACAGGAAGGGAGCCAAGACAGTTCCCTGCGGGGCTCCCGTGCTACAGAGGAGCACGCCAGACACACAGTCCTGTGTCCTCACATATTGTGGCCGGTTTGTGAGGTAGTCCTGGATCCATGTGGTGAGGTGGTGGGCCACTCGCGCCCGCTCCAGCTTGTCTCCCAATAAAGTGGGCTAGATGGTGTTGAAAGCACTGGAGAAATCAAAGAACTTGATCCTCACAGTGCTCCCCGCCTTCTCCAGGTGGGAGAGTGAAGTGTGGAGGAGGTAGATGATGGCATCATCCACACTGATGCCAGACTGATATGCGAACTGGAGTGGGTCCATTGAGGAGCTCACCAGGGGGCGCAGGTGGACAAGGACCAGTATCTCCAGGGTCTTTATCAGGTGAGACGTCAGCGCCACTGGTCTGAAGCTGTTGAGCTCCTTCGGGTGGGGGGTCTTTGGCACTGGGACCACGCAGGATGTTTTCCACAGCTGGGGGACTCTGCCCAGCTTCAGGCTCAGGTTGAACATGTGCTGGACAATTCCACACAGCTGGTCTGTGCAGGATTTGAGGAGCTGGGGGCTGATGCCATCTGGACCCGCTGCCTTCCTCGCCTTCATCTCCTTCAGCTGGTTCTTCAACTGAGATGTTGTGAAGGCCAAGGCTGGGCAGGAGGGAGTGGTGGCTGTCTGGTGTAGCTGGGAGCTGGAGACTGTGGAGAAAAGAGGGGAGGGGGTGACACACCCAGCAGGAGGAGTAGGTGGAGACTGCAGCAGGAGAGACTGAGTGGGGGCAGGCATCTGATCAAACCTATTGAAAAAGAGGTTCAGCTCATTTGCCCACTGCAGGTCCCTCCCAGTCCGGGTCTATAGAAAATGGATAATGTATCCATTTTGTTGTGGGTTACTTTGATGCTACTACCCATGACAGTGCCCGATTATGTTTCTACCAAGAAAAATGACACACACTGCTTTCCTCAGGCCCTCTCCACTTGGTTAGTACATCCCTTTTACCAGTCAAGGATACCTAACAGCCCCTCTCAACACCAAAAGAAGAGTTTATCAGAGGGATTAGGGTTTTTGCAAAACTGTGGGCTCACACTGAAACATTAAGAGGGCATTGATGAAACCTGAGTAATATGAAAGGACAGTGGGAATAAAAATGTTGACAGGATCAACTACCTCCACTACAATGTGCAGAAACTGGGTAACTACACTGAAGCAGGATTTCTTGCTATCTAAGAACAATTGGCAGCCACCTCTCTCATGACGTTCCAGAACCGCATAGCGGTTGACATGCTCCTGGCGGAAAAGGGTGGGGTGTACGCCATGTTTGGCGACTGGTGTTGTACATTCATACCTAACAACACGGCCCCGGAGGGGTCCCTCACCAGGGCCATCGATGGCCTCCGCGTTCTCAACCACAAGATGAAGGAGCACTCTGGAGTGGACACGTCTCTTTGGACGGAGTGGTGGGAAAGAACATTTGGTAGATACAAGGACTCCTCTGTCCTGGTTTCTGTTGCTGTGTTTGCAGCTATCCTCACGTTGTGTGGGTGTTGTTGTATTCCTTGTCTTAGAGCACTGCTCAGCCGGTTGATCACTACAGCTATTGCACCTACGACGTCCAAATTGAACGATGTTTATCCGTTATTGCTTTATCGTACAGTTGAGAGTAATGATGACACTGATGACACTTGTTTTGATGCTCCTGTTGACATTTCGCTTTCTCTTCCAGATCTCTTTCCGGGTCTTGGAGATCATGAGTAAATTACATTGACAACCTTGGGTGTAATTACATTTGTTTTCATGAGAGTGATTCGGTAGATTAAAGCCTTTGTGGGGGGTCTATTCGATGATATGAGGATTGTGTAAATGTAAGAGAAACAGGGGGGAATGTGATTAATGTTGTATATAATGATTCGGGTGTTGGATTTTTCAATCAGATTTTTCAGGTTTAGTTTTATATTATAGTTAGTTTTATATTATATAAAAACAGGGGGGAAATGTAAGAATAATAATGCATTTTATTCTTCATGTTGATTTTTCTTGGTTAAGCCTGTTAGCTTTGTAGGTTTAGCTTTATATTATATAAAAACAGGGGGGAATGTAAGAATAATAATGCATTTTATTATTCATGTGTTTGATTTTTATCACTAGGCCAACTTGCTTGGTGTGCTTTGCTTTCACATATGTATGTTAATGGCTCACACACACACACACACACACACACACACACACACACACACACACACACACACACACACACAGACCCACACACCCACACACGCACACACACACACACACACACACACACACACACCCCCATAGACAAAACAAGTTCATAGTGTTCCAGCTGCTTTCGCTGCCCTTTCCCTTAGAGCTGGAACACCTTTGTAATCAGGGACACCGAAGAAAAATAAAAAGAGAGGGGGCGCAGGAGCCGGGCAGAGGGTTTTAGGAACTGTAATCGTACACGTCCCTGCGCTCTCCTTGCAAGTAAAAAGACAATATTGTTGTAGAGTGTCTTCTCTCCTCATTGTGTGCATTGTTTACGAATGTCTCACTTGGTGTGAACCTGACAGATACTCACACCATGAAAGAATGCAATATACACTCCTCGGGACCAAAGGAAACATCCTGTATTGTATTACACTGTATCCAATGGCCAAAACACAGATCACACAGGTTTGATATCTGTATGTCCAAACAAGTCTCATGGCCCTTTTTTTGTGCTCAGCATAAGACGAGCGCAAAGTGCAGCCTAACTGTGTGCAGGGGAGGAGTTTTCTTTCTTTTGTTTTTTTTCATAGAAGCACGCGGGTAGAAATGGGCTCTTGCGCCGTTTGGAAATTAGCACAGCCAACTAGATTCCCGGCCAAAGGAAGCAGATCCTCTCATTCCCTTTAAATTCAGCACGCTGTCTACATGGAGGAAGCAGAATGGACTTGCTGGAGTTCATGCAGGAATTCGGCGCGTGCAAAGTATGTTTTTAAGGAACTGCAAGAAGATCTCCACTTGCAGATGACGTAAAGACCACCTTCCACCCCCGATCGTGCATCTGTAGGTGACCTGCCGCCCCTCCTCCACAACACACACCCACGCACACACTGATAGTTGTGCCATGGGCAAGGGGTGCTTTTAGAAATATATTAAAGATGATGATGATGATAATGATGCATTAAATGAAATGATTTCCACAATGATTCAGAGGAATCGTTGCAATGAAACACATTGAAACACACATATCAGTGACTGTCTGCCTGTGCGTCGATCAAATCCACCAAAATCGCGTTACACCACCTGTACCACAACATAGACCTGCATTTAGCTGGTCTATAGTGTAGTCTACTTTCTGTCACAAAATTGTCAGGTGCATGTAATACTGGCATGTAATAGAAAACACCCTCAGTCCACCGGAACACCCAGCAAGGTGCAACGCAGTCTGCCAAATTTCCCAAGACGGTAAACTAGACTTGCCCGAGCATGAAAATGAAGATGCACCTGTTTTTATACTGAGCGCATGCGCCCCTGTCTATGCAAACAGAGCCCTTAGAGGCTAAACACTGGCTATAATACAAAGATCTGAGGTATGCCTGCAGGTTCTTCCTGGGGAACATTATAATATAGCTATGAGTCATGATACACCAATCCGACGTCTGAGGTCGTGAAGCGTTGTGACATCTGATTGCGCCGTCTGATTGGTTTAGTGACCATCGTCGTAGCTTCGCAATCCGTCAGGAAGCGTCTGTAGGCGTTTGAGCATGTTGAATCGGAGGTGCGAGTCATGACATTTGGTTGATCTGATTAGCTGTTAGCTAGCAAATCAGGGCTCGGAGCACGAACAGGAAGTGACAAATGCGGATAAACAGTGAGCACACCTTTGCTGCCTTAATCTTCTTACAAGTACAAGAGCAAGGGTTGACAATGTAAGTATTTCACGACAACGTATCAAGAACGTGAGGGTTCACTTCGCGTGGGAGTTCATCGTGAGCGAAGAATATAGCTAAATGTATTGTTTCCGTTTTTATAATCCACCCCCGACCAATAGCTTTCCGTTTTTTCCAACCATTAGAAATAGTGTCTACCGCCGCTGATGGTATGGAAGGGTACTACATCTCACGCGTGCGCAAAAGGTACTTTAATGGTCAGCGTCGCTGTGTGTCGTTGCGATGTATTTTTCCAGCGTGATGTGCCGAGAGCCGGCCTAGGCCTTATGATTTACAATAATAGTTCTGAGTTTATTTTAACTAATCAAAGTCTTATTTATTGCTATCCATTCTTCCAGGCTATTTTATTTTTTTTGCATTTAAATAACAGAAAATCCGTGATTCACCACTGGACATCACCAGTTGACCACAACCACATGTCGTGTAATATATGACATCGAGGCGTGTGTCTGGGGAAACTCTAATTTTTTCACTTGTAGCTCTGACGTGCAGGTAACTGATGAGAAATGATTGCTCTTCACAGCAGTCATGCCGACATATTACGTGAAATTTTTATGGTAAAAAATCTACTGGTTGCTGGGATATTGACATGACACTAGTTAAAGATATTATGTAATATAGCCAAACCAATCACATATATTTGCAATCAGTCATTTCAAATGGGTATCTCCCCAATTCACTGAAAATAGCCAAGGTCATTCATACAAAATGGAGAAAAGCATACTTTTTCTAATTATAGACCAATTTCACTTCTGCCTCAGTTCTAACAGGTCAACTGCAATGGCAGTGATTAATTTAACAGAGTAATTATCAAATGCAATAGATAATAAAGATTATACAGTTGGGTTCTTCATTGACCTCAGAACAGCCTTTGATACGATTGATCATACTGCACTGATAAGGAAATTGGAAGGATATGGAATCAGAGGAAAAGCATTATCATTGGTTAACTGACTCTCTTGCAACAGAAAGAAAACAATATGTGCAGTTCAAAACCATAACAATTAGATACAAATCTAAATAGCATCATGTCAATGACACCCTATTTGAGGAAGAAATGGAAGATTTCATGTCATGTCATTTTTGACATCGCTTATCATGTACAGGGTCGCTGGGGGGTGCTGGACCCTGTCCCAGCTGAGTTTGGGCAAAAGACAGACAACCTTAACTGGGGTCTCACTAATCAACGTTGCGTACGCACAGAACGTGGTCTGAAAGATGCGTACGCAACTTCCTGCGTAAAGTGTGTGACCTATCAAAAAAAAAACTTGACGGGAAAAATTGCGCAAGTGTACAGCGGCCGGACTTATCAAAGCTGCGTGTACACAAAACAGGCGTGAAAGATAGCAATGTGCTGCATTAAGTACGTGACCCTCTCCCCCAAAAATTGAGAAAAAGTGTGCACATTTACGGGTCGACGCTCTAACCCACACATGTCAAAGTCAAGGCCCGTGGGCCACATTCGGCCCGCG
Source organism: Filicampus tigris (assembly GCF_054856515.1). Classification (NCBI taxonomy): domain Eukaryota; kingdom Metazoa; phylum Chordata; class Actinopteri; order Syngnathiformes; family Syngnathidae; genus Filicampus; species Filicampus tigris. Next base: position 1,776,797 of record NC_141222.1, read on the forward strand.
AGAAGATTTTCTACGGCCACTGGGATGATACTGCTTTATTATTAGATCCGGCCCGCAGCCCGCAGCAAACCAGTGTGGGTAGCAGAAGTGATCAGGTCCTTCGCGCCTGCTGATGACGTCACGCGTTAAAATATATTGTAGCGTCTTCCAAGAACACAGACGTAGTTTAATTATCACATTTTGTTAGTCCAACCGGCTACTGTGGGCCGCAGCCGACGTACAGTACAGTACAATACAGTACGACAACCGTTCAGACAACCGTCCTCTTCGTCCCCCGCTACTCTCGCTCGCATGCCCTCCCCTCAAGCAAGCCGTACGCTGCATTCATTAACCTCGGAAACAACACAACTTGGCAAGACACAAATTCGACAACAACACAGATAACCCAATTCGTTACACTATTTCTGTAACATATTTCTTTGTTTGCCACCCCCTGGCTGTTGTTATAACGAACATTACCGCTACTTTTGCGAGGATCGTCCTTCGGTCGTCTACATGCCGACTCAAGACTTCACCTCACTTTTCGTGGCTTTCAGAATCGGATTGTGGCGAAAAGTTATTCGGAGTAAAACACGCTTTATTAAGAAATACTTTATGTTAGAAATCTCACCTTGTTTTATTATTAGTAATTGTTGGCATTTGATAAATTCATTGAGTTTCAATGTAGAGCTGAGATGTCCCACACTGTGAGCAGTACTTTATTTTATTTTTTATTTAGTAACTCCGAACATAAAAACACAGGGGGGTGACAAACATAGAGGCAAAGAAATATAGCGTGACATCATCAGCAGGCGCGAAGGACCCAATCCAATCTGGACATTTAAAACAATTTCAATGAACATTCTATCAGTCCGGCCCTCGCCTTGTCGCAAATTTTTTTATTTGGCCCGCTGTCCATTTGACTTTGACACCCCTGCTCTAACCTATCCGTAAGCACATTTTGGGGACAAGAAAATTCATCGATGCAGTCGGTGAGGTAGTGAATTGAAGATCATGCCTCTGACACGCGTCCAGTTTGGCTTAGAACCAAACGTACACCGCGCGGATTATATTTATAGATTTAGCACTTTATGCACAACTTTGTTCTTTATGTTCTGTCCGTCCTTTTATAGAGACGCTGTTCATGCTTTTTAAAGTGCCCTTCTGGGATAAATGAAGTGTTTTGATTGCAAAATCACGTATTTGTTCGATATAGTGTAACGAATTGGGTTATCTGTGTTGTGATTTGTGTTTTGCTGATCGAGTTGTGTTTTTCCCGAGGTTCCTGAATGCATTGCGTGACTCGCTGGATGGGAGATGTGTGCGAGTGAGGGATGAGTTAGCGGAAGGCGAGAAGGAAGAGAGATCCGTGTGTTCTTATGACGGTGTTCTGTTTTTGCACTGTAGTTGGAGTCGGCTACGGCCCACAGTTACCACAGTAGCCGTGTTGGAATTATACAAAGGGAGATGATTAAGATACCTCTGATTTCGTGTCTTGGAAAGACGTTACAATATGTTCGTTTTACACAAGTTTGTCACGTGCAACTGATGATGTACATGTCCGACTTAAATAAATCCAATTGATTTTTTTTTCAGTTAGCTGATGGTGTTGCTGCGTAGTCCACCTGCAGCGCGGCTACACTTGCTGGGTCGCGCTTGGGGTTCGAAGCCGCACTCATGCGCGAGTCACTGGCTGGGAACCAAATTGCGCTGATTGCTGAGCTAAAACATCCCGGCCACCAACGACGCATCCAGCACTTTTTTCTCTATTGTTTTGTAGATTTTACTAATATACACAAGTTTATAGGCTACTTTTTTCAGTGCAGCAACATTTGCATAAGTTGTGTCCCTCTGTCTGAGCGCACACCTGCGCCTGCAATCCGTAACGATGGCGCAGCAATTAAGTCTCGATGGGTCGCACCATCGCAATTGTATAATCATCTCGTTTAAGTCCAAGAACTTTGTATTTCCTTCCTGTCGGTCGTGTTTGTTGATATTTTTTGTACGATGCCAATTTAGGCCACCAAACAACACCATGCCTTGTTTCCACCCCACTGAAAAGCATTGTCGTCATAATTCATCTTTCACAAAGCTTTGGCCGGCATGGTTCATTCGTTTTCATGAACTGCTTTTGCACTGACCATATATGGATAGATTTGGCCATTTAGAGGGCGGTACTATTCGGGCTCCCAAGTTAAGTGACTTGTACGTACGCACGGTTTAATATGTCGGATTTTTTTTCGTACGCCATTTTCGGATTTTCTGCGCACGTACACTTTTAATTTGAATTCTACGCACTCTTTGATAAGTGAGACCCCTGGTCACCAGCCACATACTGTACAGAGACAACCATACACACCATCACTGAACGGGAACCGCTCCCACGCTGCCTGCACACAAGTCAGGCGAGTGTACCACTACACCATCAGCGACTCTACAAGATTAAATGATAACAATTTTAAATTAAAAACACATTGCAAAAAACCCTGGGTTCATTTTTGATCCCACTTGCATCTAAGGGTAAAACTCCAAGCTCCCACTGAACCATTAGTAAAGAACTCACCATTTTTTTTTTTTTTTTTTTTTTGCTGCTCATCCCCCCACCTCCTCCTCCTTCTTTGAAAAATACTATAAGTAAAGCCAGGGATTTCTTTTGCAACAATGACGTTTTTATCTTGTCGAGGTGCAGTCTACTTCTCGACTAAATCAGCGGCAAAAGTGTCTGTTTTTACTTCCTTGAATAGGCTGCTGCAGGCACGGGGAGAACATGCAAACTCCACACAGGGAGGCCGGAGCAGGGATCGAACCCACGACCTCTGAAGTGTGAGGCGGACGTGCTAACCAGTCAACCACCGTGCCGCCGTCAACTGATTATGTGATGTGTAATTCCCAATTTGGTTTTTGGTTAACCTGTTGGCTAATATAAAGCCATTCTTATGATTCCGATCCTTCAGACCCTCTTGAGGCCGACATAATTTAGAATTGAGTAATTTGTAAAAAACAGCACCTCCCACAAAAGTGGGCACCATAAATTTAGACCCATGTAGTGTGCCAGAAAAATCGAGATGCAGCTGTGAAGATAGCCCCTGTGACTATGTGGGACCACTAATGAAATCAACTAATAAGTTTGCCACGGAAGGCCAAGCAAGAGAAAGATCACAGCAAGATAACGGCTCGGCTCAAGTCACCTATCTAAACATATACGCCAAAGAGGCCTAGTTTGGCAACCCCATCTGAGTGACCTTATGGATCACTCAGCTAAAACTTGCGCTTTTCTAAAAAATGTTCATCCCTGTTTTGAACTGGCCTAAAGGTCAATTCGTCCCATCCCCCTGTTTGTGTATCTTGACCTATATGTAGGTGTGTGTGATCCCCTGCTACTACTCGACAAGGTTCCTGGGTCCCTCGGACCTTCCCCGTTAATTTTCACTCAGCCTCAGGGAACACACTGCAGCACGTGGAAAATTTTTAAACAATACAACCAAAATATGTGACCTGTAATGGACTGGGTGCGTGTTATTTATTGGTGTACCCGATGTGAGCAATGAAGGATATGAGCACATGAGCAAGCAAAATCCATCCATCCATCCATTATCTGTACCGCTTCTCCTCACAAGGGTCGCGGGGCGTGCTGGAGCCTATCCCAGCTGTCTTTGGGCAGTAGGCGGGGGACACCCTGAACTGGTTGCCAGCCAATCGCAGGGCACACAGAGACAAACATCCGCACTCACAATCACACCTAGGGGCAATTTAGAGTATCCAATCAACTTACCATGCATGTTTTTGGAATGTGGGAGGAAACCGGAGTGCCCGGAGAAAACCCACGCAGGCACGGGGAGAACATGCAAACTCCACACAGGGAGGCCGGGGACGGGATCGAACCCGCAACCTCTGAACTGTGAGGCGGACGTGCTAACCAGTCGACCACCGTGCCAGCGCAAGCAAAATCAACAACCTATATGTTAATCAGTTATCGTGGACCCTAAGCTCAATGATGTCGTTCTCCTCGTCGAAAGTCGTCCGGCTTTGGAACCTCCGGGACAGGCATGACGATATGCCCCTCCCACTGGGCGGCCTGGTAGGGCAGGTGCCCTCTCCCCAAGACGATTGGTACTCCTGACGAACAAGGCCTTAATACCACGAACGCACCAGCATCCACAAAATACAAACATGCCTAGCACTACTCCTATGGACATATTTAAGATAAGGTGATTATTTATGGTAATAATGAAGATTAACAAGTAGTCCTTTCCTATTATTAAACCTCAGCATTGGAATGAGCAGACTAATAAACTTAATTCCGAACCGTCCAAATAATCTACAAAGTTAGAAATAATTTATTACCAGGAACTAAAGAGGAAATGTTTACTGAAAGGGAGGGGGGCTATAAGTTAATGAGACAACTTAAATTTCAAGGTTCGCTATACACACAACAAAAGAGTTTTATCTTTAGTATTCATGGAGTTAAATTTTGTAATAATTAATAAAAGAATAGATGTACAGAAAAGCCTTAACATAAGACAGTTAAAAACAAATATAAAGACATCATCTTCGCAAAGTATAAAAATTTAGGAAAGCCTACGTAACATGGACAAGTGTACATTTTATGGTACATTTCTATTTTTATGATATTGTTTAATACTGTGGCATCAATAAAGGCATTCTTATCTTATCTTATCTTTTAAAAAGTATGAATTTCCTAATTGTGTGTGAATGTCCTATTGTTGCATAATAGCAAGAAATTTGTAATGATATTTATACACAATGTCCTATATATTAGAATGTTACATGTACAGCAGCTGTTTAGAATTATTGTTATAATTGTTCATAATATTAAACTGGTTGGAAAAGTATTTAATTACTAAAAGTGTATTTTGTGCATCTATCTTTGCCCGTGTCATATAAAACAGTCCACTTTCCCCAAAAATATTTTCACAACAAAATGTCAATTTCTCAACATATTTGTATTATACTTAAAACTCCAGCACTTCTTTTATTGATACAATTATCTTAGCAACAATGTCAACACCATTTCCTCAATAGCGTTTAAATGTTTCCAAAAAATGGATAACATTCATTCAAAATAAAACACTTTCTCTGTTCTTCTTCAGTTTGTTTTGGACAATGTCCAAGCCTTAAATCTTAAAGAAGGCATAATACATCTTCCAGCTAATCCTATCATTTGGTATCTCAATCACATTTTAAATGGTAATAATAATAATAATGACTCTCACACACAGATTCCACTCCAATTGGGAGGCAATAAGTCATAGTCAAATTTCATTCAAATTTCAGGTTTATCAACACCTGTCTTGTGGTTTGTCCATTTGCAGTCCAATTATTCATTTACTTGATGGATGAATTTGGTTAGTCAAAAAAAATGTTTATTGTTTTTTTTTTTGTTTTTTTTTTCAATACCAATATTGCAAATCAGTACCTGGGAATGCAATGGGATTGATGCAATGGGTGCCCATGGACCGATTGCCCCCCAAGTGCTGAAGAGGGCTTGTCGGCACCCAAATTAGGTTTTCTATCCCGGGGGCCCGTCCCTTAAACATCCTCTCAAATCTCATACACATTCAAACTTCCACCTTCCGTTCACACCTTTATTCACTGGTTAGTATCTCATTCACTCCGCAAAAAGGTGCTTTCCAATTCCACTCAGAGACACCCCCCCTGGCGCGTCCGCCATTTGTACATTAAAATTTGTGCCAGCAAAATTTGTACCAGCGTGTGCCAAATTTTATCACTGTCATCTGTGGATTTTGCCCATCCAATCGCTGTGATGAAGCTCTTCTTGTTCTTCCTGGACGTGGTTGGGAATCCTAGACCTGTAATGTCAACCCGCTTGTAAATAACAAAGTTTGCAGTCCGGTATTTTATTAAACAATGTCTTGTCCCTTCAGAATTGTCACGACAAAGGTCGTCTTAACTTCACAGAACATCTATCGTCCAGCCTGTTTATATTTAATGCCTATCACTTGGTAAATAGATAAAGAACTATTTAGTCAAATTTTCTGAACCAATTGCTAAGTATTCCCTGTTTTAAGGATATATATAGAACATGGATAAAGAATGTATTGATTAAAACCCATCCCAAAACAGTTTTAATCTCCCAAAACAGATACTCACCATCCCAAAACATTCAATCTTTTAACAGCAAAAACAGATACACAGCTCGTCTTAAAATTTATTCTAAATACTGCCAAAAACTTACACTTTTCCCAGGTTTGTAGCCACAGAGGGCCAAGGGGTGGCCAACCTCCCTGACCACCTAGTGGAAAATTTGGTACCTGTGATTTTCCTGCCACTTTCACATGGATGCAAGTAGTCTACGCTTTGACCTCTTGAGCCCGTATGAAAAAGGTTTTTAAAAGTTTCACCTGAAAATTACGTTTTAACTGAATTATATGTGCTTTAAACCCTCCATATACAAACACATAAAATTTATGTCGTTTGTATATCTTACAGGATCTACATCTTAAGGATAATTCTACTCGTTTTGTGTAAGGAAGATATGATCCCTGCCATGTATAACCCATATACTGTAGGCTTTTTCATATGGGATACTCTGCCACATTTTTAATATTAACTGCATATTTAAATAATAGATTTACAAATGGTATGAATGCAAACACTAAAATAATCTCTTTAAAGTCAAGAACATTCAATTCTCACAGTCAACGTCAATAAAATAATCATTTCACACTATAGAAACCAAACAACAATGACAGATCAGTCATTGTTCATCATATCATCCACAGCCATGGTTTCATGACATAAAATGCACACATATAAAGAGGCACATACGGCCACTCCTCAATGAGGTGTTGTTCAACTCTGGCCACCCCAGTGAAAAATTTCTAGTTACGTCCCTGCTTTCTACACCCATGGTCAAATAAAGAAAAAAACAATGTGGTTAACAATGTGGAACAACGTGGTTAATTAAATTCAGATCTGACCCAGCCAACATGTCCAGCTGGGCCCCAAGTGGGGTAAATGCGGGCTTCGTGGGTACCAAGTGGGAATGGACTAGAAGTAGGCAATGGCACTGGGTTCCATGTAGGCGCCATGTGGGATTTGTGGGCATGGGCTTGAACTGGGCAAATGTGGTGGGTGCAATAAGGGTTGTGTATGGGCTAAATGGGCATGGGTTGGAACTGGTCACCATTTATCGGTCCTATCTGGGCTATGTGTGGGCTAAGTGGGCATGGGTCAGAATTGGTCAACCATATCTGGGTCCTGTATGGGTTATACGTGGGCTAAATGGGCATGAGTTGGAGCTGGTCACCCACATCTGGGTACCATAAGGTTTATACAAGGGCTACATGGGTATGGGTTGGAGCCGGTCAACCATGCCTACGTCCTGTATGGGTTATATGTGGGCTAGGTGGGCATGGGTCAGAATTGGTCAACCATGCCTGGGTCCTGTATGGGTTATATGTGTGCTAAATGAGCATAGATTAAGATGATTATCCATGTCTTGGTCTCATATGGGCTATATCACATCAATCAATCAATCAATCACATTTTATTTATATAGCACTTTTCATACATAAAAATGCAACTCAAAGTGCTTTAAAACATTCAAAGCAAAACATAGAATTATCTTCAATCAAAAGAAAAGATAAATTATTTAAAAGTTGTTGAAAGCCAAACTAAAAAGGTGTGTCTTGAGCTTCCTCTTAAAAATATCAACAGTCTCTGCAGACCTGACATCCTCTGGCAGGCTATTCCAAAGGTGAGGACCAAAATGGCTGAATGCAGCCTCGCCATGCATTTTGGTCCTCACCCTTGCAATAAATAAAAGGCCGGCGCCAGAGGACCTCAGGATCCGCGAGGGCTGGTATGATAAAAGCAAATCAGATAAATAAGATGGCCCAAGACCATTAACACATTTATAAACTAATAAAAGTACTTTAAAATCGATCCTGAAACACACAGGGAGCCAATGCAGCAATTTCAAAACTGGCGTAATGTGCTCCCGCCCTCTGGTTCTCGTCAGCACCCGAGCGGCTGAATTCTGCAGTAGTTGCAGTGGTGAAATGCTCTTTTTCGGGAGGCCAGAGAGCAGGGCATTACAGTAATCTAAACGACAGGAAATAAAGGCATGCATCAGCACTTCCGTGTTAGCCTGAGAGAGAAACGGGCGGACTCTGGCGATATTCTTAAGGTGATAAAAACCAATCTTGGTTACATTTTTAATATGAGGAATAAAACTGAGCTCAGAGTCAAAAATGACGCCAAGGTTCTTCACACAGTGTGAGGGATTAAAAATGTGTAGTTTTGGTAAAAGCTTCTCTCTCTGACCTTCGGGACCGATAACTAAAACCTCAGTCTTGTCCTCATTGAGCTGTAGGAAATTATCTGCCATCCATGACTTGATATCTAAAATGCAATTTAAAAGGGTATCAATGGGTCCTGTGTCATCAGGAGACACGGCAATATACAGCTGCGTGTCATCAGCATAGCTGTGAAAGCTGATGCCGTGTCCCCTGATGACATCCCCGAGGGGAAGCATATAAAGATTAAAAAGTAAGGGGCCTAAAATCGAACCTTGAGGAACCCCACATTTAATTTCATGAGTTTTAGAGGAACAAGTATCCATACTTACAAAGAAATATCGGTCTGTGAGATAGGAATAAAACCAGTCAAAAACAGTACCAGAGATGCCCACTAGATTTTTAAGTCTATTTAATAAAATTTGGTGATCTACTGTATCAAAAGCAGCGCTTAGATCCAGTAGCACCAAGACTGTGAGTTTTCTCACGTCTGCAGTGCACCTAATATCATTTAAGATCCTTAAAAGAGCAGTCTCCGTACTGTGGTTCATCCTAAAACCAGATTGATATTTCTCCAAAATATTATTTGTATTTAAAAAATGATTCAACTGGATGAAAACCAGTTTTTCTAAAATCTTACTTAAAAACGGTAAGTTGGATACGGGTCTGTAGTTATTAAAAACGCTCGGGTCAGAACCGCTCTTCTTCAGAAGGGGCTTCACCACCGCCGTTTTAAAGGCAGCGGGGAAGACGCCTGTCTGAAGAGAGCAATTGACTATATTTAAAATTTGTTCTTCAAAAAATCCATAAAATGTCTTAAAAAGAAATGTGGGAATTGGATCCAAAAGGCAGGTTGTTGGGTTTACCTGGGAGAAAACTCGAACAAGTGTCCTTGCATCAACCAGGGCAAAACTTTCCAGTGTTTCCTCATGTAAATATGATTGTCCGGGTTTATTAAAACTTGTGTTTTGACGGGCTAAAAGACTGGATCTTATGTCATCGATTTTACTTCTGAAGTGGTCTGCAAAGTCCTCACAGAGAGCATCTGTTGGTCTCTGTGGGGACTTATTAAAATCAGAACTAGTTAAAAGTTCAAAGGTGGAGAAGAGAACCCTGGGGTTGTTTTTATTGACTGTAATGAGGTTTGAGAAATAGGAAGATCTTGCCAGTTTTACTGTTTTATTGTAAGATTTCAGTTGTTCGCATAAAATTTCATAGTGTACTGTAAGTTTACTTTTTCTCCACCTCCTCTCTGCACTCCTGCATTTTCTCTTTGATATTTTGATAGCATTGTTTCTCCATGGGGGTACAGTCTTTGTTTTTGTTGTTTTAATTAAAAGTGGAGCTACTGAATCTAATGATGATTTAAGATGTAGGTTAAAATTGTCAACAATAAGATCACAGGGTGCAGGTAAAATGTCAGCAGGAGTGTTTTTTAAGATCTCGATAAAATTTTCAGCCACCTCAGAAGATAGGTAGCGTTTCTTCACTGTTCTGACCGGGACTGCTAGATGGTTAAAACTGGCGATGTTAAAATAGACACAGTAGTGGTCTGACACTGCCAAGTCAACAACAGAGGACACACCAGCAGACAAGCCATAGGCTATAACCAAATCCAGGGTGTGTCCTCTGTTGTGAGTTGGCTGCAAGACGTGCTGTTTAAAATCCAAGCAGTTTAAAAGGTTTGAAAAATCTCTGGATAGTGGGTCCGAGATGTTGTCCATGTGTATATTAAAATCGCCAGTTATTAATATCCTGTTATAACTAGAATATAAAATGGATAAGAATTCTGAAAATTCTGTAATAAAAGAAGTGGAATGATGGGGAGGTCTATAGACGGTAATGCAGAGAATAGGGGGACTGCTAAAAACAAAGGCATGGTGTTCAAACGATAAATAGCTGCTAAAAATGATCTCCTTTGATAAAAGAGTATTAATAAAAATTGATGCAGTCCCGCCTCCTCTTTTGCCATCCCTTGTAGAAAATAAAAAGTTAAAATTCGGTGGGCAAGCCTCGTTGAGAGCAACTGGAGCATCTGTACCAAGCCATGTCTCAGCCATATAAGGGCTAAGTGGGCATGGGTTAGAGCCGGTCAACCATGCCTAGGTCCTGTATGGGTTATATGTGGGCTAAGTGTGCATGGGTCCGAATTGGTCAACCATGTCTGGGTCCTGTATGGGTTATATGTGGGCTAAGTGGGCACGGGTCAGAATTAGGCAACCATCTCACGACGGTCGAATCCCAGCTCACGTTCCCTATTAGTGTCTGTGTGTGCCCTGCGACTGGCTGGCGACCAGTTCAGGGTGTAGTCTGCCTTTCGCCCATAGTAAGCTGGGATAGGCTCCAGCACCTCCCCGCAACCCTGTACAGCAGGGGTCACCAACTCTGGTCCTCGAGGGCACCTGTCCTGCAGGTTTTCAATCCCTCACACCTAATTCAAATGATCAGCTCATCAGCCAGCTCTTGAGAAGCCTGATAACGATCCTGATCATTTTAACAGGTGTGTTTCAGTAGGGAGAGATTGAAAACCTGCAGGACAGGTGCCCTCGAGGACCAGAGTACCTGTCCTGCAGGTTTTCAATCCCTCACACCTAATTCAAATGATCAGCTCATCAGAAAGCTCTTGAGAAGCCTGATAACGATCCTGATCATTTTAACAGGTGTGTTTCAGCAGGGAGAGATTGAAAACCTGCAGGAGAGGTGCCCTTCGAGGACCAGAGTTGGTGACCCCTGCTGTACAGGATAAGCGGTGTGGAAGATGACATGACATGACATGACATGACATGTTTACTACATCCTAATTGCAAGTCATCTGAACCACAAACATTGTTAATAGTTGCCCTTTACCTTTGTTAGATGACATTTATGAATTCATGTGTCTCCTTTTTTAAAATAAAATGTAATTTTATTGTAAAATAAAATGTAATTTTGTGGGTCACTGATAGTGTAGTGGTACACACGCCTGAGTTGTGTGCAGGCAGCGTGGGATCGATTCCCGCTCAGTGGCGGTGTCTGTGTGTGCCCTGCAACTGGCTGGTGACCAGTTCGGGGTGTAGTCTGCCTTTGCCCGTTGACGGCTGGGATAGGCTCCAGCACCTCCCTGCAACCCTGTATAGGATAAGCGGTTTGGAAGTTGACACATGAAAATGTAATTTTAAAAAAGAAAAAAGAAACTTCCATCACAGTGTGTTATCACCATGAGGAGAAGGTTATGCCTTAAGATATGCCTTAATTGTGTCATTTTTCTTATGATTAATTGTGTCATTTTTCTTATGATAAAAACTGAACGCGGGTCCCACAGACCTGAAGACAATACAAAGCTAATTACCCATATCTGGGTGTCATATACTGTAGGCTACATATGGGCTAATCGGGCATGGGATTGAAAAGTTGTTTTGCTCTGCCTGGTTCTTTTATCTTTAATATTCGCTATGTAACCAGCGAAGACTGTATTCTCAGTTGAACTATTTAATGGATGCCAGAAAGATAGAGACACGGCCGTGGGGCCTTTCTTTGAGATTGCGGAAGAAGGTCTAACCCCCTCCTCCTACTCTTATACTACTACTCTTATATATATCTTGGCCATCTTGGGGGCGACCAGCCCATGTGACTATGTGTGGCTCTAGTCTACAGCCTTAACTGAAGGGTGTCATAAATAAGATGACGAGCCAGGAGGAAAGGTCACAGCAACACAGCGGCCTAGCTCAAGTTCCCTATCAAATTATTAAAAGGCTTAATCTAACAATCCCCCTGTTTGAGTGACCTTAAAGATGACCTTAAAGGTCACTCAACTAAATTTGAGCTTTTGATTAACATTTCTGTCGAACCGGCCTAAAAATCAGTTCATCCTGGCCTGTTTGTGTATGCAAAACTCCTATATGTGCGCGTGATCTCCTACAAGGAATGTTTAGGCTTAGGCTTGAACAAGGACTGACTTATGTTGGAGTACATACATACTGTATAAGGGAAACATTAGAAAATAGAAAGTGTCAGAAATTATTGTAGACCTATGAATTACAGTTGCATTGAGTTGAGACACTGCATGTGAAAGGGGGAATGACGTATAACATGGGATTTTTGAGCGCCAAAAATTTTTGAGAGTCAACTTTTATTAGATCCAACAATAATTGAATTTATGGAACTATGGAAATTATGGACAGGTTGTTGTTGGACTTTCATAATTGAACAATTCCCTTCAAAGAACAACAACTTTTTTGGTCCATTATTTATTTACTGTGGCTTTTTGTTTTCATTCTTTCTTTCTTTTTTCTTTTCGTTCTTCTTCTGACGAAGGGAGGGGTGTTTTTATTTTCTGGGACTGTTTAGAACAAATATCAAGAGCTGCATTTCAGTTCCAGCGTCCGTATTTCCTCGAGAATAAAACACAATTTAGTGGCCCAAAAAAATTATTCAACATTTTAAGGTGCATACTATAAATGGCTTTCAGTTGTTACCTAAACTCACTACATTTCAGAGATGTTAAATGGTTCATACTAGGCTTGTGAAACATTTAATTTTACTTTCAAAATGATATTTAATTGATATATTTATGTATATTAACATGATTTAGGGTATTAGTTGATCCCAATTACAAGAACACCATAATATTCAAGTTTAGAGTTACATTTGATAAATGAACCAAGTACTTTAAAATTAAATACTTGTTATTCATCTTCCAAAGTCACAGAGCCACAACAGAAGAATGAAAGAGCCGCAGCAAAAGAAAAGGAAGATATAAAATTATAGACCTGTTTTATTATTACCTCAATTTTCTAAAATACTTGAGGAGCCTTTTGTAGGAAAAATGTAATTTAGCAAATAACCCCCTATGTCAACATCTGTAGCAGTGATGGGATTTGTAAAAAAAAAATGTATAACTGGTCTCCAGCTGAATCAATTTTGGAGTGGCAAAGGCTTGTATTCCACTTGACAAGTTTATTTATTGTGGTCTGCGACTACACAGATCAGCAATATTAAAGTAACATCCTCCAATACACACCCATTAATTCACAGCACGCCTAGACTTCTCAATTCACTGTATCTAATAATTAAACAACCAAACCATATAACCAATTCACGTTTACCCATCTTATCACCACTAGAATATTTAACAAACTTGCCAAAATTACTAACCAACGTCTATTGAAGTGACATCACTCACGAGCATACGGCTATGCAGTAGTGTACAGCAATCACCTAACAGGATTCAGGGACATTATAAATGATTAAACTCATATTTTGCTATTTATACATAAAAACAAACGTGACGGAATATAGTCAAAATTATGGAGTTTGCTGGCACTCCAACAGCTAATTAAAAATAAACAACCCCCCCCCCCAAACCCCCCCGTCTCCGCTCGGACATTCCACGCTGGACTCGAGGTGCGTTCAAAGCCCACTCACCATCAAGGACATCTCAAAAACTGCACAGATATTCAATGAAAGTATCAAATGACAACAACAACTACTACATAATAAAACAATGTGGGCTTTCTAACAGACTTGATGATGTGTTGAAGCTGGGCAGTTATTTACTGGGGTTTAAGAAAAGTGTGCAATGGAAAATAGTTCATGCTTACTGTAGTGCCACTGACAAATGTAGAACATTTAGCAATAATGTGGATTCAATACAATACAATTTTATTTATATAGCGCATTTGCAAATTATTTATTTCTTTTGTTCTATTAAATTTGAGTTGATTTCTGGGACATGTAGGATAAGCAATACCAAACTTGGCGCCTCAACCTATTCTAACTTTTTGTCAATTGGTGTTCACAATAGTGTTTATCATGCCATTTCTGCTTTGTATACAATATCTAGAATATTTACTTTTTTTTACTCTTTTTAATAAGCCAATATTTATCTTCCTCATAATCTTATGGCCACCGAAGTTTCAAATTATTGTGTCCAAACTTGCTTGTACACGCATCAGGGGGAAAGAGGAAGAGAGAGAGAGAGAGAGAGAGAGAGAGAGACAGATAGAGAGAGAGAGAGAGAGAGAGAGTTTTTGTGTTGGGATAAGCAAGAAGAAAAAACAATAAAATAATACAACCCAGAAATGCTTTTGATAATTTGAGTGGAAATTTACATGAATTTTTCTGTCGAAATAATGAATACTTAAAATTGAGCAGGTCTTATCAGGAGATTTGAGTGGCCAGTGCTTACGTTACTACGTTACTGGAAGTCCTTCCCAGGTCACACATCAAGAATGACACTCTGACCCGAGCAAGGCTCATGGATTGCTTATGTGGAACATAAACTCCTTTATAGACCTTTATTCATGCCAATGGAACCCTGAAAATGTAACTTCATGCAACACAATATGAAGAGTCAACTTAACAATAACATACCGAAAGTGAGCAGTAAGAAAAGAAAACAAAAGTTGTAGACCAAACAAGCGTCCCTTCTTATCAGGTGAAGGGGAACAGGGAGACACAGTGAAATGGCAACTGGGGGGCGGTCAGGAAAAGAGACAAACTGGAGTTTGGGAGACGGTTGGTTTGGGGAGAAACTAACATAGGGACGGAGGGCCAATCAAGGCCTCTGTGTTTTTAAGATTTTAAGATGGTCCGCCATTTTGTGATCACTTAACTATGACTCAGCACAAATTTCACTACCTCATATCAACGTTTGCATAAGTATGCTTCCCTTCACTATTTTTGGCATTCTTTTACAATTCTTCCAGTTTCTTCACTCTTCCAAGGCAGTGGTCCATCCAATCACACCCACAAAATAGCAATGGAGCCATGCCTGCTTATACAACCTCTGTTTTAAACTCTGCTAGATTTTAACGTAATTTGTTTATAACCCTCTGTACTGTAACACTTTGAGATGTCCCCCATGATAAATGACACATATTATTATAATTACCTAACAATCTCTCTGTCATACAGCAAGGTCACTCCCCCTCCTTTTATTTTGGTTCTCCTTTTTTCACAGCTCTGTCCCACACACAGGCTCGTAACGTCACCGCAATGTAGACCAAACATTTCAAGACGTCCATTCCACGTCTCCCCACCTCAATCTGACACTCAAAAATTCAGAATTAATGTAAAGCGCTTCATCAACACACTACTTGTTACTAATAGTATTCTTTTATCACACAATCCACAGAAAAGTCAGCAAAAATCAAATACTCATACGAGGCAAACATAAACAAACAACAATCAAATAAAACACCATCAAATAACATTCAGAAGGCATGCGCAGTCCGAACCTAAACAGCAACTCAAAATAGACAATTTAACATGCAAGATCACAATTATTGACAAAGGCAGATAATGTTAAATCCACTTGATTAATTATTGATTATAACTGGCGACTCGGACAATCCCGATTGCCCTATCTCGTGAACTCTGTATATACGTCACAAGCCATAGTTATTGGATTCGCACCCGCAACACGCTGCTGATCAGCTGTGCGTCTCTCCGAGGCCCTTCAGCGGCACTCGGGTGCCCTCTTGGCACAAGGCTCCCAGGCTTTTATGGTGGCTACCGCTGGCCAAGTGGTCACACCTTCAATTCCACTAAACTACGTTAAACAAACTGTACAGTAATCACACCAAAAAGCGCAAATAGGACAGCTGCACGCTTAAAGCATTTTATACAACGCTGCTTAAGTAAATGACGTCAATAACAACAAGCAAGCAACAAAAATATCAACCACTATACAGCAATAAATTCCTGAATTTCAGAGCCTTTATCTAACATTATTTTAGGCCACGCTCCTCAACTCCACAGTATCGCAGAATTAGGAGATTTTGTATAAACAGGTTCTCCCTTACCTTATTTAATTTACTTTTGCCAGCTGGCTGTAATATTGTAGGAGCTCAGAGCAGCCAATGGACCCACCTTGAGAGATCACGTCAGGGTCACCGTTGGAGTTGTTGGTTGCCATAGGGTCACCAGGACGCAAGCCCAATTATCAATCCACAAAAACAACTCACTGCGTGTTTGTTTTATCTTTCAAGAAGGCATCCAATATGTAAATAATAATTATAATAAAGACTCACACAAATCGATTGAATTTTCTCGTCAGTTTTCTTTACCATCTCTGAAGTTCAGGAATCTTACAATAAGCAGATCTGGGCAGCTTTTCCATCCTCGCGGATGCTCTCACCCGAAACGGGCGAGGGCGGAAAAGGGGCGCAGTCTAACATGCAGCCCTCACATTTATACTGCATTCAAAATCTAAACATAATGTGGGTTGGTCTCCTCCCTGGCTGGCCCTGCCTATGGGGCTGATCTTCACAGCTGCTCCTGTGCTCAGATCTGGGCACGCTGACTTTAAACTGATTATGTGTAATTCCCAATTTGTTTTTTTGTTAGCCTGTTGGCTAATATAAAGCCATTCTTATAGATTCAGATCCTTCACTCCTTCTTGTCATATATCAAAAACAGATACAGAACTCAAATTCACCACACCAGTTACACAAGGAATTCTTTCTTTACGAAATGCTGCTCGATTAAAGCCCAATGAATCCAAGGCAATGGAACAAAAACAGAAAGTATCGACTTACCAAAATAAAAACAAATAAAAACAATAAAAAGCAATAAACTTCACTTAAAGCTGCACTCCGCAGGATTTTGCCCGAAAATGTCTTTACAATAGCCTTTTAATTTGACCATTTATGACTCACACATCTTATAAATAGGAGATTAACACTTTAGCTGTTGGCAATGGGTATTCTTGCAAGCCTCTGGAAAATAATTTTCAGACTGGAATTGGATTTGAATTTCCCACGTGCTTATTGTGGATGTGACGTCATGTGCATTCTCGTCATTGTCTCAAGCAATAACTGCATAATACTTTTCTTACCTCTCTAAACATTGTTATTGGTTACGACGATTCCAGTCTCTGTCCTAAGTCTCAGTTGTGGTCATACGAGAACGTGCAACGTGCACCCGAAGAAAGGAATGTGCAATTTCATGTTTCGGCCGCAGGTGACAGTAACGATTAGAAACTCAAAATCCTGCGGAGTGCAGCTTTAAGAATCAAGTTTAAATGGACTCTATGTGCATTGCCCTTCCGTGTTCCATTTAAGGTGTCATTTTAACTTCCGGTCGGCATATAAACATTGACAATAATGGAAATGAGTTAAAACTCCAAACTGAGTTGACACTGAACATAGCGACACGATAGTGTTGGCTGGAGAATCTCCTTATATTTGAAAAGTTAAAACTTTTGATGACATTTCAACCTTGAAAAGTATGTGGGGCCCATGGTAGTTGTTGTTGGACAATGTTGGGTACATAACGTGTGTGTGTGTGAGTGTGTGTGTCTGTGTGTGTAGGTGAGACGTGGGTGTGTGTGTGTGTGTGTCTGTTGGCATGTGTGTACGCCCGTGCGTGCATAAGATCTCTGACCTTATTCCAAATACCCACTAAAGCGCTGTCATCAATTTCAACTTTTAAAACAAATAGTAGAGGTGAACCCAAAATGGGATTCACAATAAATGAGCCTTCAAACAAATGGTGCATGGTCACTTAAAACTATTGGATGGAATTCTGTGACTGATAAAGCACTGGAAATGAACTCAGTTTCCTAGTTTCAGATTAATAGGGTACTTTACTCAAATTAGCGAGGTAGCCAGTTACATTTTAACATATATTCATGATTTTTAGATTTGTGTCAAAGCAATAAGAGTATATAGAATTTGTAGCATAGCAATAAGAATATAAATAGATAAGGTTTGATTAAATAGTACACTACTGTACTTATTGGTATTCATACTCTTTTTTAATTAAGGGAATAAGGGACACAGTTGAAGAATGTTAGATGTTTGTTTGTTTTTTTTGTTGTTGTTTTTTTGGCGTGTACTCATAATATTATGTGTCAGAAAAGGTTCAGGACTGATACAACCCAAAAGGTGTATTTCCTATACAAGCAATACGTTTCCACCCTCTAATGTGGGTTAGATGATCAACCAGCATGTCTACAGAGAGAGAGATCCTGCGGTGTTTTCTTCGTTAGGTGCGCGATAAGAGGCGAGAGTTGTGGCTTCACCATGATAGCGTGCCTGTTCACAATACCCTGACAATCTTACAGTTCCTGCCAAAAGGACAACATTGCCTTTCTTGAGCAACCTGAGGGGTGGTGGGGTCATGCTTGTATATTACATATTGTAACAATACATTATTAATACATTTTTTATTCAATAGTGAACAGGGAAATACAGTTGTGGTGTTAGATTACAGAAATACAATTTTAAAGTGACTTAAACAACTGTGAAGGAGACAGTTTGCTGACATTGATAACTTTAATCATCGCAGGAGGCGCAATTTGTCAATGCCATTTGATGTTTGAAAGTATAATTCGCACATTAGGTTTTTAAGATGTGGTTAAAGAAATTACACTGGTTTGGCCTTCAGTGATGGGGCCCCATTTGATATCTTTTCATGGGGCCCAAAATCTCTGTTGGCGCCTCTGTACACACACCTCTGAGTCTAAGTGCCATCTATTCCAAGATGTGAGTTTATACTGTAAATGCTGCCATATGGAGACCAGGAAACATACAGATGACCTAGCACAACACATGCACACACAAGTGCACACACACATACATGCTGTGTCAGACAGTAAATGAGGTATAGATAGCATTTTTTAACTAAAGACTGAACTCTAACTAATGAAGATTGTGTATAATACTTCCTGCAATATAATACATACTATATTATGTTTTTCATTAAATACCAATGGGCTTATGGGAACTCTAAACATAGTCTAGACTACTCCTTAATGATCTCATAATTGCCTACACACACATGGCTGATGCGATCCATTAATCATGACGCAGTTCGGGTTTTCCGGTTTACTACTAGCGGTGATTTCTGTTGCTATAGTGAACCCTCAATATTCCATGATAGTAATGATGATGAATTGAATCATATTGTGCTCATAATGAAAAGGTTGGTTCTTTTAAATATGGTGCACAACCCTGTTAAAATATCAGGTTTTGTGAAAGATTAACCACTTCAGTGATTCTTTGACTTTCAACACTTTTTCATTTCAACATGAAAAATTTACTTCAAATCTGTTAGACTGGACAGGATTATATTACCAAAAATTGCAGAAGATTTAGTCGACTAAAATAAAAAAAGTGTGTCAAGAAATGGGTTATTATGTAAACTTTCGTTCAAATTTACATTGGTTTTTGATTCTGAATGTTTGCTGTTAATGTTATACATGAACGGCTACATTATGCCGCCGTCTCTGTGTGACCTATATCTTTGTTGCTGTAACGATGAACATTTCCCCACTGTGGGATCAATAAAAGGCCTTCTTCTTCTTCTTCTTCTTCATTGATCACATACACGAGATCAGCGGTTCTCAAAATTGTGGCACTCGTACTGACCATCACTGATACTGGGGCCCCCTCTAGTGGTACATGTTACTAACGTAATATTATTGATCATAATATGTATTTGATTATTGATCAGACGGTATCCAAATAGTATAAATGTAGTTTCACTTATATTTAAAGTGACACTTAGTGGTCATAAGACAAAATGCTCCGCCCAAAAGATTCTGTAGTGATTTAAGAGCTTTTTTTGTGATTAGATTTACGACAAATTGCCCCGCCCCTTTTTGGAGCTGGGCCTGTTATTTTTTCAGTCTCAACGGTCTACGTCACGGGAGGGAGGCATGCGTGGTAATATTGCTCGCTTTGTCAGTTCTGTTGTCTAAAACGGCGACCGATCGCCACCAAAATGCAAATGCACATTACTACTTTTGTCCACTTCAAACTTTGAACGTATGCAAGTGTTCTGCACAATGGTTTGGATTTATTGACATAAAACGTGATGTCATCATGAGCACCTCCACAAAATCAAAAATACCGTGGCGATTGATTCTCCACTTACACAGGCTGAAGCAGAAAAGAGCATGAATGCGCACACAAACCCCGAATGGTTATATTTCGGACATTTAGCGACGCTAAACTCGTGTCAACTCTCAGGAGGCAGACGGCGAGCATGGATCGTCATCCCCCCTGCCCCCCTTCCCTCCCCGGCTAACAGTAGCATGATGGTACAGCTAATAGCAACAACTAGCTTCAGGCCGTTAAAACAAAAGGCGTTAGCACAACAACATTAGCTCCTTACTGTCCGCGCAGCGTGTGGAGGCGATCATGAGCCTTCGTCTTCATGTTGCGGGGTTGCCTCCCAAGCAGTCGCGTGCGTTGTCCGATACCACTTGCAGCCACGAGATTGAAGCGGCGTCAGAGTGAGGTAAGACCTCATCGAACACTGGGGGTGTCTTGAATGTGCGCATCTGACTCCACAGCCGAGTGTGGCCGCATTGGAACGCACCATTTCGGCTGTTACGTTCAAAATTGGACGGCGTGTTGTAGGTAAAAAAACTGGGGCCACTCCTCATCCAAATAAATGTGCACGTCTCCTCATTCCCACTTCAGTTTCTGTAAATAATATCCTGACTGGTGTTAAATGCCTTGCTCATCCTAACCGTGATCAGCAAAGAAGCAGTGTTTTATTTTTTTTAAAGCAAAGAAGCAGTGTGCGCTCGTCCTAGCATAAATCTATGTAGCTCTGCTCACTTCCATTTTTCCTCAGTCTTTCCTCATTCTCATATAAATCAACCACGGAGAGGTTAATCCTTTTGATATGTTGAAGTGATCATTAGTAGGGATGTCCACATAAATTTTGTTGCCAATTGATCACCGTTTTTGGACGTTATAAGCGATGAAAGTACAATGATTTCCGATGGAGAGTTTGTAAACGTCTCCTTCAGTGACCTCGACAGAACAAGGATAGAATGGTAGGTGGCGCGGCCATTCTCCTCATTAACAAGGGGCGTTGTATATGGAGTCAATTTGAAGGATGGGGGGATTTGAGATTAGCTGGTATGATAGCTAGATATAGTCAAGTGACTATTGTGTTAGATATGGATAATCATGGTTTCATTTGAATTAGTATATTAGTGATACATGGATCAGATAGTTATGTGTTATACATTTTTGGTAATGGCACTACACATTTATGGTCATCATACACAATTAGCTAAATATCTTTACACATATGCGGTCATAAGACAATGTCTTGAGTAAGCTCACAGACACACACACGCACACCCACGCACGCACCTACCAACGGGCATTCATTGTTATGCACACTTTTATCTGTACACGCAAAAACATACAAGCTTGTGGAGGGGAATGTAGCCTCGAGTTGTTTCACAGGGCTGAGTCCTTGGGACTTTGGAGCCGCCAGCCAAGAGCAGGACTCAAGGCGTCAGGATGACCGAAGACTTGGAGTGACACGCCACGGAGGGAGAAGATTTGAGTCTACCGACGTTTCTGATTAGATTCCTCTGTTAGGGCAGTATGATATATATGTGAGGGCTGCATTTTTCTGACTGTGCCCGTCACGGGTACGAGTCCCTCGCGAGGTTAAGAAAAGCAGCCCAGCTTGACTTTTGTCAGATTCCCGAACTTCAGAGACGGAAAGAAACAGACAGAAAATTCAATCAACTTGTGTGAGACTTTATTATTATTTTTATATTTTAATGCCTTCTTGAAAGATAAAACAAACACGCAACGCAGTGAGTTGTTTTTGTGAATTGATAATTGGGCTTGCGCCCTGGTGACCCAAACCTAACAACTCCAACAACTTATTTCCTAATTTCTCCAAAATGAATGGATAAAATAGAATATGACAACTCTTTTCATTGTCCTGATCCAAAAATATATAAAATGAACTTGTTAATGAAAACATGGCCATCCCAGCCTATATATATATATATATATATATATATATATATATATATACATATATATATATATATATATATATATATATATATATATATATATATATATATATATATATATAATATATATATATCCATCCTCTTCCTGTAGGACCTTTTCGCTGGAGAAACATCTTACTGTCCTGGTGGGTATGGTGTTCTCCATGCAGAAATGTATATAGTCTGTAACAGTGTCCGTTAGACTACTAATGTCTTCCCCGTGAGCATCGCTGAATACTTCCCACACAGTTCTGCTGAAGCAGTCCTTTAACGCCTCTTCGGCCTCTCCAGACCATCTCTGAACCGTACGGGTCACAGCTGGCTGCCCGCAGACCAGAGGTTTGTACACAGACTGGAGAGCCACCAGGTTGTGATCAGCTTTGCCCAGCGGGGGGAGGGGTAGTGATGTGTATGCCTCCTTGGTGTTGGCATAGAAAAGGTCCAGTGTTTTATTGTCTCTGGTGTGGCAGGTGACATAATGTGTGAATGAAGGCAGAGAGGAGGATAGGGAGGCATGATTGAAGTCACCAGAGATGAGTATCAGGGCATTTGGGTGCTGTGTTTGTAGCCTGCTCACTGCTGCAGTCAAGACATCACAAGCTGTGTCGGCGCTGGCAGCGGGGGGATGTAGACGGTCACCGCGATCACATGACTAAACTCTCGCGAGATGTAGAATGGCCTCATGCCAACAGCTAGCAGCTCTATATCCCTGCTGCAAAAATGCTGCTTAATCGTGATGTGCCCAGGATTACATCATCTATCGTTCACAAACACAGCCAGCCCTCCTCCTTTCCTCTTACCACTCTCCAGCGACCTGTCTGCGCGTATGATTTGGAAGCCGTCCAATTCTACGACCGCGTTCGGCATTAGCGCTATTAGCCACGACTCCGTGAATAGCATCAGGCTAGCCTCCCGTAAGTCCCTCTCATGTGGGGTAAGCGCCGCTAGCTCGTCCATCTTGTTGGGGAGAGATCTAACATTCCCCAACAGACGGGAGGACGGGATGGTATCATCTCCTCCTTTCCCGGCGTTTAACCCCCGCACGTGATCCCCGTCTCTTCCTTCTCAGCTCACGGGGGATATCGGGTCTCGCCCCGGGAGTCGGCACAGGGTTAGCACGCAGTGCTAACAGCTGATTCCGGCTGTAAACAATGGGAGCGCGGCTCCGAGCCAAGTTGCCGGACACGTTCGCGCAAAAAATAGCCACCAGCAGCAGCAAGAATACCACAGTTTGGGTGTCCATTGCTGCGCAAGTTGACGACTATCAACTATATGAAAAAGGTATGAGGTAGAGTAATAGTAAGGAACAAAAACACACGAAAAGGCTCACCGGTGAGCCGGAGCTGCTGCAGCGGGCTGCCACTCGCGCAGTAAGCGGTGGGGAAGATGATGACACACATGACACACATATATGCACACATATATATATATACATATATATATATATATATATATATATATATATATATATATATATATATATATATATATATATATATATATATATATATATATATATATATATATATGTATATACATATATATATGTATATACATATACATACATATACCGGTGTGTATATATATATATATATATATATATATATATATATATATATATATCCATTCAATTCAAAAGAGCATACCGCCGGCAACACTCCGTGGTCGGACACGCATGTGCGATGGTGGACTTCGAAAAAATCAGAGAGGCCGAGATCTGGCCCCCAAGGCCGACACCTCGGCTGGGGTATCTGCTCGGAATAGGTCGGACACACATGCCACACGGAGGAGGAATTAGAAAAAAAGTAAAAGCTGCAGAGCTCTGGCCTGGGATGCCGATGCCTTATTTGGGGTATCCGGCCAGTCCCGGTTCTCATAAGTCCGAAATGATGTGCTCTCATTGGCTACTGATAGATAGGAGAGCGGTGTGTGGTGTCCTTTGGCAAAACCAATATCTGTTCACCAGACAGGGATCGCTCCGCCACATCCGTGGCTGTGACACACCCCCGAGAACACAACCGCCTTGGTCAGACACACGTGTGTGAGGCAGTGCACGGAGGTGGACTTTCAGATCGTTGGACCTCCAGACCGAGAGAGCGCCTTTGTCTGGCGTCCCACCTGGAAGTGGACTTCTAGGAAGAAAAATGTTGAATGTTTGACTGCACAACATAAAGGGGAGCTATACTCCATCCTAAGGACCCGACAGTCGGATACGGTCCCAGGGTGACAGCAACAATGTCGCCCGGGACTGACATTCATCCGGGGAACCAGTGCCGAGGTCCGAGTTGGTCTCAGCTGAAAAGGGTGATGACAGCGTGGGTGAAACGCGTTCTTTGCCCTGCTCATTTAGAGTCCTGCGTCATCGCCAGTTTATTCTGTGGGGGTAGAACACATGTCATTAGTTTTCCGCGTTCAAAGAGGGCCCTACATTGGCAAATCTGGTATTAAAATGGATTGGATTCACCATCTGGTGCAATGGAGATTTGATCCAAGTTTAATCCATGGTAGTCAGCCCCAGGATCACAGGGGCGTTTGTGTTCTCGGGGGTGTGTCACAGCCACGGATGTGGCGGAGCGATCCCTGTCTGGTGAACAGATATTGGTTTTGCCAAAGGACACCACACACCGCCCTCCTATCTATCAGTAGCCAACGAGAGCACATCATTTCGGACTTATCAGAACCGGGACTGGCCGGCCAAATATTCCATAAGTTAAGAGACTTAACAATTGACGGCAAAACGCCATTTAGGACTCATTCTGTGATGATTCAAGGGATTTGTGGTGCTCTATCGATGCATGGCTTGGGAGGGACAGCGGCCAGGCTGCCTACTTCACCCGCATGGCCGCAACTTCACCCGCATGGTGGTGGTTGAAAGTGATACATTTGCTGATGACGGGCGGCGGAGCAACGAGCGGTAATATCAGTCAACCAAGAACAGGTGCAATTCTTTAATATCATTGTCACACAGGAGCGGCAAGGGAACCAGCAAGCCTTGTTGAAGTTCCTCCGGGCCACTAACTGATGCCACAAAACTGTGTACCTGATGGAATTTTTTCACACGCCGGGCGAATTTCTTGTTACAGTCCATCAGCAGCCACATTTGGCCTGCTTTGGACAGCGTGTGCCAGAGCTTCGCCACCAGCTCCGGGGACAAGAAGAGGGATCTATGCACTTCAAAGCAACCTGTCTGCTTTATGATATCAATTAAGAGATTGTATTTCTGTGGGTCAATTAATCTTTTATGAGTGTTATGGGGATTGAGTTCCTCGCCTGGACCACTTCTCACAATTTATTACGCACATGCCCGTATTTCTTGTGAGAGGTCCTGACATTGGACAACCACAGATTTCCGAGACCCTCTTTCGCAGTTCCGCTCTGCTCTGCTCCATTCTAAAAAATCTATCAATCAATCAATCAATCACATTTTATTTATATAGCACTTTTCATGCATAAAAATGCAACTCAAAGTGCTTTAAAACATTCAAAGCAAAACATAGAATTATCTTCAATCAAAAGAAAAGATAAATTATTTAAAAGTTGTTGAAAGCCAAACTAAAAAGGTGTGTCTTGAGCTTCCTCTTAAAAATATCAACAGTCTCTGCAGACCTGACGTCCTCTGGCAGGCTATTCCAAAGGTGAGGACCAAAACGGCTGAATGCAGCCTCACCATGCATTTTGGTCCTCACCCTTGGAATAAATAAAAGGC
Source organism: Filicampus tigris (assembly GCF_054856515.1). Lineage (NCBI taxonomy): Eukaryota > Metazoa > Chordata > Actinopteri > Syngnathiformes > Syngnathidae > Filicampus > Filicampus tigris. Next base: position 1,802,529 of record NC_141222.1, read on the forward strand.
CGGCGCCAGAGGACCTCAGGATCCGCGAGGGCTGGTATGATAAAAGCAAATCAGATAAATAAGATGGCCCAAGACCATTAACACATTTATAAACTGATAAAAGTACTTTAAAATCGATCCTGAAACACACAGGGAGCCAATGCAGCAATTTCAAAACTGGCGTAATGTGCTCCCGCCCTCTGGTTCTCGTCAGCACCCGAGCGGCTGAATTCTGCAGTGGTTGCAGTGGTGAAATGCTCTTTTTCGGGAGGCCAGAGAGCAGGGCATTACAGTAATCTAAACGACAGGAAATAAAAGCATGCATCAGCACTTCCGTGTTAGCCTGAGAGAGAAACGGGCGGACTCTGGCGATATTCTTAAGGTGATAAAAACCAATCTTGGTTACATTTTTAATATGAGGAATAAAACTGAGCTCAGAGTCAAAAATGACGCCAAGGTTCTTCACACAATGTGAGGGATTAAAAATGTGTAGTTTTGGTAAAAGCTTCTCTCTCTGACCTTCGGGACCGATAACTAAAACCTCAGTCTTGTCCTGATTGAGCTGTAGGAAATTATCTGCCATCCATGACTTGATATCTAAAATGCAATTTAAAAGGGTATCAATGGGTCCTGTGTCATCAGGAGACACGGCAATATACAGCTGCGTGTCATCAGCATAGCTGTGAAAGCTGATGCCGTGTCCCCTGATGACATCCCCAAGGGGAAGCATATAAAGATTAAAAAGTAGGGGGCCTAAAATCGAACCTTGTGGAACCCCACATTTAATTTCATGGGTTTTGGAGGAACAAGTATCCATACTTACAAAGAAATATCGGTCTGTGAGATAGGAATAAAACCAGTCAAAAACAGTACCAGAGATGCCCACTAGATTTTTAAGTCTATTTAATCAAATTTGGTGATCTACTGTATCAAAAGCAGCGCTTAGATCCAGTAGCACCAAGACTGTGAGTTTTCTCGCATCTGCAGTGCACCTAATATCATTTAAAATCCTTAAAAGAGCAGTCTCCGTACTGTGGTTCATCCTAAAACCAGATTGATATTTCTCCAAAATATTATTTGTATTTAAAAAATGATTCAACTGGATGAAAACCAGTTTTTCTAAAATCTTACTTAAAAACGGTAAGTTGGATACGGGTCTGTAATTATTAAAAACGCTCGGGTCAGAACTGCTCTTCTTCAGAAGGGGCTTCACCACCACCGTTTTAAAGGCAGCGGGGAAGACGCCCGTCTGAAGAGAGCAATTGACTATATTTAAAATTTGTTCTTCAAAAAAATCCATAAAATGTCTTAAAAAGAAATGTGGGAATTGGATCCAAAAGGCAGGTTGTTGGGTTTACCTGGGAGAAAACTCGAACAAGTCTCCTTGCATCAACCAGGGCAAAGCTTTCCAGTGTTTCCTCATGTAAATATGATTGCCCGGGTTTATTAAAACTTGTGTTTTGACGGGCTAAAAGACTGGATCTTATGTCATCGATTTTACTTCTGAAGTGGTCTGCAAAGTCCTCACAGAGAGCGTCTGTTGGTCTCTGTGGGGACTTATTAAAATCAGAACTAGTTAAAAGTTCAAAGGTGGAGAAGAGAACTCTGGGGTTGTTTTTATTGACTGTAATTAGGTTTGAGAAATAGGAAGATCTTGCCAGTTTTACTGTTTTATTGTAGGATTTCAGTTGTTCGCATAAAATTTCATAGTGTACTGTAAGTTTACTTTTTCTCCACCTCCTCTCTGCACTCCTGCATTTTCTCTTTGATATTTTGAAAGCATTGTTTCTCCACGGGGGTACAGTCTTTGTTTTTGTTTTAAAAGTGGAGCTACTGAATCTAATGATGATTTAAGATGTAGGTTAAAATTGTCAACAATAAGATCTCAGGGTGCAGGTAAAATGTCAGCAGGAGTGCTTTTTAAGATCTCGATAAAATTTGCAGCCACCTCAGAGGATAGGTAGCGTTTCTTCACTGTCCTAACCGGGACTGCTAGATAGTTAAAACTGGCGATGTTAAAATAGACACAGTAGTGGTCTGACACTGCCAAGTCAACAACAGAGGACACACCAGCAGACAAGCCATAGGTTATAACCAAATCCAGGGTGTGTCCTCTGTTGTGAGTTGGCTGCAAGACGTGCTGTTTAAAATCCAAGCAGTTTAAAAGGTTTGAAAAATCTCTGGATAGTGGGTCCGAGATGTTGTCTATGTGTATATTAAAATCGCCAGTTATTAATATCCTGTTATAACTGGAATATAAAATGGATAAGAATTCTGAAAATTCTGTAATAAAAGAAGTGGAGTGATGGGGAGGTCTATAAACGGTAATGCAGAGAATAGGGGGACTGCTAAAAACAAAGGCATGGTGTTCAAACGATAAATAGCTGCTAAAAATGATCTCCTTTGAGAAAAGATTATTAATAAAAAATAAAAATAAAAAATGACCTGCTTTTGTACTGCTTTGAGGCAGCACCAGGTGGAACCAATTAACCGCAACAAGGGCGTGCACGTATACCTGCAGTGTGCATGGGCGTACTCTGCAGTAGCGGTCGCTGGCCATTGGTGTTGCTGACTACCAGACTAGCGACACACTGCTGAAAAGCTACCGACAAGTCCTCTTTCTGTATGTGAAACAAAACGCACACACACGCACGCACACATTTACACAGTATATATGATAGCAAGCACTCTTGACTTTTTTGAGATTTTGTACAATAACAATTTGTAAAAGAGCATTTTCCACCCCAACATTACAGTACCCCAAGTTAACAAAATAATGTTTGTTCATAATGCTAGTGTCAAGCCCAACAAATACCTTTGAGATGAACTTAGATGGATGGATCTATGAATAGAGGAATGGTCCGTTTAAATTCTTCATGCAATAAATGCAAACGAGCTAACTCCTGAAATCACTTGTTGTAATTGGTTTCAAAACTAACTTATGTTGCAGGCTGTATTGGTGCGGCACACCACTAAACAGCCACTGTTTTTCCTCCTAATTCTGTGTCAACCGCAGCCTTCTCCAACTCCCCTTATAACTCTGTGCCTTAGTTCAATTACCACTGGAAGTATTTGTGCCAATTTACAGTCTTTTTAGCAGTGTGATTCATTTCTTAAGGTTGCTGTGCATTTGTTTTTCAGTACTTTTAGAGTAGCATGTTTGCAGTCTATTTGTTTATTTTTTTGATGTGCAAAGTGTGGTTTATTGGCGCTGTGTGCCCATACACTGTATTTGGTACTATTTTCTTAGTGGTTGCCTGTCCTATTACACAGTTCTCCCCTTCCATGTAGTTTGTTTTTAACAAGATTAACCGTGTAAAATAAATGTCTGGTTTACATTAGCCTCTGTTATCTTCCTCTTTTATTGCGAATCTAAAGTGGGGATACGTTTAAAGGGCATCCAGTTTTGGGGTTCTCCCAGTTATAGTTTAACAGCTTTTTATAAATATACCAAACCGTTAAGGTTTCACTTAAGACACATTTGAACTGGTTTCAACATTGTTTTTCCCAAACACTAAATAACTAAATCAAAAATCACACTATAGGCCATTTAGTACAATGTAGGTTTCTACTTTGTACTAAATGGCCTATAGTTAACATGAAAAAAAGATTAGATCAAATAGAACGGGGATGTTTTCAAACCTTGCAAAGATTACTCTGGCAGAGTCGCACTTTACTGTAACAGGGGAATAAGCCAAATTCAGGCTTATCTACAAAATTGGCAATTGAAGTAGGAGGACACAAGGAAACAAAAAAGCCCATGGAGAGCACAGATCTCTAGCAACGCCAAAAGCTCACACGTCTATTTTAAGAAACAAACTATCTTTCTCGTGTGCATCTGTTGACTGGATGTTCCACTTTTTGAGTGTGTGTGTGTGGGAACACAGTAGAGGCATAGAGGAGTGAGCCAAATCATTTGGCTCAGAGCAATGTTCTTTTTGTGGGTGTTGTGAACTATTCAGAAGACTATGCAAGTGACACAGGGATTTCGAGTTAAGAGCAAGAGAATTGAGGAATCCTCCTGAAAGTAAGGAGTCAAACAATGTCAGTCTCCATCCATGGTCAATGTTAAATTACGAACTCGTACTGGGACCCAAACGTTCTTAGTATTGTAGTTGGGACTGATCATCTGTAGCAAAAATAGCTTTTGATTTACCGGTATCTTTTTTAGAGCACTTTTCAAAAACTACATTCTAAATGATATATTTCTGCAAAATGTGTTAGTAAGTTTTTCTTGTTCTGTCTGTCCAACATTCCACCTACCCAACTTGTGCCTATGTTTACATTCTCCCATCAACTGCAGGAAACCATTTTTAAAGCAGTGCCGTGGATAAAGAAACATTTTTGGGTCAATGTGTGGGTAGTTAGTTGAGAGATTATTAGAGATTCTGTGAGGAGGTTCATCAAAAACATTTTTTTCTAAGAGACAAATGAGTTTACAGTAATTTGAGAAATAAAGGGGAAATAGGCCATGTGGTCCATAATATGGTAAGCAAGTAGAAAATTACATTTGACAATATATTGTCAAATAATCAAGACAAGACAAGCTGTTAAATTATTATAACAATAATTCAAATACCTCTGAGGTTGTAAAATATTGATGTCAACTAAATGTTGGGGAAAAATACTCCTCAGACACACAAAAACAGAATTTAAATATGGCTGTGCATTTATCGTGTGAGACAGGTAAAATATCGTCAGCCTCTTAAGATAATGGAATGAGTCATCTTTGGACAAAATGTATTTTTTGCCTTAAACATCTCAGGATGCTGGCCACCTCTGGTAAAGTCGACTGCATCCTTCGTTAAACAGATCATTCAATTTTACGCCTGAAATAAAATTGTTAATAAGATCATCAGAATGTGGTTCAGTTTTAAGTGTTTTCTGAAAAAACAGAAAAAAAATAAAATTTAAGTTATTATTTTAAGAGGGTCTCGATATAGGAATGCACATCACAAAGTAGCCAGTATTTAGTCTTAAAGGGTAAGTCAAGTAAAAAATGTTCTTATAATAATATTTGCGTTTGTGGAATATGAATGAAGTAGCAAAATCCACCTGTTTTTAGCCATCTCAGGAGGCGGCCATTTTGCCACTTACTGTCAACTGAAAATGACATCACAGTGCCTAAGGGCTCAGGTAACGACCAATCATGGCTCACCCTTATTTCTTGGTTTGGTCATGTGACGTTCACAAGCGGCACCCTTAGGCACTGAGATGTAATTTTCAGTCGACAGCAAGTGGCAAAATGGCTGCAGTCAAAGATGGATAAAAAATGGGTGGATTTTGCCGCTTAATTCATGTTCCACAAACGCAATATTAATCATAAAACTGTGCCTGGACTAGTGGGGCTGCATAAAACATACAGTATTATTTGTAAAGAAAATATTTGACTGGACTACCCTTTAATGCTAGGCAACTTGCGCCTTGTGCCCTCCCTCCCGCTCCTTGTTTGTCAGTGTTCATTATTCATCCTTAAATTGTGATTAAAATTTGTAACATTTTGAATAGTAAAATGACAGCGATGAACTTCTTACACTTGTATAGCAGGCAAGACTGTTAAAATGTTATTTTGAAAAAAACCCAAAAAACCCTTTATTGTTTCGAATGATTAGAGTATATGATGTAAAAAGTTATTGACAGTTTTGACATTTGGGCTGAATTCATACTTTGTGGAACTGGACCTTCACAATTAAAACTCAGATGACAACTATGTTCGGTCATAAAAGATGTTCATGGGAAAGCAAGAGTTTGTATTTCCCAAGCGGGGTGTCTGCAACAAATAAAAAGGGCCATTGTTTGAACAAGAAAGAAATCACTCGTTGTTAAAAAAAAGTACGAAAAAGAAAACAACTTTTAGAGATGATTTAGTAATAATAAGAATATACATTAAGAGAAACACATTCATTGACTTGCAGTTACCCATTACACTTAGTTCTGGGTCATGACTTTATTTGGACTTCCAAACAGAATATGAAGTGGCATCTGTTACTGAGAAAAATGTTTCTTGTAAATCCAAACAGTGTGTATTGCCTACTTACAGAGAAGATTAGGAAATAACTGATTGGAACTGATTTATTTCTTTGTGGTTACCATGCAGACCAGAAACTGTGTTTATAATTCTTGTTCCAGCAGCAGTCTGTTCAATAAACAACTTGACACTCTGATTTATCACTGTCGTTCTTCTCCATGCTTTGTAAATATGACTGGTTCCTTTTTCTATTTGTGGATGGCGCTTCTTCTGCAGATATTTACACTTCATAGAAGGATAGATAAAATTTCAAGCACAAAGCACATAATAATAAAAGCTGAAAATATGAATAGATTCAGGGTGTCCCCCGCCTACTGCCCGAAGACAGCTGGGATAGGCTCCAGCACGCCCCGCGACCTTTGTGAGGATAAGCGGTATTGATAATGGATGGATGGATGAATAGATGTTGAAAAAAAGAAGGAATATTACAAGAAAGGGCAGAAATGTGGTTGTGCAGTATTCCACAAGCAATGTGGTGAGTGCATCACTCTCTTTTCCTGTTAGTTACAACATGTTAGATCATGTGTCACTCAAATCTATGATAGAGGAAATTTCGAGTATCACTTGACAACTTCAGAAAAGACAATACAGACAAAAGTGTTCCCCCTAGATGCATAACAAAACCACTGCTGGGAGCTTCCTTTTCCTTTAACCAAGCCAGTGGACCAAATTATGAATCGGCCAAACCAAGGTCTCAATTGTGTGACTATAGGCAAGACACAAAACAGCAGCCTGTTCACAGTATCAGTGAGCGCAAGCAAGTCCTACAATCAATCACCACCATCACTCAAGCATTGGTCATAGCCAATACATATAATAATTCATGCAGCAAGAAAATATACAGAATATAAGTGGAAGGTATTAAACTCAATAATCTGCATGGTCAACTCAACCTCCAGACTTAAAACATGCATTATACCTGCTAAAGCAGAAACTAAACAAACTACTGTAAATGCCCAAAACAAATGACAACTTACTGTAAGTGTAATGGGGCCTGGCAAAGCATCTCAAAAGAAAAATGTAAAAGTCTGTTGATGTCAATGGGTCACAGACTTGATGCCGTCATTGCAAGCAAAGCATTTACAACATTTTTCTTGACTTTTACTCACATAAAAAAAGAATGGTGTTCCTTTTCAAATATAGCTACTTATATTCTAAGTTATAAATCAGAAAAAAATGTAACTAGAAAAAAACTGAACAATCTCTTATTCCATATCCACCAATTCCAAATGTAGGTTGTGTATATAGAGCATCGACAGTATTACGCATGGTATATCCCCATTTCCTTTTTTGTTGCTTGCTTCATTCTATGTTGGACGTAAACATGGACAGTGTTTCTCTCGTCTTTGGTGGCCCCGTCCATTGAGTCATGTTTCATGTTTGATGTCTAGTCATTATCAAAATTACATTAGCCTATTCTATTATGCTGTATGGGCCTACTGTATTCAGCCTGTGTGTGTTCTACTGTCTCATCTTAAATCCAATATAATTAACGGTCTGACCTTGTGGCATAGGACAGCGCCATCATTCCTAATAAACCCTAATGACCTCACATTCGCGCACGCGTGTATGCGTGTGTGCGTGTGTGTGTGCATTGACTGATGATAGCCTCCAAATCTACATGGGTTTTACCTCTAATATTGAGAAGGGCAGCATGATGAACTAGTGGATAGCACATCAGCCTGAAAGTTCTGAAGTTCGGTGTGTGGTTTGCATGCTCTCCCTGTGTTTGTGTTGTTATGAAAGTTGTTGTCTTAATAACTGTTTCACAAGTATGACAAGATGTTATTATTGCTCAATTGTATAACAAAGGTGGTCAAATCTTCTGACAATCATGCAGATGGAATTGCTTCACATCCTCTGAGTTCATGCAACTACTTTTTCGACTTTCTTGGGTCCACAACACACAGAGTGAAGAGGCCAAGCGTGACTTACTGTAAGTAAACCGTTGCAGAAAAATACATTGGCCACATATAAGTTGGCCACACTCTGCTGTACACCAAGTGACCAATGTGCTGCAACAGAAAAACTGCGACCCAGTATCAGATTTTGAGGCGCCACGTACAATATCCCGAACTATATTACTGTGTTTGAATTGAACCACAAAAACATGACGATGTCAAAGAAGAAGCGGATGTCCACAAAGTCAAGGAAACGAGAATAATGAACGAGTGTGGATATATTGAGAGGCCGTTGACAATGATCGATCCCCCATTCACTGACTGCACCCATGCGTTTCTGTGACAGAGACTCTCCACACTTTGCTCTCTAGCCACAGGTAATAATAGTGTATATAATATAGTTCAACAAGTGTGCACACACTCTGCTCGGAATTCATCGTCACATTCCAACTCATTTGCAATTGTAGCCAAGGGACACCTGCCACCATTAACATTGCTTCTGAGTAACCCCAAATAAATTTCAGATGTTCTGATAAGCTTTTCCCAAGATGTTTTTTCTTTCTAACAGAAGCCTGAATGATTTGTGCTAGAATGGTCTGTTTTTTTAAATTGATCACCTTGACTTAACCTTGAAAAACAGGAGAGTCCAAGTGTGAAACCAGGACATTATATGCAAGTGCTGGAGAACATGTCAAAAATACATGAAATGAAATTATTCACAATTCACAGAATGCTCGCATTTATTGGTTTATGCATTATTGTACTTGTCTTTTCTACAACCCCTGGCAAAAATTAAGGAATCACTAGTCTAGGAGGACGTTCATTCATTTGTTTATTTTCTAAAAAAAAAACGCATATTACAGACATAAAACTAGTCATTTCAAATGGTAACTTTTTCCTCAGTATTAAGTGATTCCATAATTTTTTCGCTCCGCTAGGTCTAAACAACTAACTGACAAAATTTTTTTCTCAATTTGTTAAAGCCAGAAAGTTGTCATTCGAAATTACTTTAGTTCTGTGTCATGTCTGTGATCTGTTTTGTTTTCCGACAAAATTAAACAATTGAATGAACATCCTCCAAGACTGATTCCGTAATTTATGCCATTCATGCCATTACTGAGTGAGAATTTAAACCATGCCGCCTACACACAATTCAGGTGAATGTATTATTACACCGTCAGGGACTTGGATTACATGCATGTTTGGTTAATTTAAAACCAAATAGAGCACTGGTGTGGATGCATGTGAGTGATTATCTTGATGTGTCAGGACTGTGCCTGAAAAGTGGTCAGTCTAGGGCATACCACGCCTCTCCCTCTAATTCTGCTGGAAAAGGCCGTATTTTCCCTGTGACCCAGAACCCTGAGGATAAGAGGTATAAAAAAAATGGATGGCTGGCTGGATACATTAGGAAATTTTAAAGAGAAATTCCAAGACTTCATAAATACAAAGTATATAGTTGAACAGGAGCCAGTCAGATCACCAATACCATTATTGACAGTGCAGTGTCAGCAATTCTTTTGCACCCTGAATATAGCAAAAACAATGCAACCAACTTGATTTGCTAGCTTGCAGTAATGGTCCCATTACGCACCACAATAAGCAGCATGTAGATAAACAAGTTGCTTGAATCTTTGTTTGAAATGTTATATTCGAGTTTCTATGTTGATGATTACAGTGAAGAATGCATTACCAGATAAAGAAAAAAAAGACAAGCTGTAAATAATGAGAATCACTATAAACGTTCATTCATCAATTTGAGTTGATGAGGTCAACTCCTACTGACCTTATTATTCACTCAGCTAAAGTTTGACAACTCAAGTACTGACTATCTTTAGACTTGCTTCTGTGACTCTGTGTGTGTGTGCGTGTGTGCGCTCGCGGGTGTGTGTGCGTGTGTGGGAGTGTGCGTGCGTGTGTGTGTGTGTGTGTGTGTGTGAGTGTGTGTGTGTGTGTGCGTGTGTGTGCGTGACGGGGTGTGCATGTCCTGTCTCCAGAATGGCTTCAGGCATGTTGTTCCTTACCTCATTAGGGCCATGAAAGAAATGCCAGACCACCATCACACACGCATGCACTCGCAGCCACACACACACAACGCTGCCACACATACACACTGGAGACTATTGTGTTGTATGGAGCACAGCCTCAGTGATTAGTGGCCCAGTTGCTTATATCTTTGACAAAGACTCCAAATGTCACTGGGAAGCCATTCATACACTGACAAGCTACATGTCAAGAGTGTTCATCTATGTCTTGCTCTTGCAGGGCGCTTGAAGCTAAAGCGCTTGAAGCTAAAGGGATCACTTTTCTTCGTTAGTGTTTGCCATTAACATGTAGCCTGCAGACACCAAATACGGGCTCGACATAGTACATAAGTGTCATGGGAGTGTCACTGTGATGTACATGGACAGGCATACTAAACATGTAAAGTCAATCATTTGTTGAATTGTTACTGGTACATCTTGGATTCAAGCTTGAAAGCAAAAAAATAAAACAAAATTTTGACCAAAGCGGTTCTTCAAGAGCACTCAAGTGAAAATTAGAGCCAAGGCCCAGAGGCATGAGTATGGAATCTTTTAATTTAATAGTATGTTATGATCGACGGTGTCAAATGCAGTGCTAAGGTCGAGTAAGAGTAGTATTGATAATAGAAGAAGGTCATTAGGCACTTTAACAAGGATAGATAAAAGAATGCCGACCCACGGCCTTCTATGTGTTCAAACTTCCATAATTCAGTTCCAGTAGCACTTAAAAAGATTCTGACAGTTGAGGATAAAAATTCAAAGTGTTATCTTCAGAAAGAGACCAAAACTATGCCGATACTCCAAATGGTTCAAGTACAGCATCAAATTTACTTTGGTGCACCTTTCGTTCAGGTAAAACTGCCAGGTGGAATGGCAATGGGCTACAGTGGCAACGTTAGATGTAATTCTGGTGGGTCGAGTTATCTTTGGAAATAAGCTAAGACTGTACATTGTGTTGATGAATTCATCTGTTATTTTATGTTTATATGGGTTTAATATGTCAATATTAAAATCACCACATGTGAAAAAAAAAATTTCACTCCTATCTGCGGACCAGGCGCTGCTCAAGGTGCAAAAGACTAAGCGGAGCCTTAGAGAGTATCGAGCCTTCTCTGTCGCTGGTCCTTCCCTTTGGAATGACTTTCCATTGGATGTTAGGTAAGCCCCCTCTCTGTCCATTTTTAAAACCCATTTGAAGACACATTCCTATTCGTTGGCTTTTGATACGACCTGAGACCGACAAATATTCGGCTGTTTTTCCCGTGTCTATTGTATATCATGTTTTGTGTTAAATTCACTTATTGCATTATGGCTATTTTGTTGTTGTAAGGAAAGTGCTTTGTTACAGCTGTAGTTGTTGTGAAATGCGCTATATAAATAAAATTGTATTGTATTGTATTGTATTGTAATAGTTATACATTCTAGTAGGTTCTCAATCACAGTTGTGTCATGTCTTCTAATACTTTGAATTTCAGTTTTTTTTCTATGTAAATAACCACTCCTCTGCCACCTTTGTTATTCCTAAAACAAAGTCCTTAGTTTATAACCTTCTAGCTTAAAGTCCACTCCTTTATTCATACTAATCCAGGTTTCTGATATACCGGTAACAATAATGCTGAATGGTTGTGTGAATATCTGTAAATATTCCTTAATGTGATTGAAGTTGGCGTAGAGGCTCCTGCTGTTGAAATAGATTATTGATAGTTTGTTCTTTGATGCTATAGTCTGGTTGAACTGTTCATCATTATAGTAACTACAATCATTGTTAAAGCTGTTGAAGAAATTAATATCCGGGTATATTTTCTGTTGTAGTTCCTGTTAATTGTGTTCAGTGGATTCAAAAGTTCTTGCTCTATTACCAGCAACCGCATACTGTAAAAGTCATTCTATGTTTGATTTAACTCGTCCCCAGTGTGTGGCAATTGGGTCTTCCATGTCAATTCACACAAATCCCCAGAACCTTCCCAGTGGCACTTCTTTAATTTGCCTGATGTCGATTAGTGCCTTATAATGTCAAATGAAAGAATCCAAAGATGATAAGATAAGATAAGAATGCCTTTATTGATCCCACAGTGGGGAAATTTTCGTTGTTACAGTAGCAAAGATATAGGTCACACAGGGGCGGCGGCATAATGTGGCCATTAATGTATAACATTGACGGCAAACATTTAGAATCAAACCTATGTAGATATACGCAGTAACATGTGTATATACACATGTGTATACACACCAACCTACATCTACATAAAAAAATATGAGGAACACTCATTTCGGCCTGTACATAGTACAGAGGAAAAAATACTCTAAGTGACAGTGCTGCAGTGCTGTAGTGAAATGTAAGGAACAGCATTGGATAAAAATAAAACTAGACTAACAGTAGTGGGGAATGTTGAGTATTGCACGGTATTACAGTAGTGGGGAATATTGGGTATTGCACGATACGAGCTCAGGTGCAGGACTGCACAATTGCACTAATGACCGCCAGTTTGTAGAGACTACACAATGTTCTTGTTAAAGAGTCTGACAGCAGCAGGCAAGAAGGAACGGCGGAATCTCTCCTTTGCACAGCGAGGGTGTAACAGTCTGTCACTGAAGGTGCTATGGAGTGCTGTTAGGGTGCCCTGGAGGGGGTGGTCCAGGTTGCCCAGCATTGATGACAGCTTGGCCAACATCCTCCTGTCCCCCACCGAGTCCACAGAGTCCAGGGAGCAGCCCAGGACAGAGCCGGCCCTCTTGACCAGTTTGTCCAGCCGCTTCTTGTCCCGGGCCGAGACGCCGCCTGCCCAGGTGACCACTCCCTGGAAGATGACCGATGCAACCACCGAGTCATAAAAGTTCCTGAGGAGTGTCCCCTGAACCCCAAAAGACCTCAGTCTCCTGAGTAGGAAGAGTCTGCTCTGACTCTTCCTATAGAGGGCGTCTGTGTTGTCGCACCAGTCCAGTTTATTGTTCAGATGAACACCCAGGTACTTGTAAGTTGAGACTCTCTCAACATCTGTTCCCCGGATGTTCACTGGTGCAGGTGAAGAGTGCTGGCGCCTACCGAAATCCACCACCATTTCTTTGGATTTCCCCGCATTGATCAGGAGGCGGTTCTGCTGGCACCAATCCACAAAACCCTGAGTAAGTTCTCTGTACTCCCGATCATCTCCGCCTGTGATGAGGCCAACAATCGCAGAGTCGTCAGAGAACTTCTGCAGGTGACAGGTAGGGGTGTTGTAGTTGAAGTCCGAGGTGTAGAGGGTGAACAGGAAGGGAGCCAAGACAGTTCCCTGTGGGGCCCCCGTGCTGCAGAGGAGCACGTCAGACACACAGTCCTGTGTTCTCACATACTGTGGCCGGTTTGTGAGGTAGTCCTGGATCCATGTGGTGAGGTGGTGCGCCACCCCCGCCCGCTCCAGCTTGTCTCCCAGTAGGGTGGGCTGGATGGTGTTGAAAGCACTGGAGAAATCAAAGAACATGATCCTCACAGTGCTCCCCGCCTTCTCCAGGTGGGAGAGTGAAGTGTGGAGGAGGTAGATGATGGCATCATCCACACTGATGCCAGGCTGGTATGCGAACTGGAGTGGGTCCATTGAGGAGCTCACCAGGGGGCGCAGGTGGACAAGGACCAGTCTCTCCAGGGTCTTCATCAGGTGAGACGTCAGCGCCACTGGTCTGAAGCTGTTGAGCTCCTTCGGGTGGGGGGTCTTTGGCACCGGAACCAGGCAGGATGTTTTCCATAGCTGGGGGACCCTGCCCAGCTTCAGGCTCAGGTTGAACATGTGCTGGACAATTCCACACAGCTGGTCTGCGCAGGATTTGAGGAGCTGGGGGCTGATGCCATCTGGACCCGCTGCCTTCCTCGCCTTCATCTTCTTCAGCTGGTTCCTCACCTGAGATGTTGTGAAGGCCAAGGCTGGACAGGAAGGAGTGGTGGCTATCTGGTGTAGCTGGGAGCTGGAGTCTGTGGAGAAAAGAGGGGAGGGGGTGACACGCCCAGCAGGAGGAGTAGGTGGAGACTGCAACAGGAGAGACTGAGTGGAGGCAGGCATCTGATCGAACCTATTGAAAAAGAGATTCAGCTCATTTGCCCACTGCAGGTCCCCCTCAGTCCGGGTCTTGGGTTGTCCGTGGCCTGAGATGGTCTTCAGGCCCCTCCAGACTCCCCTGGCGTTATTCTGCAGCAGCTGCTCCTCCATCCTCTTCCTGTAGGACCTTTTCCCCTCTCTGATCCTCCTCCTCAGCTGGCGCTGCACAGTCCTCCGCTCCTCTATGTTGCCTGACGCAAAAGCCCTCCTCTTCTCCTTCAGGAGAGCTTTTATGTCTGGTGTGATCCAGGGTTTGTTGTTGGAGAAACACCTTACTGTCCTGGTGGGTATGGTGTTCTCCATGCAGAAATTTATATAGTCTGTAACAGTGTCCGTTAGACTACTAATGTCTTCCCCATGAGCATCGCTGAATACTTCCCACACAGTTGTGCTGAAGCAGTCCTTTAAGGTCTCCTCGGCCTCTCCAGACCATCTCTGAACCGTGCGGGTCACAGCTGGCTGCCTGCGGACCAGAGGTTTGTACACAGACTGGAGAGCCACCAGGTTGTGATCAGCTTTGCCCAGCGGGGGGAGGGGCAGTGATGTGTATGCCTCCTTGGTGTTGGCATAGAAAAGGTCCAGTGTTTTATTGTCTCTGGTGTGGCAGGTGACATACTGTGTGAATGAAGGCAGAGAGGAGGAAGGGGAGGCATGATTGAAGTCACCAGAGATGAGTACCAGGGCATTTGGGTGCTGTGTTTGTAGCCTGCTCACTGCTGCAGTCAAGACATCACAGGCTGTGTCGCAGCTGGCAGCTGGTGGGACGTAGACGGTCACCGCGATCACGTGACTAAACTCTCGCGGGATGTAGAATGGCCTCATGCCAACAGCTAGCAGCTCAATATCCCTGCTGCAAAGCTGCTCCTTAATCGTGATGTGCCCAGGATTACACCATCTATCGTTCACAAACACAGCCAGCCCTCCTCCTTTCCTCTTTCCACTCTCCAGCGTCCTGTCCGCGCGTATGATTTGGAAGCCGTCCAATTCTACGACCGCGTTCGGCGTTAGCGTTGTTAGCCACGACTCCGTGAATAGCATCAGGCTAGCCTCCCGGAAGTCCCTCTCGTGCCGGGTAAGCGCCGCTAGCTCGTCCATCTTGTTGGGGAGCGATCTAACATTCCCCATGATAACAGACGGGAGGACGGGATGGTATCGTCTCCTCCTTTCCCGGCGTTTAACCCCCGCACGAGATCCCCGTCTCTTCCTCCTCAGCTCACGGGGGATATCGGGTCTCGCCCCGGGAGCCGGCGCATGGTTAGCACGGAGTGCTAACAGCTGATTCCGGCTGTAAACAATGGGGGCTCGGCTCCGAGCCAAGTCGCCGGACACGATCGCGCAAAAAATAGCAATCAGCAGCAGCAAGAATACCGCAGTTTGGGTGTCCATTGCTACGCAAGTTACGACTATCAATTATACGAAAAAGGTATGAGGTAGAGTAATATTAAAGAACAAAAACACACGAAAAGGCTCACCGATGAGCCGGAGCTACTGTAGCGGGCTGCCACTCGCGCGGCGCCGGAAGTCAGTACCTCCTAGCCCAAAGTTATGGCCCATCAATGGTAGTGCCACACCCACTTTTGGGATCTAGGAGTTGCACACTGAATTTTGGGCCATTTTGGAGGGCCTCATCTTTCGTTTTACCTGTAAATTGTTATATCTATGCATTCTGACCCTGTCTATCAGAATCTCCACTTGAAAATTGTGTATTATGTTTAGAGATATTAACACTTTAAAAGGGGATTTTTTTTAAATGACTCAATACATTCTTTTGACATTTTGGGGATCCATATCCTGGAGATGTTTTGTGCTTCCGCTGGGGAGTTCCTCATTATTCTGGAGACTTCAACGCTCATGTGGGCAATGACGGCGCGGTCTGGAAGATTCAGAAGGAGCTTCAACAACCCCCCTCTGACAGAACTTTGACCACATTCCGGGGGAGGCAGGGGATATTGAGTCCAAAGGACCATGTTGCCTCCATTGCTGAGGTGGCCAATGAGAGCTTTGACTGTAATATGGTCGGTGACTGTCATGGCGGCAACCCCCAAACACGTTGGTGAATGTCAGGGGTAAGGGATGTCGTCAAACTGATGGAGTCCTACTGGGCTTTTTCTGGCCTGTGGGACCCAGGAGGCAGTTGATGGCTACTGGCAGGCCAAGCAGAATGCAGCCTCAGTGGTCGCTGAGGCAAAAACCCAGGTGTGGGAGGAGTTCAGTGACTCCTTGGAGAACGGACGGCAGTGAGGAAATTCTGGTCCAGTGTCTGACATCTCAGGAGGGGGAAGCAGCGCACTTTACACACTGTGTGGAGCAGGGGTGCCCAAACTTTTTCAGTCTGAGAGCTACTTATGACATGGCCGAGTCAAAATGATCTACCACTTACTAAAAATGCAAAACACATTATCCATCCATCCATCCATTATCTGTACCCCTTATCCTCACAAGGGTCGCGGGGCGTGCTGGAGCCTGTCCCCGGGCAGTGGGCGGGGGACACCCTGAATTGGTTGCCAGCCAATCGCAGGGCACACAGAGACAAACATCCGCACTCACAATCACACCTAGGGGCAATTTAGAGTGTCCAATCAACTTACCATGCATGTTTTTGGAATGTGGGAGGAAACCGGAGTACCCGGAGGAAACCCACGCAGGCACGGGGAGAACATGCAAACTCCACACAGGGAGGCCGGAGCCGGGATCGAACCCAAAACACATTATCTATAAGTATATTGAGAATTATTTTTATATGTACCGTATATGCTGGTGCACCTTGCATGAGTGCATCAACCTATATAGCACAATACAACAACAAAAAAAGGTTTTGTAATCACCTTACTCTGATGACTTGCACTGAATAGAATCAGCCAGGGACGCATAGTCCGGACAGTAGCAGCTGATAGCCAGCCTCAAGCAGATTTGCAGCAACAACAATCCGTCCATTCGCTCCATTCGGCGCGTATAAATCAAGTCAACTTTTTTGCACACTATGCTAATGCTAACAAGATTGCTGGCCGCCGAGTGAACAGGATGCTGTGTGGCTGAGTGTGACTTAGTATACCCGATGCTGATTGACTGCCGCCAGGCGAAATGGCAAAAAAGTTGGCTTGTTTTATACGAGCCAAATGGAGCGAATGAGCTGATTTCCGGCGCTTCGCTCCGCGTCCCATCGATCCAAACTCATCATTAGTGGTTGCCTAGCCACGCCCGCCCGCGCGAACTATATTGACTGCAGTTCAAACGCGTCGCCAGAAATGCTCCCAACGCAGTTGGTGTGAACATAGCATGAACGTAGCAATACGTAGTAGTGAGGACGGATGATCGGCCGGCGATCTACCCACAAGCCACAAGGCGATCGACGTAATGGGCACCGCTGGTGTAGAGTGTGGATGAAGCTCTGCTAACTTCAAAATGGGACATTGTGAGTCGGTGGGGAGAATACTTTGAAGACCTCCTCAATTCACCCGATATGCCTTCTCATAAGGAAGCAGCAGTCTGGGCATTCCGAGATGGGCTCTCATATCTCATATAATGTCACAGATTTGGTTAAAAAGATCCTCGGTGGTTGGATGTTGTGAGGCTGTCCAAGTTGACACACCTCTGCAACATCGCATCACGAACATACACAAACATCCTCGCGATATTCATTGCTGTGGGGATATGCTTTGGTAAATACCTTCATCCATCCGTTCTGCACCATTTATTCCAGTTGAAACACGGCATTCTGATTAATATTGCGTTTTTGAAATATGAGTTAAGCAGCAAAATCCACCCTTTTTTCGCCAACTCAGGGGCAGCCATTTCGTCACTTGTCACAGCTCAGCTTCAGAAAACAGGTCAGCCGTGATTGGTCGTTACCTGAGCCCTGAGCAGTTGTGATGTCATTTTCAGTTGACAGAAGTGACAAAATGGCCAGAGATGGCTAAAAACGGGTGGATTAAGTCTTATTCAACAAACGCAATATTTATCAGAATGCCTTGTTTATCTAGTGGAAAAAATATATTTTGAGCTGACTTCTTCTTTGAGCTATGATAGAAGCCAAATATCAAGTTCATCCGTCATCAGGAGCTGACATCGCCGCGGCTTGTTGTCATCCTTGCTGCTGGCTGCGACTGTGGCCCCGTTTGTGCATTTGCTGGGCTGGATCGCAAGACGGCAATCAATTTGATGTTTGGCGTGAAACACAGCCATTGATGCTAGCAGTTAGCATTCGAGTTAGCGTGCTGCCGCAGCAGGGTTTGTCTGCGCGCAGTGGACCGATGAGTCCTGTGAAGAAAATCGTGCTAGCATGTCAAAATGCCCACGAAAAGGACGACAATAATGGAGGATGAACTGGAAGAGATTAAGACATCGCTTAGAAATGTTTTGGAACAAACTGCTATGATTGCGAATCAACAGAAAATGATCATGGCTCAAATGGCGGAAATTAAATCCTTAAAACTGCAAAAAGGACAAAAAAATACATGCTTTGGAAAGCAGCCTTGAAGATCTTGAACAGTACAGCAGGATTAATGATTTGATAGTTACCGGTTTACCTATCAAACCTAGATCATATGCAAAGGCTGTGTCAACAGAGGGAGAACCCACGGAGATGGACCTGGAGTCGGCGGAACAACAAGTGGTGACCTTTCTCAACAACAAAGGTATTTATGTGGATTCAAGGGACTGCCATCCACTTCCTAAGAGGGATACACGTCCAAGTGCTGTGATTGTCAGATTTGTTAATAGAAAACAGAAAACTGCTGTGCTCAAGCAAGGGAAAAAAGCTAAAAGGAACAAATGTGTCCATAAATGAGCACTTGACAAAAAACAATTCAGATGTTGCAAGACAAGCTCGTATCTTGAGAAAGCAGAAAAAACCCAAGCCACCTGGACCTCAAATTGCAACGTATTCATAAAACTAAATGGTTCGCCAGAAGAGGCCAAAGTCTTATGCGTCAGGGAGGCGCACGACTTGGATAAATTCTTGTAAAAAAAAAAAGTAACACTTGAAACGATGACATCCCTTCATCATATGCTATGACAGACACAATTTATAATGACTCTGAATCTGAAAATGAGATCAATGCTTTGAATCAGGACGTTGAATTTGATGCATCTACATATGCTGAAGAAGATACACTAAATGTGATTAGTAATATTGACCCTGATGTACATTTTTATCATGATATGAACAATATGTGCAAATACTATCAAGAGTATCAAATCACAAGCAATCAAAGCGATACACTATCGATAATCCACTTCAATAGCAGAAGTTTATATGCAAACTTTGATGCAGTAAATGAATACCTTATTAAATTTAAAATGCCCTTTGATGTAATAGCAATAACGTAAACATGGATAACAAAGGACAGACCTGATAACTTCTTAATGGAAGGATACGAAATGTTCAAACAAAATAGAAATCACAAAAGTGAAGGGGGGGTTGCACTGTATGTCAGGAAAAGCTTTAAAACAAAAGAGGTAAAAAAAAATGTCTCTTATTATTGACGATCTAATGGAGTGTCTTACTGTGGAATTACAGTTTGAAAAAAGGAAAAATATATTGATAAGCTGCATCTACAGAACACCTGTTTCTGATGTTGATACTTTTGCTAACTATATAGAACAAATATTTGGAAAGCTGGGTCAAAAGGAAGTGTTTATGTGTGGTGACTATAATATTGACTTATTAAAAGCAAATAAACACAAGCCATCACAGAACTTCATGAATACTTTATTTAGTCTTTCACTACATCCCAAAATTGTACGACCAACACGAATAACTCCCCATAGTTCTACGTTAATCGATGACATATTTACCAATGTATTGACTGAAGATATTCGAAGTGGAATTTTGATAACAGATGTAAGTGACCACTTGTCAGTCTTTGTGCTGTATGACTTAAAATCTAACAAAAATAAAGAAAGAGCTGAACTTAAAATTAAATATATAAGTAAAATAAATGATAAAACATTAAGTGTATTTTAAAAAAAAAAGCTAGCAAACCACAATTGGAAAGCAATCTTGGGTGGATTTGAAGTGAACGAGTGAGTCCTTCTTAAGCACCTTTAAGACACTGTGCGACCAGTGCTGCCCAAAAATACAACAACATCCTAAAAAGAATAAGTTATCTGCACCATGGATAACTAAAGGGTTGGAGAACGCTTGTAAGAAAAAGAACCTGTTGTACGCATATTTCTTGAAGAATAAAACGAAAGAGGCAGAGGTTAAATATAAAAAATACAAAAATAAACTGACCAAAATCTTAAAATGTAGTAAAACAATATTACAGTGGATTATTATTAAGGAATAAAGAAAACACGAAAGGCTTATGAAATACCATAAATGCCATTCTGCGAAGAGGACCTACAACCGTAGCTATTCCAGAAAATTTCTTAATTAATGGCCAAAGCATAGAAAGTATTAATGATATTATGAATGAATTTAATGATTACTTTCTAAATATTGGTCCACAATTAGCCTCAACAATTGCATCATCAGTCGCAGAACGAGAATGTGGCATTCCAAAAAACGTAAACTCGATGTATCTCCATCCAACCAATGAAGGATTAGATATTAGATTACCAAAAGATTCGATATTTTTATTGATGAACGTAACATACTAAATGAAAGTCAATATGGATTTTGAAAAAATAGATCACCAGCTCTTGCATTATTAGAAGTCATAGAGGAATTTACAAACAGTATTGATGAACATATTTATTGGAATATTTATTGGCTTAAAACCTTCGATACAATGGATCTTTACATACTCTTGCAAAAAATATATAAATATGGGGTCAGAGGAACAGCGTTTAGCTGGTTAGAGTCCTACTTAATGCATAGAAAACAGTATGTCCAGTGGGGTCAGTACAGATCCATGTGCGGTTGTATTGTGTGCGGAGTCCCTCAGGGGTCTGTACTGGCCCAAAGCCCTTCTTTTTATATATCGATGACCTATACTTGGTGTTTTGGTTTGCAAGAAATAAACTGTCACTAAATTTACAAAAGACTAAGATCATGTTCTTTGGAAAACGTGATAAACATACAAACAAATTTTATGATCGATAATACAGAAATTGAAAGAGTTTATGAGCACACATTCTTGGGTGTAACTCTTGATCATAAAATTTCTTGGAAACCACACATTAGAAAATGAAAACATCAAGGATCGTGGCCTTAATGAATAAATCCAAATATTATCTTGATAAGAAAGCTTTATATATAATTTATTGTTCACTGATTTTACCCCACATAACCTATTGTGTAGAGGCCTGGGGAAATTCATACAAGTGTAACATTGAACCATTATATGCAATTTTAAAAAAAGCAATATGAATTATTAGCTCTGCAGGTTATTGGGATCATACAAATCCTCTTGTTCTAAAGCTAAATATTCTCAAATTTAAGGACCTTGTTGAATTTAAAACAAATCAGTTGATGTTCAAAATACATACAAATTTGCTTCCAGTAAATATCCAAAAAATGTTCAGCAGAAAAGAAGGAATCTACAATCTCAGGGAAAAAATGAATTTTAAAAAAATGTATTCCCGAACCACTCTTAAAAGTATGTGTGTTACAACATGTGGTGTAAATTTTTGGAATTGTCTTGGTGAAGAAATCAAAGCCACCAGAAACTTGGTGCAGTTTAAAAAGCTTTATAAAAATCACCTTCTGCGTAAATACGCAGAAGAAGAAAAGCAATAAAATTAAAAAGAAATGTACAAACTGCAGCTTGTAGCCAACCCGTTTTTACACTTTACATTACTCCATCATCAATATCATTTATATGACCGTGACTGGTTAGCACGTCCGCCTCACAGTTCAGAGGTCGTGGGTTCGATCCCGGCTCCGGCCTCCCTGTGTGGTTTGCATGTTCTCCCCGTGCCTGCGTGGGTTTTTTCCGCGAACTCCGGTTTCCTCGCACATCCCAAAAACATGCATGGTAAGTTGATTGGACTCTCTAAATTGCCCCTAGGTATGATTGTGAGTGCGGATATTTGCCTTTGCGGATGTGTACCCTGCGATTGGCTGGCCACCAATTCAGGGTCTCCCCCGCCTACTGCCCGAAGACAGCTGGGATAGGCTCCAGCACGCCCCGCGACCCTTGTGAGGATAAGCGGTATCGATAATGGAAGGATGGATGGATGGATGAATGGAAAAAATAAAAAAATCAGTTTTTCAATTGTATTTTGTTATATCATTAATAATTATACAACCTGTTTTTGCAGTTGCCTTCTGTTACATCATTAATTAATACATTGTATAATTTTTTCAATTATTATTGTAAACCATTGTTGGTATATGCAACACAGCATTGTATGTTATTTGGTGAATGAGGGTAGGATATTTATAAGTTCTTTGAACTTCAACCTACTCCTTTGAGTTTCAATTGAAATTTTATTTTGAAACAAGTGAATTTTGTTTTAAACATGATGCTCAAATAAATAAATTAAAAAAAGCGTAGTGTGCCATGGGATTTTGGCCACTTTTTTCTCAATTTTCAAGCCAAACCGACAGAGTGCAAGGACGCAAGCGCTTTAAAAGGACGAGTACGGATGGGATCGGAGGACGATAATTTTTATGAATAAGGACGGAGGGACGAGGCCGGAAGGGTACCCAGGTCATGGACAGAGGACGAACCAGCAAAAGAGGGTCAAGTGCCCAGCTCTGGCAGATACACATATAACAAACTGTGCAATGTGATATGGTTATATTAAGCTGTCTTGCCGGGCCCTGGACCAGTGTCGGCATCAGCGTAGGGTCAGCACATACTGTTGTTCAATAAATCTTTGATTGATTCTTTTAGTTTTAACTTCCACTCTTGTCCCACTAAAGACCACCTCCAAATTTTGATATGCCCTATTAGAACTGTCAGATTTAGCTGAGGTTTCTCATCCACACCCAAATAGCCATGGCGAATGTTTTGACACTTTAAAAATCTCAGTGGGCATCCACAACTACTACGACTTGTCATGTTTGTCTATTCCATCTCACCGTCTTGTCTCACAACGGCCTGAAATGAGGCTGCCATGGAGCCCTGGAATAAAGTGTAAATGTCGCCTTAGGGTCGCTAGTGAGCTTGAGCATATCACAGTTGATTTTGGGTGAGGGGTGCGATCCACCCTGGATAGGTCACAAGCGAATCACAGGCTGGTAAATAAAATATGTTTGAATAAAAAACAAGAGCAATTAAATTAGCTACAAGTACTCAGGTAACAATGAAAGTGGTACCGTCAGGAAGTGTCACATTTTAAGCCCTGGATGGACTATTTTCGCTTTACTGCACTCACTAAACACAGGATGTGTGTGTGTGCGTGTGTGTGCGGGTGCACACGCGTGTGTATGTGTGTGTGTGTGTGTGTGTGTGTGTGTGTGTACGTGTGCGCACTTGTGTGTGTGCAACACCACTGAGGTCAGGGTCTTAAGGAGAAAAAATAGATCTCCCCCATCCCTGGGTAATAGTTTAAAGATGCAGACACACACACACGCAAACACACACTCACACAACCATAAAGGAGCGGTAGTAGTTGTAGTGTTATTATTGTAATTGTGCTGCCAGTTTGTCTGTGTGTCACCCTCAACCAGCCCCAAAATCTGATTGGACAACAAAGTGTTTGAAGAGCACTGAAATAGCTAGTCCTAATGTCAGCCGGTATTAGTAAAGAGGTTAGCTAAGGGTTCGCTTTTGTAGATGTGTAACATGAATCACGTAAAATTTTCCAGTTAAATATTATCTTAAAGGGACATATGTAATTTGCTGAAAAACACAAGCAGTCCAATGACGAGGAAATTCACAATGATCACACAGTATGCGGGAAACTGAATAAGTTCCTCAAGGAGACGGGAGAAGGACTATATTTCATCTTATTCTTTCTTATGCAATGAAGATATTTTAGACCTAGTATATGTTTTCGTTATTTGTACTAACAGTAAACACAATCACAAGCTGTGGTCTACTAGTGGTTTAAATGAAGACAAACGATAATCACTTACACAATCTTATCCACAATCCAAAATAAAAAGATGATTTTATCTCAGTACCAAAATAGCCTCTAAAAAAAAATCATGAACAATCAATCGATATTTAGAAAAGGCAAATTTAATACACTGAAAAGAATGATGGTTGAATTTATTCAATTTTATTTGGTCAAGTGGTTGCACAAAATAAAATTATCTGTATCCAGATACATTTTTAAAGTAGATGTATAGTCTTCTTAAAAAAAGATTCAGATTACTTTATTTCATCCAACCGCTTGACGAAATAAAATTGAGTAAATGATACACAGCATTTTTTTTAGTGTTGGCGCAACATGATCTTAACCTTCTCTTGCTTGCATTCACTTAACATGTTTGCACTTGTTTCATCTGATCAAATTCATACATCGGAGAAACTTGTTAGTAAAAGAATATTTTAGAAAATGCAAACTCGACACAGCAGGCCAGAGCTGAGATTCGAACCCACAACCTCTGAACTGCGAAGCTAACCAATCAGCCCTGGGAACTACATCTTGTGTTGCTGGTATTACAAGGATTTTACAAGAAATATTTCGACTTAATGGTAACCAAAACAAAACTTTTTTCAGTGTCCCACTTTTATTCAACATTTTACAGAAACAAGCAAATCCATGTAAATCCTAAATCCTACAAAAAAAAAAAAAAATCATTAATTTAGCACGGTAGGTCCCCAATTTTTTTTAGGTAAATTCTCAAGTTCAACCATTTTTAAACAATCAATCAGATCTGGGCACTCCGTCCAGACCGGTCAGACCCTCCGGCCCGGCTGCATGCCCATTTTTGTGGCGGGGGGTGGGGTCTGACAATTTTTTTAAAAGGGCAGGCCGGAAGTGGATTTTAGTCCGGCCCATTAATCGGCCCTCATGTGTGTGTTTCATCTCAGTGAAAGGCTTCTTTTTAGGCTTCTTTCTACTCCCACGTTGGCGTGAGCGGCAACTGCTGTTATAGGGATTGTTGTATTCCCCCCCCCCTTTGTAATGGTATGCCCCAGTAGCAGGTGGGAGGCGTGGGTTACGTGATGTGACAATAAGGAAATACAGACACGCTTGAATGCACGCTGCTGTCTCACGTCTCTTCTCACACAAACAACTGCCGCATTGATTCACATAACCCACAAATTGTGCTGTTGGTGACAGGTCTGGAACACATGCCACGCATACATCAGGAATTGTTGCTGCTCTGATCGGTCCATTATTTCACATGTTGCGATGACATTCAGTTTCCCACAGAGGAGAGGATGCACCAGGATGCAAGGTGGGGAAGTGTGGTAAATAAAGTAAATAAATAAGTAACTTGTTGACTGCGACTTCATGCTGTCTGTTGGACCCAAATAATTATACAATACGAAAAAAACAACCCCGGGGCTCGCAATGGAAGTAAGTACAGTTTGGTAAGTACTAGTGAATAGTAATTTAGCCAGCTATCCATCCATCCATCCATTATCTGTACCGCTTATCCTCACAAGGGTCGCGGGGCGTGCTGGAGCCTATCCCAGCTGTCTTTGGGCAGTAGGCGGGGGACACCCTGAACTGGTTGCCAGCCAATCGCAGGGCACACAGAGACAAACATCCGCACTCACAATCACACCTAGGGGCAATTTAGAGAGTCCAATCAACTTACCTTGCATGTTTTTGGAATGTGGGAGGAAACCGGAGTACCCGGAGGAAACCCACGCAGGCACGGGGAGAACATGCAAACTCCACACAGGGAGGCCGGAGCCAGGATCGAACCCACGACCTCTGAACTGTGAGGCGGACGTGCTAACCAGTCGACCACCGTGCCGCCCATTTAGCCAGCTAATCATCTTTAAATAAACCTCTGCCATTAGCATCCCTCCCGAGGCGGCGTCATGCACGTTTTTTTGGGAGGGGCGGAATGGGGCGAGGGGTTATAATTTTTATGAATTAGGGCGGGGGGTCGAGGCCGGAAGGGTACCCAGGTCAAGGGTGGAGGGTCGCGGCCGGACGGGCAAAAAAGGGTCAAGTGCCTAGCTCTGCAAACAATAAATGTCAACCGTCAAACAGCATGTCTGTATAAATAACTACAACAAGATGCATTTTAACCCATAGCATACCTTCGCAGCTTACTGGAAAACAAAAGTATCGACTGGCATTAAACGTAGTGTATCATTAATGTGATGTCTTCTGCTATTGTGTTAACCTTGGTAATGTAACCAATTGTTGCACAAATGGTGGTGACGGTTACCAACTCACCACTAACAATCACTAGCTAGCTTGCTCACCTGGTAGTGTACCCCTCCACATGCTCCTCTGTTGTTACTCTGCTTTTAGCAATCTTGGAAGGCTAACTTTTCCTACCTACAATACTATACCACTAAATAAGATATAGGCTTCCACCCCAAAAAAACTTATGTCAGTGAACCAACAATATAGACAATATAGCGAGGCGGCCAAAGTTTATCTCAACCTACTTGGCGAAATGGGCAAACGACAAAAATTGCCTCCAAATGCGCTACTAGTTACCCAACTAGTACTTTCTTACTTTCGTACTTACTAGTTTACTTTCATTGGGAATGCCCCGGCGGGAACGCTGTACACTGCACACGTTCGGTCTGCAAAAACCTGATAAAAAAGAAAAAGGAAACACGTTTGGTCTGCACAAAGAGAAGAAGAAAAGGAAGGAGAAGAAGAAGGAGACGAAGGAGGAGGAGATGGTATTCTATAGAGGTTTTCAAACTTTTAGATTACCCAGAATGCACTGCCCGCCGTGTACAGTTTGGATGGCTTGCTCTGCTATCGCTTCATTTGTTTCAATTTAGCGAAGCAGGAAGGACGTTTGCCATGCTTACTTCATATGTTTTTGTTGGCTGTAAAAGTCGAGGGGGGAAAAGGCTGAAAAAGGATTCTACAGACTCCCGAATGTGATCACCAATCAGGGATTGCACGTCCAGAAAAAAAGTGAAAGACGAAGACGACAGTAGCTGGCTGCAATAAACAGAGCCAACCTACTGAACACAGACAATGTTCCAATTTGCTCGGATCACTTTGTCACAGGTAAAACATTCTTTTCTGAAACACGATCACACTTACTTCTCTTCTTCAATGTTAGTACGGTATTTTTCATTAGACTACCCTAATTCATTAGATTTATCATTAGACTACCCTGTTGAAAAAAAAAAAAAAAACTTTAACTGCCCGGTAGTGTAGTGTGTTCCTGTTGGCCTTGCTATTTGACCTGCTCGTAGCCGTAGCTAACAAAACAAAATAATGCCAGCCTATGCTGTTTTTGAAGATGGGTAGGCCGATTTCGAAATGATCTAACTCGAAAAGTGATTTATGTCGAGCATGTATCATGTGTACACGTGTTGGTAGCTGCCCGGCCAGCAGCTGATGAGAGCAGCGTCAAAACAAAAAAACAAAACCATGCCAGTCAGTGCTGTTTTTTGGAACTTCAACTCATTTTGCACTGATCGTCGTGAAAACAGAAACCAGGGAATTGGCTGATAAATTCACCAAACAGTTAATCAAGTTTGCAAATGACTTGGTAATTGAAAAAAAGATATCCACCATACATACAGATACATACATACAGACAATGGGGAGCTTTTCTCAGCAATTTTTAAGTGTGATTAAAAATAGATTTTTACATCAATATAGGGTGGCACGGTGGTCAACTGGTTAGCACGTCCGCCTCACAGTTCAGAGGTCGTGGGTTCGATCCCGGCTCCGGCCTCCCTGTGTGGAGTATGCATGTTCTCCCCGTGCCTGCGTGGGTTTTCTCCGGGTACTCCGGTTTCCTCCCACATTCCAAAAACATGCATGGTAAGTTGATTGGACTCTCTAAATTGCCCCTAGGTGTGATTGTGAGTGCGGATGTTTGTCTTTGTGTGCCCTGCGATTGGCTGGCAACCAATTCAGGGTGTCCCCCGCCTACTGCCCGAAGACAGCAGGGATAGGCTCCAGCATGCCCCGCAACCCTTGTGAGGAGAAGCGGTATAGATAATGGATGGATATATATATATATATATATATATATATATATATATATATATATTGTTAATTGAAATTCTGTTGTGGGTATATTTTAATGTAAATTGTGTCAGATAAATGAACGAGAAACAGGTGTTGTACCGCTGAGATTGTCCCGTGCGGCTCTCGATCGCGCTGCATGGTTCCTGCTGTTATAAAATACAGCTGCTTTGGAGCAAACTGAATATTATTTTGTATTTATTATTTTTCTAAAATACTGCAATATTGTTTTGTGGTTATGTATTTCTTTATGTATATTGTGCTTAAGTTTAGTTAAGTTTATTCGTTTTTTATTTGGTTTGGTACGGCGCTAAAAAGAAACGAGAAAGAGAGGTGAATTAGAACGAGACTGTTCACGTCTGACTCACAAGACTCAACAAAACACTATCCTGCTGTGTTGGTTCTCTTTAGCAAGGAAAACGCCAGAAAAAAAGACATAATGTCAAACCTATTGTAACCCGCCATACCACGGCCTCCGAAGATAACGAAGAACAACTTTTAAGCGTTACATTACCAATGCATACGTCGCGACTATCACCACAGGGCAGCGGGGCTCAGCTGAGAAATTCATCCTCATCGTCAATATTTTGAAGCAGATAAAACGCCTCCTCTACTGTATAACGTTTTTTTCAATACACATGTACTCTAAAGCTTTTTTTTTTAAATATACATGTATAGATCATGGTTAAATCCTCATGAAATGAACATGAACATTTTTAAATTAAAATTAACATTCTTTCTGTAGTAGACAGTATTTTTATTCACTACAAAAAACAAAAACGCCAAAGGGCCTCAGAACAGAACAGTGAGAATATTTCAAATGTGTGCAAACAAAGTGTGTGTGCGCGTGGGTGTGTGTGTGTAAGTGTGTGCGTGTGTATGCGCGTGCATTAATAAACCTGTCTTTTGCACCGTATCTGCACTTGTGCCCCCTTGTGCCCACAGAACCATAACACACTCCACAAGTCTCACCACCTAACACTGAATAGTGCCTACGGTGGGGTGTACTGCATGCTCCGGTTGTCATTAGTGCTTGACATAGTGGTATTTATGTCCATTGAAAATCTAATTAAAGAATGCTTAGGAAAAATTCAAGGTCATGTTTGTGGCTGGGCTCCAACAAAATGAAGTGTACTTTATACATTAATAAGTGTTTTTGGCATTTACCCTTAGCTATTTTCCATATTTAGTCACACAATAAATCAACTATTTTGATTTTACAAGACAATATAAAGTTAAACATTATCATGCAAGGAAAGTCTAACGTCAATATATAAGGAATTAAGTGCAATGAACCCATATACAGTAACACACACACAAACACACCTATGGTAGTTGACTTCAGAGTGGCTAATAAACTGTTTTTTATGAGGATCAGGTAACTGTTGCCAATGATCTTGAGTGGGGGAGACAGAAGGCCAATCGAAGCCCACCCAGCATTTATATGCTGTCTGGATCCTCTACCAGCAAGTTGACACGTGTGCGCGCACACACACACACACACACACACCCACGCACACCCCAGCGCATGCGCTAACACACGCATTCACACACACACAGAGTATGATTTATTAGTTTTGCACAGCAAAGTTCCGAAATCACAGAAGAAACAAATCTTAACAATAAAACAAACAAAGTATTTCTTAATGCATCCACAGATTTCTGTTAGGAAATAGTCTACTTAGATTGTTTGTTTTTAAGAAAATGCTCTGATTATTTTTTGTTTCTTCGTTTTTCCTCTTATTTCTGAACACTAACAGACAGTGCACGACTACCCTGGCAGAAAACCATGTCATGTCATCTTCCAAACCGCTTATCCTATACAGGGTCGCGGGGAGTTGCTGGAGCCTATCCCAGCCGTCAATGGGCGAAGGCAGACTACACCCCAAACTGGTCGCCAGCCAGTTGCAGGGCACACATAGACACTGTCACTGAGCGGGAATCGATCCCACGCTGCCCGCACACAACTCAGGCGTGTGTACCACTACACTATCAGCGGACCTGGCAGAAAACCAACTTTATAAAAAAAATAAGAATAAGATGTTGCTATTTCCACGAATATTTCAAAGTATATTTCAATTCAGTTATCATTGATTACTTGCCACAAGACTTTTCTACCCAAGTAGGAAAAAGCTACAAACATCTACGTAAAATTATTCTTTCTATCATTGACGATGAGCAAACACAAATATTTGACAGCGTGGTAAGACTCGTGCACACCGCACACCGAGTCGGAATTTATAGTGCGCAACACTGTAAAGCCAGAGCTGCGTGCTCCCAGCGCTTCGAAGCCTTTTAATATACAACAAAACATGTAACTATAGTGTTTACATGAT
Source organism: Filicampus tigris (assembly GCF_054856515.1). Lineage (NCBI taxonomy): Eukaryota > Metazoa > Chordata > Actinopteri > Syngnathiformes > Syngnathidae > Filicampus > Filicampus tigris. The sequence goes on from NC_141222.1 coordinate 1,832,850, forward strand.
TAGCAGATAGGATAAACTGTCAACTGTATGTCTGGCTTGTGAGATATGGATGCATTGATGAGTTTGAGATCCAATTTTCAAAAAGAGAAGTTGATTAAAATTCTGGCTTAGAGACGGAAATTACTTAACCCTCTTTTGTCAGTCTGTCCTCCGTCCGCGACCTGGGTACCCTTCCGTCCTTGTCCCGCCGTCCTTATTCATAAAAATTATCATCCTCCAACCCTCATCCTTTTAAAGCGATTTCATCCTTGCATTCCGTCGGTCTGACACCCCCCCTCCCACTCTGCCGCCGCCGCAAAAAAACCCCAAAAAATAACAAAAAAACTCTGTGAACTCAGCTCATTCAGAATGCTACAGCTCAGGTTCTGACCACAACAAAGAGATCAGAACATATTACTCCAGTCCTAAAGGCTTTACACTGGCTCCCAGTCAGCTGAATAGACTTTAAAATTGTACTCCTGGTCTAGAAATCACTGAATTGTTTAGGTATTGATTATGTTATAGAGATGCTAATGGAATATAAACACAGTAGGGCTCTGAAGTTTGCAGACTCGGGTCAATTAGTGGTAACCAGAAGTCAAAGCAAACATGGTGAAGCAGCTTTTAGCTGTTATGCTACATGCAAATAGTATAAGCTGCCTTTCACTGCCCTAAAGTTATTTCATGTTATATTTTGTTCAAGACATCTATTTATGTATTTTTATAATGTAATGAAAGAATCTAATTTGTTTAAGACTGTGGTCCCCAACCTTTTTTCTGCCACGGACCGGTTCAAACAAAGTAAGCCCGCTCTGTAACTATTCACCGTCACAGAGCGGGCTTACTTTGTGCGTGTGAATTAATTGTTGCCGTAAATCCATATTTCAAGTAGGTCTTCTTGTATTGTCTGTGAAATGTACCTTTCTTTTTGTTCTTGGGCATCGACTCTTGTTTTGACTTCTCACTGGGCCTTTTCCCCGTTGCAAAGAAACATTCCAAATATGTCTGTTTATTTTACTAATTTCACTAGCTTGTGCATTTAATATTAGCATTACACAACGGAGACAACTTGAAGTGCATTAAGAGTCAGTCATAGATGGATGTAACGAAGAGAATCCGGTCACTTTTCAAAATTAAATATTTTTCAGCATCAGCCACGGAAGTACTGTAACCCCTATGATGATTGAAATAAATGGACCTCGTTTTCCCTTGCTTGGACGTGGGTCACCGGGTCCCCCCTCTGGAGTCAGGCCTGGAGGTGGGGCTCGTTGGTGAGTGCCTGGTGGCCGGGCCTGCACCCATGGGGCCCGGCCGGTCTCAGCCCAAAATGGCAACGTGGGTCCCCCCTTCCCATGGGCTCACCACCTGTGGGAGGGGCCAAAGGGGTCGGGTGCCCTGTGAGCTGGACAACAGTAAAAGGCAGGGTCCTTGGTGGTCTGATCCCCGGCTACAGAAACTAGATCTTGGGACATGGAATGTCACCTCTCTGGCAGAAGGAGCCAGAGCTGGTGTGTGAGGCTGATAAGTTCCGACTAGATATAGTCGGGCTCAACACCACACTCAGCTTGGGCTTTGGTACCAAATTGGAGAGTGATTGGAAGATAAAGGAATCACTGGCTTTTGCAACAATCAAAAGAGAGGCGCTTGAAATGAAAGCGAAGATTGAGGAGGAGAAGACTAAACTACAGCAACTGAAAGTAGACAGTGAGGTAAAGGTTGCAGCTGCTCGTGTAAGAGTTTACAATGTTTAAGACAAGTTAGAAAATATCGAACTGTCATCCCAAGATTCAGACAATGTTGCGAATGGTCACACTGCTGTTGAGTCCTCATGCTCCTTTATTTATGCCTCAAACTTCACCAGTGGAACAAGAGCTAAGTTTGGCTCAAGCCCTTGCAAATTTTCTAATACTGAACCACCTTCCCTATACTTTATGGATTGGAAGGTATCCTTTATGGCCTTGATAGGCAATAAACCTCTACCTGCATGTGAGAAAATATTTTACTTAAAAAGTCACCTTGCAGGCGACGCAAAGAAGGCTGTGGAAGGATACTTTTACTGGACTACTGAGCAAGCATATCAAGGCATTCGGAGTGTGCTACAAGAAAGGTATGGCAGTCCATTCATGGTTCAAAGAGCCTTCAGAACTAAACTTACAAAGTGGCCCAAACTAAATGATAATGACCCTCTATCTTTAAGAGAGTTTGTAGATTTCCTCCATAGTTGCCATGAGGCTATTCCTCAAGTTAAAGCCACCTTGTTTGTTTTGCAGAGACGATGCACGTGGCATACTGAAATGTTCCATGTTTGCAGCAAAAACCATGGACGAAAAGACGACATTCATTCATGAAAATTACCTGTGCTTCGGATGTCTAAGAAAGGGTCACGTAACCAAAGATTGCAAGACGCGCTACTCCCGTAGTAAGTGCAACCAACGTCACCCTACTTGTCTGCATATAGAAAAGGTAAAAGAACCAAGACAAAAGGAAACGGAGAATGTCTCACAAAGTGGATGGCACAAATGTAGAAGTACATAAAGTCATGTCTCATGTACTAACAAGGACATTTTCTGCCACATCCAGCATTGTGCCAGTTTTTGTCGCTGTTTCACACCCTCAGAAGGAAATACTTATCTCTGCCTTCCTTGATACCCAAAGTGTCTCCTCTTTTATTTTAGGAGATTTGGCTTCTGAACTGAATGTTGACTCTAAACCATCCATCCATCCATCCATTATCTGTACCGCTTCTCCTCACAAGGGTCGCGGGGCGCGCTGGAGCCTATCCTAGCTGTCTTTGGGCAGTAGGCGGGGGACACCCTGAACTGGTTGCCAGCCAATCGCAGGGCACACAGAGACAAACATCCGCACTCACAATCACACCTAGGGGCAATTTAGAGTATCCAATCAACTTACCATGCATGTTTTTGGAATGTGGGAGGTAACCGGAGTGCCCGGAGAAAACCCACGCAGGCACAGGGAGAACATGCAAACTCCACACAGGGAGGCTGGAGCCGGGATCGAACCCACGACCTCTGAACTGTGAGGCGGACGTGCTAACCAGTTGACCACCGTGCCGCCCGACTCTAAACCAGTGCAGTTGAATTAAGTACGACGACTTCTCTCGACACTGTCATAGCGAGTAAGCTTACTTGCAACTTGAAAGTACGTGGCTATGACTCTAATGTCCAAGTCCAAATTGATCAAGTTTACTCTCAAGAATTCATCTCTGTCGACAAGTTTCATATCCCCACCAGTGAAACTGCACTTCAGTGGCCAAACCTGAAATCTCTAGCAAACAAAATGAAGCAGCTTCAAGATTGTGATGTGGGGTTGTTAATTGGTTATGACTGCCCATCAGCTCTAGGCTCTAGCACCCTTAGAAGCGATTACTGGAAATGTTAATGAGCCTTTTGCCCAAAGAACTATTCTGGGATGGAGCATAATTGGGTCGGTAAATCCGCACTTGGACGGACAAGGCAATCAGAGTCATCGTGTCACAGTAAAGGAAGTACCCATACCGTTAGCAGCTGATGTGCTTAAAGTCTTGGAGTCAGATTTTAATGAAAGAAACTATGATGACAAGTATTCTGTAACTTCTGAGTGACAGAATATTACAAAGACCAGACGGACACTATGAGATGCCACTCCCTTTCAAGGACACTCTCCCTCCAAAACTTCCAAATAATAACAGGCTAGCTACTGTCCGACTGCAGCACCTTAAGAAAAGATTAAAGGCTGACAAGCAGTACCATGAACGTTATACAGCCTTTTTGACAGATCTTACTAGTCACGGTGATGCAGAACTGGCCCCTTTTGCATCTGAGAGTGAGACCGTGTGGTACAGTCCGCACCATGGGATGTAACACCCGAAGAAGCCGACTAGGTGGAGTGTAGTTTTTGATTGCTCAGCTAAATTCCTCGACATCTCATTGAATGATACACTCCTCACCGGCCCCTGATATGACTAACTCGTTGGTGGGAGTGCTTTGTCGCTTCAGAAAGGAAGCTGTGGCCATAACCTGTGACATCCAAAGAATGTTCCATCAATTCTTTGTCAGTACAGAGATGCGCAACTACTTGAGGTTCCTATGGTGGGAGAATGGCCAATTCCATGCAGAGCCCATAGAATACAGGATGGCTTTTCACATGTTTGGTGCCAGTTTTTCTCCGGGTAGCGCAAATTTTGGCCTTAAGTATTTAGCACAACAATATTGAGGTGGTGTTTTGGCTCCGATGGTGGCGGAAGATGCCGGTCTGACCTGGCAGACCCAAACGTCTTGTGAGAGTTTGCTGGGAATGTCTGGCAGAATCCCTTGTCAGAAGAACTTTCAACTCCCACCTCCAGCAGTACTTGGCCCACGTCCCGGGGGATGCAGGCGACATTGAGTCAGAGTGGACCATTATATCGTGCCTCCATTGATGAAGAGGCCGATCGGAGCTGTGGCCTTAAGAAGGTACCTGTCGTGGCGGCAATACCCGAACCCGCTGGTGGACACCAGCGGTGAGGGATGCTGTCAAGCTGAAGAAGGATTCCTATCTGGCCTTTATGGCCTGCGGGACTCTGGAGGCAGCTGACAGATACTGGTTGGCCAAGCAGGATGCAGCTTTGGCGGTTACTGAGGCAAAAACACGGATGTGGAAGGAGTTCGTTGAGACCATGGAAAATGACTTTGGCTGATGACGGCTTCGAGGAAAGTCTGGTCCACCATCCGGTGTCTCAGGAGAGGAAAGCAGTTCACCATTAACACTGTGTATAGTGGTGATGGAATGCTGCTGATGTCGACTCGGGACATTGTGGGTTGGTGGGGAGAATACTTTGAAGACCTCCTCAATTCTGGGGTTGAAGTAACTGAGGTAGTTAAAAAGCTCCTTGGTTGCAAAGCCACGGGGGTGGATGAGATCCGTCCGGAGTTCCGAAAGGCTCTGGATGTTGTGGGGCTGTCATGGTTGACACGCCTCTACAACATTGCATGGACATCGGGGACAGTGCCTCTCGATTGGCAGACCGGGGTGGTGGTCCCCCTTTAAAAGAAGCGGGAACGAAGGGTGTGTTCCAATTACAGCGGAAACACACTCCTCAGCCTCCCTGGTAAGGTCTATTCAGGGGTGCTGGAGAGGAGGGTCTATCGGGAGGTCGAATCTCGGATTCAGGGGGAGCAATATGGTTTTCCACCCATCCGTGGAACAGTGGACCAGCTCTACACCCTCAGCAGGGTCCTCGAGGGTCCATGGGAGTTCGTCCAACCAGTCTACATGTGTTTTGTGGACTTGGAGTAGGCGTTCGACCTCGGGGAGGTCTGTGGGGCGGTGCTTCGGGAGTACGGGTTACCGAGCCCCCTGATACTGGCTGTTTGGTCGCTGTACCACCGATGTCAGAGTTACTGCCGCATTGCCGGCAGTAAGTCGGATTCATTTCCACTGCCAAGGCTGCCCTTTGTCACCGATTCTATTCATAACTTTTATGGACAGAATTTCTAGGCTCAGCTGAGGTGTTGAGGTGGTCTGGTTTTGGTGGCCTCAGTATTGCATCTCTGCTTTTTTCAGATGATGTGCTATTGTTGGCTTCCTCAGACCGCGATCCCCAACTCTCACTGGAGCGGTTCGCAGCCGAGTCTGAAGCGGTTGGGATGAAAATCCGCACCTCCAAATCTGTGACCATGGTCCTCAGTCTGAAAAGGGTCGCGTGACCTCTCCAGGTCGGGGATGAGATTCTGCCCCAAGTGGAGGAGTTCAAGTATCTTGGGGTCTTGTTCGCGAGTGAGGGTAGGATGGAGCGGGAGATCGACAGGCGGATCGGTGCAGCGTCTGCTGTGATGCGCACTCTGTATCAGTCTGTCGTGCTGAAGAAGGAGCTGAGCCGAAAGGTGAAGCTCTCGATTTACCGGGCAATCTACGTACCTACCCTCACCTATGGTCATGAGCTGTGGGTCATGACCAAAAAAACAAGATCAAGGATACAAGCGGCCGAAATGGGTTTCCTCTGCAGGTTTTCCGGGCTCTCCCTTAGAGATAGGGTGAGAAGTTCGTCCATCCAGGAGGGACTCAAGAGTCGAGCTGCAGCTCATCCACGTTGAGAGGAGCCAGCTGAGGTGACTTGGTCATCAGATTAGGATGCCTCCTAGACTTCACTCTAGAGAGGTGTTCAGGGCATGTCCTACCGGCAGGAGGCCCCGGGGGTGACCCAGGAGACGCTGGAGAGACTATGTCTCCCGGTTGGCCTTGCCTTGGGATCCCTCCGGAAGAGCTGGAAGACGTGGCTGGGGAGATGGAAGTCTTGGCTTCCTTGCTGAAGCTGCTGCCTCCGCGACACGACCTCGGCTAAGCGGCAGATAGATGGATGGACTGTAAGGTTTTTTTTTCCTTCATCAGTGCGGCTCACCACAGCCTGGTCCAAAGTGGCCCGCGGCCTGGTGGTTGTGGACCTCCACTTTAAGATTTATGTTATGAACCTTTCTCGAGAGCTCTGTCCACAGTAAGTGAGTAAGGGTTAGCGTGGTCACATCCGGTCAAATGCATGTGACTGAAGGTGCAGACCATTACATCAGTCAGAAAGATAGTGACCCAGCTAAAGGTGCACGTTTTTTTGTTGTGATATTTCTGTACAAGCTGTCGGAGAATAGGTGCTTTTCCTTGTTTGGATATGTGCAGCCAGCGAGGTATTGGTTTGTGTTTATTGTACATTTATGTGAATTTATTACATTTGTAAGTTTTACATTGTTTTATTGTATTGTATTTTTTAACAGTTCGACAGTGGAATTGATGACGTCCCTAAAGACAGAGCCATTAAATTCATGTGTGACAAAAGAGTTACGGTGTCGTGTATACTGCTACTATAAGTGAATTCAGCTCCAAGTGTGAATCTGTTTAAATACAGGTTAAAAACTATGCTCTTTTCCCATAACTTTGATTAAAAATGTTTAAAGTATTTTTAAAATCAAAATCATGTTCTTGCACTCTATGTTCTAATCATTTTAAGACACTACTTTTATTTCTTTACTTTGCTTTTAAATATCTTTAACAATTTTGCTTGTAAATGCTTTTAAATGCACTTTTCAATATGTGAAGCATATTGAGTTAACCTTTTACACATAACTTAAAGTCGATTTAGTATGACTTTTCAACAGTCAAGTGTGGTCTTTTGACCAAGAACGTATTTTCCACAAAATATTTGCTTGAAGCCAGATTGATACTTTATTCTTGTGATGGTGAAATACAAATTCAAATTTAATGAATTCTAAAAAGTAAATTTAGCCCTCTTCTGCAGCAGTTTCTGGTCACTACCTAGTTGGCCATTTCTGTCTTTTAAACCTTACTCCCCAACCCCCCCAAAGGAAGTTTGTTTGAGTGGAAAAGTGGAAAAGCTAAGGGTTATTCACATATTCCCAACATTCCAGCCCATATATCTGCCACACAACTCATCAACTACACTGTTTGTGTGTGCACGTGCATGTGTGTGTGTGATTTGTGCATTACTAGTTGCTAGTTTCCTGCTGAGGGAAGGAGATAAAACCACTGCTTTCATCTAAATGTGTTCTTTATAGGTTCAAATGTGTGAGCGCGTGTGCGTGTCAGTGTGTGTGTGATTTGTTGTGTGTGCGCATGTGAAGGTAAAATATGTGTGTGTGTGCACTGTGCAAGTGTAGAATACAACTAATAGGGAATTAATAATTTGATTTAGTGGCTCAAAGTATGAGAATATCCACGTAGTGACGTTCGAAACTACCAAATTTCTTTTCCGATCCATGCTTGCTTATGCTATATATATATATATATATATATATATATGTGTAAATTCTTTCCATTCCATTCCCTGATCTACAGGATTATCTGGCATGATGTGAAGCTTACTTTAGTTTTGTTTAATTGAGTTGAGTTGAGTTGAGTTTATGAGTATATTGCAGACAATGCATTTACATACAATATTCAGTACATACTGTAGTTCTTGGTAGAAAAGAGCCCAGAAGGAATAGGTGAAGCATCAGCTTAAAGATCAAATGTGAAGTAGTTTCAGAATATTCCAAATGAAATCTAAGTAAACTAATTAAACATCATACAAAAAATAAAGCATAAAAAAAGAATTCCTATTTTGTGTATTCGACAAGGTAATTGTTTTCCCCAAAGTGAGATCTTGGTGAGCGGAAAACCCGGAAGTGTGACGTTATTTTAAGATAACAATGGCAGTGTGCAACATGGAAAGTGTACAAAGCCAGTCAGAAATTGACTCAGAGAGCAACATTTAAAACTTTTCTCACGCGATCCAGGTGTTTGAAGAGTTGGAGGAGGAGGTTGTTGGCATGATGTATGTTGGACGAGCCAGATGCTCATGATGCCGATTTGCCCGAATAACTGGACATGGAGTGGAGACGACCCATCAAGATTGGAAGAATTGAAAGCTATATAGGCTGTGGCTTGACATGGTCGTATACGTTTTGTGCAGATTAATTTGGGCCCTCACTGGGAAATTTATTTAGATCTGTAAGTACAAATTCTGCATTGGTAAAAGTCTACCAGCACATGGCGTAGTGGTTAGAGCATGTGCTCCGGGTACAAATACCACTCTCTACCTTGATATTTTAATTTTTTACTATCTTTACAATTTATTGCAGCCAGTCGGGAGTTGTAAACGAGACGTTTTGTCTCAAGTGTTTATTGTATAATTTAACAGGTATGCAGTTGAACAGTTTCAATGTTGCTTGTGATGAATTTGCAGACAGGAAAAAGAAAATGACTCGACTGGCATTGCCCAAACGGCCACAGCTGGAATCGGGAGCCGGTTAATGTGGAAGCCAGGTGGATGAATCTGGGTGGTTTGCGTCATCAAAATTAATGAAAGTATGCTCAAAATAGTTTTAGCCATTACTAAAAGATGGTTTGCCAAGTTTACGTCACACTTGATCTATAACGGAGATGTTGTCATGTGAGGATCGGGATTTGGACCCATTCGCAGATATGACACGGAAGTTGAAGAGTAAAAGGTTTTTATCAAGAAAAATACAAAGTAACAACAGAGATCATGACTGAAAGAGAGTTTGCATCCTCACTCCAAGAAGGTTGGACGTACTGACAATGTGTCACTGTCTAACTCAAAGTTTTAAACTGTCAGACTTAAGTCCTATATGATATCATAAAGGACAAAGCATAAAAGGACCATAGCAACTGCAGAGGAACTGATGCATCACGTAAACAACCAGTCATAACAGTACCCCCCCCAAGGGGCACCACCTGGTGCCAAGAATCTAAAACGACAACAGAAACAAGGTCACAAAGAAAATAAAAGAAAACAAACAAAAACAAGGGAAAAACAATTCGAAAACATGAAACTAAAGTCTAAATCAAAACCAAAATCAAGAACAGATCGAAGAAGGCCAGACGAGAGGGTCTTGGCAGGACCAGTCCGGTGGGCGACCCGGAGGCCAGACAAGAGGGTCATGGCGGGGACAATCTAGTGCCCTCCCGAAGGCCAGACACAAGGTTCTTGGCGGGGCAAGTCCAGTGGGCGTCAAGGAGGAATGCAGCCTCAGGCCTTGCGCCGCTGTAGCAGAATCCAAGAGCAGCCGCAGAGGTTGCGCCACCAGAGCCGAGTCAGAGGGCAGCTGAAGGTCTTGTGCCATCGTAGCAGAATCCAAGGGCAGCTGCAGAGGTTGCGCTGCCGGAGCCGTCGTAGCAGAATCCAAGGGCAGCCGCAGAGGTTGCGCCGCTGGAACAACGTCAGAGTCTGGTGGTGCTGAGGAGCTAGGATGGGGCCTGCATTTGCTGAGGTGCCGAGAAGAGGGCCTGGCACTGAAGAGAAGCCTGCATGGGAGCCTGTAGTTACCGAGGTGCCGAGAAGAGGGCTTGGCACTGCAGAGGATCCGGCATGTGAGCCTGTAGTTGCCGAGTTGCCGGGAAGCGGGCCTGGCACTGCAGAGGAACTGGCATGGGAGCCTGTAGTTACCAAGGTGCCGGGAAGAGGGCTTGGCACTGCAGAGGAGCCGGCATGAGAGCCTGTAGTTGCCGAGGTCCCGGGGAGAGGGCATGGCACTGCTGAGGCATCGGGTGCAGAGGAGCCGGCATGGGAGCCTGTAGTTACCAGGGTGCCGGAAAGGGGGCCTGGCACTGCAGAGGCATCGGCACGGGGGCCCGCATTTGCTGAGGCGCCGGGAAGGGGCTCTGTCTCATCAGCCTGCCACCAAAGAGGTTGGGACGCAAACAAGACACGAGGGATTGGGAGTACAGATAGTGAGGAATGTAAACTAGAAGAAATGGGATGAACGGGACTAGGTGAAGAAGTACGCAGTGAACAAGGTGTCGAAAAAGGTGGGGAGTGTAGTGGCTTGGGTAAAGGTTCGTAATGATGTGACTTGGAAAAAGCTGAGGAGGAACCAGAAACTCTACTCGGACGCCTACGTTGGCCACGCCGCGGGGGTCCCGTGTAAATGGCCAACCGGCACCCAAAGTAGGGTCTGAAGGGAAGGGTTCAGTGGTGGACACTAAGGGTACAGGTTCGTGACTTAGAAAAAGCTGACTTACGGGAGGAACCAGGACCTCTACTCGGGTAAATGACAAACTGGGCACCCAAGCTAGAGTTTGATGGAAAGTGTTCTGGAGTGGACACTAAGGAATCATCATCAGAAAAATGTGACAAAAATTGGCAAGGGCTTGAATAGTGACTTGGGAAGGGACTCGGAAAACCAAAATCAGTGTCAAAATCTGAATCAGAAACTAAGGGATCATCAACGTACAAAAACTGAGGAGGGCTTGAAAAAGCAGGAAGGCCAAAATTAATGTCAGAATCAGAAAGGAGATTAACCAAATAATGGCCATCTTCACAGTCAGAAAAATCTGAGTCTAAAAACAAAACATCAGCTGTTAAACTAGAAGGGGACTGTACAAAATTAGGACAAGTAGGTGGCAAAGATGAGAGGGACATGGAAGAAAAGACAGGGCTTACACGAAGGGTTTGGGGGTGGTCAGCAGCCTGAGGGCGATTGGAGGCAAAGGCATGATGATAAAATATGACACACATATAAACCATAATGACAAAAAAAACTTCATTTTCACTTGCGACGGCTTGAGCGACCCATCATGAAGGAGCGACACAAGAGGTTCCCAGTGAAAAGGCAAAGCAGCACACGGTGAGACAATCACTACCTGATTGGAGGTGGAGGGATGTTTAGGAGCAGTTGATGATATCTTGGGTTTGAGGGATTGTGTCTGAGTCTGCTGGGTCCATGACAGGTCAGTACATTCTGTCATGTGAGGATCGGGATTTGGACCCATTCGCAGATTTGACACGGAAGTTGAAGAGTAAAAAGTCTTTATCAAGAAAAATACAAAGTAACAACAGAGATCATGACTGGAAAAGAGTTTGCATCCTCACTCCCAGAAGGTTGGACATACTGACAATATGTCACCGTCTAACTCAAAGTTTTAAACTGTAAGACTTAAGGCCTATATGACTCATAAAGAACAAAGCATAAAAGGACCATAGCAACTGCAGAGCAACTGTTACATCACGTAAACAACCAGTCATAACAGATGTCAACACAAACGTTTTTTTTCATGAATATTTTCTATGCAGGCCCACTAGTTGAAACACGGCATTCTGATTAATATTGTGTTTGTGGAATATGAGTTACGCAGCAAAATCCATGTGATTTTAGCCATCTCAGGTGGCGGCCATTTTGTCCCTTCTGCCGACAGAAAATGGCATCACAGTTGATCAGGGCTCAAGTAACTAACCAATCACGGCTCAGCTTCAGAAAACAGGTGAGTTGTGATTGGTCATTGGTCAAAACTGCACCTTTTGGAGTTGCCTTTTATTGTAGGCAATCTAAGGCACACCTAATTATGGTGCCTAATCAGCATCTTGATATGGTACACTTGTGAGGTGGGATGTATTATCTCGCCAAAGGAGAAGTGCTCGCTATGACAGATTTAGACTGATTTGTGAACAATATTTGAGAGAAAATATGATATTGTGTATGTGGAAAAAGTTTTAGATCTCATAAAAAATAGGGGCAAAAACAAAGTGTTGCGTTTATATTTTTGTTGAGTGTGTGGATACATATATATATATATATATATATATATATATATATATATATATATATATATATAATATATACACACACATCCATTATCTATACTGCTTATCCTCACAGTCTCTCCAGCGTGTTCTGGGTCGTCCTCGGGGTCTCCTGCCGGTGGGACATGCCCGGAACACCTCGCCAGGGAGGCGCCCAGGAGGCATCTTTATCAGATTCCAGAGCCACATCAACTGGCTCCTCTCAACGCGGAGGAGCAGTGGCTCGACTCTGAGTCCCTCCCGGATGGCCGAACCTCTCACCCTATCGGTGGTCGACTGGTTAGCACGTCCGCCTCACAGTTCAGAGGTTGTGGGTTCGATCCCGGCTCCGGCCTCCCTGTGTGGAGTTTACATGTTCTCCCCGTGCCTGCGTGGGTTTTCTCCGGGTACTCCGGTTTCCTCCCACATTCCAAAAACTTGCATGGTAAGTTGATTGAACTCTCTAAATTGCCCCTTAGGTGTGATTGTGAGTGCGGATGTTTGTCTCTGTGTGCCCTGCAATTGGCTGGCAACCAATTCAGGGTGTTTCCCGCCTACTGCCCGAAGACAGCTGGGATAGGCTCCAGCACATCCCGCGACCCTTGTGAGGATAAGCGGTATCGATAATGGATGAATATATATTTACTATGATCCCTCGTTACTTCGCGCTTCAGCTTTCGTACCCTCGGTGCATCGTGGATTTTTCAGAAACATTCACAACAAATTAAAAATTAAACAACAAAGCCATATCGGCAGCTTTATTGCAGAAAGGCGCATTGTTTTAAAGATATGAGTTGAGGCTTTGTACACACCCGCAGGCACTCATAAAAGGCGGTGACTGGTTCCCAGCGCGAGCTCAACCAAAGAGAGCACAACTGGATTTACTTTTTCCACACACTGTACTGTACGTGAGCTGACTGGGTGCGCATCATCACAGCCTCTCGCTAGACTGGTCCACGATTCAAATGTGCCGTTGATTTAGTCAGAGTCAAGCTGAATACTTTCTAATCCGTATTTGTTATGATATGTTTACTCTAATAAAGTTTTGTTAAAATCGAATAGTACAGTACAACAGCTGTGTTTATAGTCATGAGCGCAGCGCAGCGCGCTCCCGGACGGCCATCGGCACGGACGACTTAGACATCGCCAAATAAAGTGTGAAAGTGTTTGTTAGTTTTGTCTTAGGTTGTCTTAAAACAGCGTACCTTAACTACAATCCCACATTGCATTTTACAACGTTTGCATTTTATCCAAAGGATGTTTGATGCTATTGAGTGAAAGTTAAGGCATAATTCACTCGGTGGCCGTGTTTCTTCTTCTTCTTCTCCTTCTGCTTCTTCTTCGTTTTTAAATGAAGTAGGAGGCAACAAGAAGAAGCCCGCAGCTTGGTATTTATTCTTAATTTTGCATTTTTAAAGTTAAATTGATTGTGTAACAAGTATTTAGAAGTGTGAGAACGATGTCGGGGGTTCGCAACAGCGTAACAGAGGCGCAAATCTCCCCAAAATAAAACTGTACAATAAATATAATCTAAAATAATAATCATAATCATAAGTCCGACACTACTTTGCGGTTTTCACTTATCGCAGCGGGTTCTGTCCCCCATTAACCGCAATGAATGAGGGATCACTGTATATTTATATATATATATATATATATATATATATATATATATATATATATATATATATATATATATGACCTAAAAAATGCCAAGTTTGTTCAATTATTAGCATTGCATCGTGAATGAGAGCAAGCCATTTTCAACATTTTAGATTGGTCAATAATTAGTAAAAATAACAGTCACACGTGCAGGCCGACCTATTGTATAGATTTTATTTTATTAAATTCACCAACGCCAGCGAATACATATATAGTTGATGAATGTGTAATTTGTAATTGGTGGGAATAGTAGAATAAAAAAGAGTGACAGAGAGAGAGACAGAGAGAGAAACAGACAGACAGGCAGACAGACAAACAGAGAGAGAAAATACTTTTTTTGAATGTCCATGCTTCGGGGCAGAGGTGAATCTATTTGCACCATAGACATAACCTAGAAATAGACCACACAAAACAGCCAGCCATTGACAAAGCTTTTGTGTGTGGGGGTGAGTGTGTGTGTGTGCGCGGGGGGGCGTCTGTGTGCGTAGGTACGTGCGTGTGTGTGTGTGTGCGTGTGCGTGTGTGTATGTGAGTGAGTTTCTTTACAAGGAAGGATCTACACTTTGTGACCTCGGCACAAGCCAGGGTCAAAGAGCAGGAACTTTGTGTCTGTCTGTTTTAACATTATAACCCAAAACGGCCCAAATGACCCTGAGTAGACAAACACTGCAGGTCGCTGTGCCTAATTCCAATGCCTGAATCCGATATTTTGGACTCCCTTGTCAAATATACAGAATCATATTAAGGGGTTAGGTTGCACGGTGGGAAACTGTTTAGTACATCTGTCTTACAGTTCTGAGGTCATGGGCTCTTTTGGAGTTTGCATGTTCTACCCGTGCCTTTGTGGGTTTTCTCTGGGTATTCAGTTTTCTTCCCACATTCCAAACACATTCATGGTAGGTTAATTGAGGACTCTAAATTCACCATAAGTGTGAATGTGAGTATGATTTTCTATTGGGGCCCTGTGATTGACTGGCAAACGGTTCAGGGTGTACCCCACCTCTTGCCCATAGACAGTTGGGATTGGCTCAAGCACATATACGACCCTAGTGAGGATAAGCAGTACAGTATCGAGAATGGATCATGGATAACAGGGTTTGAACTGACTAATTGACAGGTGAACAAGACGACTGCCCGTACAATTTTTTATCCAATATAAAAATGGATGTTGATTGTTGGTAATGTGTTTTCAGGTTTTTGTTTTGTGGGCCACATGAGACACACCAATGGGTGAAAAAAGAAAACATGCTAACATTGCGACTCGAACAATACGGTTGGGCATCATTCGAATTTGGACAATTCACCTTGTGATTCCAGTTCTTCAATTCGATTCCGGTTCCTAACGATTTCCGATTCTGATTCTTCTTCGTTTACCCCAATATTTGAAAAAAATTGAAACCTTTTACTGTTTGAGAACTTTGCGATGAGTTACTGAAATAACTATTGTTAACCAGTATGTTTACTTTTATTTATTTATTTGTAATATTTTTCACAACAGCTTTATATTTGAGAACCTCAAGAAAATACAATAATGCAGCAGTTACTTAAAGCATGCTTCTGAACACAACCTTTTCTTTAGAAAGAAGAAATATATATGACAAACACAGCCCTGCATTTGAAGGACAAGCAAGGAAAATGTATCTAATCAAAGCAGTCCATGGAACCATATGCTGTATGCATTCTAAAATCTGAAAAATTCACTCGATTCTCAGTCCTCTGTGCCCAACCCTATCGAGCATGCCATTTCCCCCCAAATCCCAAGCAGCAGCGAGGTAAGTTTGCATAACTTGAAGTTTTGATACGATTTCAAGCTTTTTTACATTTACAGTATATACAATAATTTTGTGCTGTGCTGTGCTTTTTAAGGCTCCAAAAAAAGTACTCAATCTAATGGACAATCGCTTCTAACGGACGACTGCTCCCCCTGATTTCAAAGCCGTCTAAAAGTCAAAGTATATTGGCGCATATAGTCTAACGCAATTTGGGTGAATTTTATCAGGGCACTGGCAGACAGATTCTGAGTGGAAGCCGGTCACCAAGTGGCCACGTCACGACGCAGATCTGTGATCGCCCTGGCCAGTTATACATCATCAACTCATAGCGGTCTGCTTGCAGTTCCTTATAAAGGTATTTTGCACACTTTGACCTCCTGCAAATCAATTTCTTCTTCTGCCATGTCAAGGAAGGACTACGCCTCTCGAGTGCCGATTTTAAAGCTAATGAAAGGAGCCACTATAATTTGTGGCGAATCAGGTCGGCTATATTCACACCCCAAATGCCTGGGAGGTGGGCGAGCAGAGTGTGTCGAAGCACAGCATAGGGTGACCGAGAGGGTAACAAAGATGGAAACTCGGTGAGTACTATAATTTCTTAAATGCGACAAGAAGGAGGCTAGAAGGTACAAACTCGGCTTGGAGCGAAGACGATCTGGCAAGTAGTCTTCATCCCAGAACGTCTTAAGTAGGAGCTGCCTTCATTGGGAGGGATGGATCTCAGCTGCTGCCAATCCACTGCACCTGCTCTCGAGTGTGCACACACACACGCACACACAACTCAGGCCGCTGAGGCAGTGGCCCTGACAGTACCCCCCCTCACACGGGCACCAACAGGAGCCCTAGCCAGGCGACGGGGTGAGCACGATGAAAGTCACGAATCAACGACTTGGACAGAACCTGCCGGGCCAGGATCTAGCTGCGCTCATCCGGCCCATAGCCATCCCAGTCAACGAAGTCCTGAACACCACGGCCTGCGCACTGTGAAAGCAGGGTGGCCATCGATCAGCAGAGGAAGAGGAGGGAGCGGCAAAGGGGGGGACAGTGAACACTGCGAGACTGGCTTACCTGGGAGATATGAAAGGTGGGGTGCATACGCAGAGTGGCCGGGAGCTTGAAACGCACCACAGACGGGTTCACCACTGCCGCGATCTCAAAAGGCACAATAAAGCGGGGAGAAAGCTTCCTTGACTTGGCCTTGAGCGGCAGGTTCTCGGAGCTGAACTTCACCCTCTGCCCAACTGAGTAGGAAGGGGCAGGGATGCGGCAGCGGTTGGCCTGTTTCTGAGAATCGGCAGAGGACCTGAGCAAAGCGGAGCGGGCCTGCCTCCAGACCTTGTGGCATTTGCGGACATGGAATTGGACAGAAGGAACAACTAGATTGCTCTCCCGCGAGGGGAACAGAGGTGGGTGGTAGCCCAAGGAGCACTGGAACGGAGAAATGCCGAATGAAGAGCTCTGTAGAGAGTTATGGGCGTACTCAACCCATACAAGGTGGGAGTTCCATGAGGATGGATGTGATTGAGAGGGCATCCTCTAGCTGTTGGTTGGTGCGCTGTCATTGTCCATTGGTCTGCGGATGGAAGCCAGACGACAGACTGACAACGATCCCAAGGGCTGCACATAAACACTTCCAGACCCACGAGGCAAACTGAGGGCCACAGTCAGGGACTATGTCAGCGGAAATGCCATGCAGGCGAAAAACATGTTGGACATGGAGGTCAGCAGTCTCTTTGGCAGAGGGGAGCTTAGGGAGTGCTAGGAAGTGTGTCACGTTGGAAAATCTATCCACTATGGTTAGAATGACAGTGTTACTTTTAGAGGGTGGTAGTCCAGTAACGAAGTCCAGGGCGATGTGTGACCATGGCCGCTTCGAGATGGGAAGCGGCCGAAGTAAACCAGAACTGGGTTTGGATGATGACTTGTTCCGAGCGCAGACGGTGTAAGCTGATACGAATGACCGTGTGTCCTCCTCCATGGTGGGCCACCAGAAGCGCTGCCGCAGGAAGGCTAGTGTGCGGCGTACCCCTGGATGGCAGGTCTGGAGGAGTGCCCCCACTGCAGCACCTGAGAGCGGACAGAGTCCGGGACAAACAAGGAATTTGCGGGGCAGCCACCAGGAACAGGGTGGTTCCCCAGGGCATCCTTGACCACCTCCTCCACTTCGAGGGTGAGAGAAGCTACCAGGCAGGTGGGTGACAATACTGGCTCGGGACCGGTACAGGGCTCGTCAACCGCAAACAGGCAGGACAGACAGGGCGTCGGGCTTGGTGTTCTTCGACCCTGGATGATAGGTAAGAGTAAGTGTAAAGCGGTCAAAGAACAATGCCCACCTGGCTTGGTGGGAACTCAGTCGTTTGGCCGAGCCGATGTACTGGAGGATATTATGATCAGTCCAAACCACAAATGAGTGTTCTGCTCCTTCAAGGAAGTGCCTCCATTCCTCTAGTGCCACCAATCACATCCCTTCCAGGTCTCACTGTCGTTACCCACGTGAGCATTGAAGTCCCCCAGCAGAACAATGGAGTCCCAGGGGGGGCACTCTCCAGCACACCCTCTAAGGACTCCAAAAAGGGTGAGTACTCTGCACTGCTGTTTGGTGCATAGGCACAAACAACAGTTAGGTTGTCCCCCCACAATAAGGCAGAGGGAGGCTACCCTCTCGTCCACCGGGGTAAACCCCAATGTACAGGCGCCAAGCTGGGGGGCAATAAGTATGCCCACACCAGTTGGGCACTTCTCTCAAGCTGTGTGTGGTGAGCCCGACTATATTTAGTCGGAAATTCTCAGCCTCACACACCAGCTCGGGCTCCTTCCCTGCCAGAGAGGTCACATTCCATGTCCCAAGAGCTAGTTTCTTTAGCCGGGAATCGGCCAACGTCCTTTCTTTTTACCGCTGCCCGGCTCACAGGGCACCCGACCCTTTTGGCCCCTCCCACAGGTGGTGAGCTCATGGGAAGGGTACCCACATTGCCTTTTTGGGCTGAGCCCGGCTGGGCCCCATGGGTGCGGGCCCGACCACCAGGTGCTCGCACACTAGCCCCACCTCCAGGCCTGGCTCCAGAGGGTGACCCGCGTCAGGGCAAGGGAAAACTGGATCCAATCTTGATATTGATATTCATCATTCAGGGTCATTTGGTTTTTTTTCTGACCAAATTATCGCATTTTTGAACCCCTAAACATGCACGAAAACTTACCAAACGCTGCAGTCTCATCGGGCCTGGCGAAAAATATTAGATATATTAGATACTTTAAAGTTGCCGTAAACAGCGCAAGCAAAATGGATCTGTAGCGCCACCTAGAGTAGGACAACAAAATAGAATTCCAGCCCGTTTGACCTAGGCCTACGAAAATTTGCACGCACATGCAGCACCCCGAGACGTACAAAAAAGGTAATTGCAGCCATAGTCTAAAGTGTACAGGAAATGAGCTATGAATTTTGAATGTCCAGTTTTGGACCATTTTTGCACGTTTACAAGGTGCATACTTTTGCACCCATGTCCCGCAGGATTATTCCAATTGAATTCAAACTTCGGATATATAATCTTAAGACCTGGGGCAACAACTGGGAAAATTTGGGGGAGTTTTCGATAAACTATATGACGGGGGGGGGGGGGCATCAAATTTGGCGTAAATTTTTTCCTTCGCCATACAGGAGAAAAACCTGAAAACCTCCCCTGCACATGCTCCAAAAAATGCCAAACTTCACCTGTACGTAAAGAGTCGCAACCTAAAAACATCTATATGATAATATTCCATTATACATATAGCGCCACCTAGTAGTGACAAATTTTTTTTATTACTATTTACCGCACAAAGCCCATTGAACGAATCTGACTTAAAATTTGTCATAAAAGCCTCAAGATGTTGATCTTGCTCTACGCCGAATATTGTGGCTTGACGGTGCCGCAAAGTCTGATTATTCAACGTGACAATAAATACACGTACAAATACAGATCATCCAAACTTCTCGAAATATTTCAAATTTGATGATAGCCAAAGGTTGAAGAGTTCTATGAATTTATTTTTCATCGTAGTGGTAGTGCCACCTAGTGGCAGAAGGAAATACATGTTTTTTCTTTGAGCAGGTTAACCGGGTCCACCTCATCTTTGCTCGGAACAGTGTTTAGGACTTCCTAATATTAAAATGCGAAATTTGTGATTTTACGTGAAAAGCTGTTGCCATGGCAACACACAGTTCGCATTCTCGAAATGTCATAAAACTTTGCACATACATAAGGCCTGGCAATATCACTAGTATTTATTTATTTTTTTGTGTAATTTGTAAGAAATGGCTCGCTAGCGCCCCCTAGAATTTTTTTCAAATTCAGCCCCGGTTATACTTTTCACCTAGGTCGACGAACATTTGGTGGTATATGTAACAGTTCAAGGTCTACAAAAAAGTCTTTTGGAGCCATATGCCAAACCAAACAGGAAGTCGGCCATTTTGAATTAAGTTTAAAGTATGAATTTGCTCTGATTAAAATAGCTGCTGGAACTTGAGGCACATGATAATTTCTTCTAAAAATCTACTGACATTTGATAAAAGTCGAATCCTGAAGACATCTCCGAACTTATTTTTCATTGTTTTGGTAGCGCCACCTACTGGCTAAAGGAAGTACATGTTTTATTCTTTGATCCTTTTCTCCTAAGAAGTTAACCAGGTCGACCTCAGAATTGCTCAGAAGACTCTGTAGACCTTCCTGATTTTAAAACACGATATTTGTGATTTTTCGTTAAAAGCTGTCACCTTGGCAACGGGCAGTTTGCAAATAAAAGTATGCCAATTTTGACGGTGTAAACGTGCATGAAATCTCACGAAACTTTGCATACACATCAGGCCTGGTGAAATCATCTTTTTTTTGTTTTACGTTTTACGGCTCCTGCGTGATATGCAGCACATGCGCAGAAGGTTGATCAGTACGGCAGCAAAATTAGGACAAAATATGTGGGTAAACTGTGAATTTAAAACATTGATTGAAATTGCACATATACATATGATAAAATTTGTAACAATTGGATATTTACAGAGACATTTGAGAGAAATTTTACAGGAACATTTTACAGGCACAGGAATTCCACCGAATGCTGTCATTTTCCGCTATTTTGGACAAATCGGCAACGAATTGTGGGTCATAAGATTCGGCTTAGGGGCCATGGATGCAGACTTAGCAAGGGCGCAAATGGGCTGGGCGACAAAGCACTTGGCAGAATTGGGACACCCTGTGCACTTGTACCCTCCACGGGAACTCGCAAGTGAAGGACACAAGGGTGCAAGTGTGGGTATTGGGATTGGGCCATTGTCTCATTGTCGAGAGGAACTGGCTTTAAAAACAAAAGGCAGAGCCACCACGCTGTCGTTCAGCCTCCAAATCATTTTGTCTTGTCTATTCTCCAGACAAATTATTCTTGTCTATTAAACTTGTTGTAAAATATGTTGTTTCAAGAGAGGGAGAGAGAGAGAGAGAGAGAGAGAGAGGGAGAGAGAGAGAGAGAGAGAGTCGGAGGACCCCTCAAGCAGAAGAAGTGCCTCCTTTTGGTGACTTGTTTCGCCGTCAACTACGGCTATAGTACAGTAGTTGTGTTTTGATGTAAATAAATTTGAATTTACTGATGAACTCTCCCCCGGTCCTTGGAAGGTGTTCCAATGTTACAGATGTTGTATTGTTTTTAAAATATTGTTTCGTATAGCCAGTAGGGGTGGGCGGATCGATCCAAATATCGATATTATCGATATTAAGCAAGTACTTGGGTCGGATTGATACTATTTTCCTGGCATCGATACTTCTCTCAAAACTGTGACCCCCCCCACCCCCACCCATTCTCTATCGCCCAGTGCCTCCTGCTACTCTCTGAGTCTCTGCCTGAGTGACCCAGGCACACTTTTAGCCCCTCCCTGGCAGAGAGGGCGACGGTTGAGTGAAGGCCCTGATAGACCAAACCAACGTCGGAGGTTGTGAAGCGTCGTGGCGTCTGAATGGGCCATCTGTTTGGTGTAGTGAACACCGTCGTAGTGTCGTAACCCGTCTGTAAGTGTCTTGGGGCTGTTTACGTTTGTTGAATCGGCGTCGCCAGTCGTGACATTTGGTCACTCTAATTGGCTGTTAGCTAGCAAATCAGTGCTCTGAGCACCAACAGGAAGTGACAAATGCGGAAAAACAGTGCGCACGCCTCCGCTGCCTTAATCCTCTTACTAGTACAATGGTCAGCGTCGCTGTCTGTCGTTGCTGTGTATTCCTCCAGCCGGCCGGACGCCACAGGGGGTAAGCGTCTGTCACTGTTGGCCAGCATCTTTTTGGTCTATCTAGGCCTTGAGAGAGCGGCCGGAACCTAAAGCAATTTAGAGCCAAACAAGAAGCGGAGCGCGGTGTGGACTTTTTTTTTTACAACAACAGAAAAGGACAGTGCCAAGGGTGATTTGTGTAATAAAGTGCTCCGCTGCTGTGGTAACACCGCAAATTTACACAAACATATGAAAAAAGCTAACCCTACAGAGAGCAACGAACTACAAGCGAAGTTGAGGGAGGAGGAAGAGGGGGGAGATCCCCAAGCCAGAACACCCCCGCGGACACAGAGACATCGTACTCTGGCAGAGGCTTTTCAGCCAAAAGATCAACAATAGTTGTTGTAGTATTTTATTTTTTATAGTGTTAAAGGTTTTTACATTGTATTGTTTACTCTATTTGCACTTTCTGACGTCATTTTCAAAATATTGTGCAATGGAAGGTATTATAGTTGTCATGTTGACATTGTTATATTTGTATTTTCGTTACATTGCTGCTTTTTTGGGTTTGACTCTCTTGACCTTTGTTCTGAAACAGTTGTAGTAGAAGTCTTTTTTTTCTACTGTTAAAGATTTTTACATTGTATTGTTTACACTATTTGATCTACTGACTTTATTTTCAAAACATTTTGCAATGTGACGTAATTTAGTTGTCATGTTGACATTGTTATTTGTATTTTCGTTACATTGTTGCTTTTTTTGGTTTGACTCTTGACTTTTGTTCTGAAGCAGTTGTTGTAGTAGAAGTATTTTATTTTTTTATACTGTTAAAGTTTGCAGTTTGCGGATAATGTGGCCGTGCATGTGACGTGAGCAATTGGAGAACGCCTTGCACCTGCACAAACATGTCCCCCCCCACCCCGTAGTGACGAAGGTGTTATAAAAATATTTTGAAGATGATAATAATTTGATATGATTAGAAAGTGTTCAATGAATTGACTTCAACAATAACTCAGAGGCATTGGTGACATGTACATGTACATGACATGTATATGAATGAAATCCTGTGACATCCTCTACACGTCTGCAGAGCACCAAATTGGTCTGCTTGCGCCTTGATCAAATACACCGAAATTGCATTACACCACCTGTGCTGCACAAAATACCTCCTTTTAGGTAGTCTAAAATTTAGTCTACTTTTTGTCACCAAATTGCGAGTTGCGTTGCGGGTCACGGAAGTAAAGGGTCTACCAAATTCACAAACGCACTGAACTAGACCATTGCCCCGGCATGAAAATGACAATGCGCATGTTTATATGCCGAACGCAGACTACTTTACTGTTAACAAATTGTCGGATGAGTCGGGGGCGAGGGAACTCCAATGCGCTGGAAAGCCCAGAGAGGTGCAACACGACTCCAAACACTCTAGACTAAATTTGCGCTGGCACATATAGTTGCTCCCATTCTTATACCGAGGGCACAGGTGCAAGTCTACCCATATAGTGCCCAATAAGTCGATGTTCAACGATATGAAAAGATACCAGTACAAAAGTAATTCCTGGCTGTTTGGAGTCCCTGACTTTTTAAAGTGAAAAGGATTTTTGTGCAGGTACATTACTGCTGAGAGGCCTATGAGTCCCTCCAGGATTCACTGGCAATTTTCCTAAAACTTGCAATAAAAGTCACTCAAAACCTCATTTGTTTACAATTAACCCATTAAGGACAGGAGCGCATAACTGTGTTTCTACCACTAAAGCCTTGAGCACCGTTGCGTGTTTCTACCTTTAAAGCCGGAGAGCGTATATGTCATTTTCTTATTTCAATCCAATTCTCAGTCTCTTAGCCAATGAAATGCATCAGAATATACATGTGAAGGTGTCGTGAGTTGTCGGAGCATATCCTGAATTTTTTCCAAGGAGTAATGGTGGACCCCGCGTGAGCTCTGCTATAAGCCACGGACGGCAGTCATATAGACGACACACTCGCGGACTTTAAAGCCGTGAAACCATCCAAACGTGATGCATGGTTAAGATATGTTTGTAGACAATGACGATTTCAATGTTTTTGTTAGAGAATACAGCATAGTAATTACCACTCGATTTTTTAAATTAAACATAGTGCTTAACTTGCATCTTCGATTGAAACAGTAAAGATTAATAAACTTGTGCCTGTGTGAAAGCCACATGTCTAAACTCTCAAATTCTTTTGGAATTATGTTTCTATGTGCTACAAGGGTATCGATATAAATTATTTTGCATCGGAGAAAATGTCAGGTTTTCAAGGGTGACTCCAAAGACAACCGTAGGTTTTAGAGAGGTGTCTCACAAGCGGCTTAAGTCTTTAATGGATTAAGCAAACAGTTTCTACAAATTTTAAGTGCATTTTTCCCAAAAATGTTTGAAAAAGCAACAGATATTTACAAATGTGTATATTTTTTATCAGAGCTGGGCACTTAACCCTTTTTTTTGCCGGCCTTGACCCCCTGCCCTTGACCTGGGTACCCTTCTGGCCTCGACCGCCCGCCCTTATTCATAAAAATGATCTTCCCCCCCCCCCACACACACACACACAAAAAAAGCGTGCATGACGCCGCCACGGAAGAGATGCTGACGGCAAAGATTTATTTAAAGCAGTGTTTTTCAAACTTTTTGAGTCAAGGCACATTTCTTTCATTGAAAAAATCCCGCGGCACACCACCAGCTGAAAATGTGCTTTTTGTGAGCTGCGTTGTGGATCCTCTCCTCCGTGGCAACAAAATGCCGGGCCAAGCCGGAAACTGTGCGTCATTGCGACATGTGACATAACGGACAGATCACGAGAGAGAATGCGCGTGTGTGTGGCATGTGTTGCAGACCTGTCGCCAACAGCACAGTGCGTTGGTCACGTGATGCAATGCGGCAGTTGTCACTCGCACCGACGCAGGAGTATAAAGAATCCCAAAAAGAAGCCTTTCACAGAGTAGGCTGAGAGGAAATTTGGCCTTCTCTCGACCACGTCACACGCATGAGGGCCGATTAGTGGGCCGGACTAAAATCCACTTCCGGCCTTGCTTAGTCGAGCCCTTTTTTTAAATTTGTCAGCCCCCACCCGCCGGCCCAAAAATGGGCGTCCGTCCGGGCCGGAGGGTCCGACTGCTCCGGCCCCGGGACGGACTGCCCAGCTCTGGTATTTATTGAAAAGGGATATTTAGCACACATCTCCTCTCAGCATCTGGAGTTTAATAAAAATTTACGGCAACAGTCTTTTTCTCAATGTGGCTCCTTAGTGCTTCTTCTTCTTTCTGGTAGACAGCAACTAACATTTTTTTTTAAGCTGATGATAAGCCAGAATGGCTCCTCCATTGATGACTTTCTCTCTCAGGGATCTTCTCATAACTGGGTTGGGTGGTCACTAACAGATCTGACAAGAAGAGGAAAACTTTTAGCACTCTTAGACTTTTTTTCCCCCAACCGTATGCCTTGATAAAATCGGCCTGTTCTGTGAAACAACTACAGGTGGGCAATATATCAAATTTTCAAAACAATTTGTGAATGTTGTTACGAGCATGTGAAAACAACTACAACTACTACTATTTGCAATCATTTTAGTCTGATTATAATAAAATATGATTTTGTACGCAAGTAACATTTTGTACACAAGGGAGTTAGTGATACTTCAGTTGATAATTTTGCACATATTTCAACTTTGACTGATTATTAAACTTCAACTAACACATTCAAAGAGAGGGTTACAGATTGATTTACATCAACATATTGCCCAACTGTAGGCTTAACACTCATTATTCACATACACATTGAATATAGCTACTGTAAGTTTCTCACCTTAATTCGTGTTCTGTGCTCCCGACAGACCTCGCTTCCAACGCCTCTGTGAGTATTTGAAGAGTGCATGTTTCGTTCAAAACCTTTCACGTGTAATTGGAATAATAGTTGTGTAGTGCGTGTCGATGGATGACTTTCTTTTATAGTCTATTAGAACAAAATAGTTTACCCCTGCTTTCGTGCAGGAGGTCCGGATATTGGTTTGCACGGTCCTGTCTATGCTGTGTTTTTAGTTAGTAACAGGATGTGACAGAGATTTTCTTCTTCGTGAATTCAGCCTCTCTTCTATTTCCAGTAGGGCGCCCGCGGAACCATTTCAGACAAAGTAAAACCCAAACTTAGGGCAAATATTCATTTTTAAAACTTAGTTGTTGCGGGAAAGTTGTGGTGTTTAAACAAACTTGCAGGAAAGTGTGATTTCACAGGATTTTCTTGATTTTGCATTAATAGTTGCAATCGGAACGTTGCGAAATCCTGGAGGGACTGGCCTGACAGCTAAATACTAGGGATGGCTTAATACCACTTACGATTCTTTTTGTCACTCTACAAGTTGTTCATAATATATGGATAGAATTTGCTTGATAATGATATCTAAAATCATCATATTCACTGTACAACAACTATTTTGGTCCCTAAAGACAGAATCAAAACACACAGTGTACCGTATTTTAAGGACCATTAGGCACACAGTATTATTAGGCGCAATATCACTTGCCTACTTCACCAGAGTCTGCTCAAAAATTATTGGAGAACCCTGATAGTGCTTGATTTGCTTTTTGTGACCATCAAATCTTCCAGTGCGCTCACATAATCCTGCATGACCCTTCACACACACTACATTAAATGTTCCAGTGGCTCCTATCAGGTCCCAGGCTGTGACATACACATTGTAAAACACACCGAAGGAGGGCCACTTTTTTCCCCAGAGCAGTCAAATTCTTGAACAATGACCACTTCCTGTCCCAACTGCGACTGTCGAACTGAATACACTTTAGCCTCTAGCACAGAGCACTTTATTGGACAATAGGTGTAATGTTTTAAGTGCAGCTTTTTATGCAAGTTTTTATGTTTGATGGTGTTCCGCTTGTTTTTTTTAATGCTGCTCCTTATGTCTTTTTATTTGCCCCATTTGGTAGCATCTACGGTGGACTGTTATGTGAACTTCCAGACACCACCTCATCAAAAACATCCTGCAAACCTCTCTCAGGCTGAGGTCAAGGCCTTATGTTACTGTCCAAACAATTTGTAACTTCTCTGAGTAACTATGAAACCGATTGTAAGTTTGAGGTAGACGTAATGCTTACCTGTTTGCATACCCAAGCGTTTTGGTTCACATTGCCGTTCAACATGAATCTGTTATGTAGTAATACGAATATACTTAAGCATACTCTGTATGTTTTGAGATACTTGAAACTTCATTCATTAAAACAAATGTAAAACAAGTTAAGTTCGATTGTCCCTCTTTTGATGATGTCATCAACAAGCGCGTCTTTTTGTTAGTAGCTAGCAAGCTAAGGTAGCTTGAAAGGCTCCTAGTACAGCAAAATGATTTTTTCCGGACACAAACAATTTAAAGAGCGGTGTTTTACATCATTAAAGTAGTGATTGACATACTGTGTCAACCAAAAGCAACATACCTTTGCTGTCACGAGGCAAAGATTGTTGTATTGAATGCAGCCAACATCCTTCACCCATCCAGACAAAATGTCATTAGAAGACTCCAGGCTCTTGTGTCCTCCCACGTGTAGGCACTCTTCAAAAAAATCAAATCACTTCAGGGAACAAACTGGCTTCATTTGACCAGTCTGTTTTTTATCTGAGGAGCCAGAATTTTTCTGTTGTCTTTCTCTTCAACCAAGTTAAGTTTTTCTACATATCGTTGGTTCCAACGTGTGGATGTAATGGACAGGTGTCCTAAAAGGGACCTTTTTCACAAAACTAGACATCAGTAGACCGATGATGATAATGATAATAAGAAGGATACAGCTTCTCTTCCTGTTTTATTTTTGCATGCGTGCCCTTAAAGTAGAAGTCAACCCAAACATATTTTTTCAAAAATATGTTCCCAGCAGGCCCAGTAGTTGAAACACGGCATTCTGATTAATTTTGAGTTTGTGGAATACAAGTTAAGAAGCAAAATGCACTCGTTTTTAGCCATCTCCGGGGGCGGCCATTTTGTCTTCTGTTGAATAAAAATTACATCACAATTGCTCACAACGACCAATCACGGCTGACTTGTTTTCTGAATCTGAGCCGTGATTGGTCGTTGTGAGCAGTTGTGATGTCATTGCCAGTTGACAGAAAACAAAAGGTAATAGGCTAGTAGACACATAAACAGGGAGTAGTTGTAGTTTTCATGTGCATTCTATCCATGCAGTATTGTTCTCACAGGCATAGTCTGTCCTCTAGTGGATGCCCATTTCACTGACAAGGAAAAAAAAAAAAAACACTAAAAGCTATGACCCGGAACTGGAAAACATTGGTTCTCCTCCTAAAATAACATTGCCTATATTACAAAGCAACCCAATAAAAAGTGAAAACGTGCAACAAAACCCAATAGTATTGTGTTATTACGCAATCTTAAATATTCTCGTGATGTTCCCTGGCTTGCTCCAGTCCACGTCTTCTCCATCATCATCATACAATACAATACAATACAATACAATTTTATTTATATAGCACATTTCATAACAGCTAGGGCTGTAACAAAGGACTTTACAATACAATAAATAAAACAGAAACAATAAAAGGCTGTGGTACATAAATATAGACATAAATGATATATAAAATATAAATAAATAAAGTCAATAAATTGACATAAAACACTATATACAATTGACACCGGAAAAGAGCCGAAAAATTCAGGTCTAATCAAAAGCCAGAGAAAAGAAATGTGTCTTCAACTGGGTTTTAAAAATGGACAGAGAGGGGGCTTGCCTAACAATCAATGGGAGGTCATTCCAGAGGGAAGGACCAGTGACAGAAAAGGCTCGATCCCCTCTGAGTCTCCGCTTGGTCCTCGGCACCTCGAGCAGCGCCTGGTCCGCAGACCTGAGG
This sequence comes from Filicampus tigris, assembly GCF_054856515.1. Taxonomy (NCBI): domain Eukaryota; kingdom Metazoa; phylum Chordata; class Actinopteri; order Syngnathiformes; family Syngnathidae; genus Filicampus; species Filicampus tigris. Next base: position 1,861,407 of record NC_141222.1, read on the forward strand.
TTGCGGGAAGGTGCGTAGGAATGGAGGAGCTTGGAGAGGTATGCTGGGGCGAGGCCATTTAATGATTTAAAGACAAATAGCAGAATCTTAAATCGAACCCTGAAATGCACTGGGAGCCAGTGAAGGGAGGCCAGAATTGGTGTTATGTGCTCGAGCTCCAGTTAGTAGGCGGGCAGCAGAATTTTGGACCAACTGGAGACGTTTGAGGGAGGACTGGCTGACTCCAAAATAAAGTACATTGCAGTAATCTAGCCAAGATGTAACAAAGGCATAGATGACTGTTTCTAAGTGCTGGTGGGAAAGGAGGGGTGTTATATCTCCTACCGTTGTTTCAGGCCGGTAGGAATGATGACGCAGGTAGAGAATGATAGCTTTTCAATCAGCTACGGAGCAGAGCAGTATAACATTGAGAGCTCACATTCACATTTATATGGTGCAACGCTCGCGCATTGCGTGATGACGTCACGCGTAACTACGCGATTCAATACACACCAAAATACACTGCAAGGGGCTTTACCTTAGCCAGCTGTCTAACGTGAAAGAAGCTCGACTTTACAACAGCGCTGATTTTCTGATTTGCATCTTCATCATCATCATCACACGATGGTTGCTGGCAGCTAAAAATCTTTCTTGGTTAAACAGTTGTAAACAATTCAATCCATTCACGATACTCCCAGCCGGTAAGTGGACGTGCATAAGAAATTAGCCAGCTAATCAGCTTGAAATAATGTCATGCACGGACACTTTTTTGGGGGGGCGGGTGTTGGTTCTAGCGGTGGGGCGGATCGACGGAATGTAAGGACGGAACCGCTTTAAAAGGACGGTTGACGCAAGGTGTCAGAGGACGATAATTTCTATGAATAAGGACAGAGGGATGAGGACAGATGGGTACCCAGGTTGCGGACGCAGGACGGATGACGGACCAGCAAAAAAGATACCCACCTCTGACAAAAATGTAGCCCATGTCGCTAGCATGTCACGCAAAGGGAAGTAGAGGATATATGATTAGTTTGGGCTAATGGTTCTAAGAAAAACAACCCAATACCGATCCAGTAATGTTTGCCCGTATAGGACTGGATACCAATCCAGTGAATCGGATCGGACCATCCCCATTAAATACGGAAGGAGAGAGAGAGCCAGAGAGAGAGAGTAACATATGTGGTTTCTGATGACAACTATTTAATGGTGTAGACTGGAGCCAAAGAAATTATCAGTCACACACACACATGCTCACATACACGCACACACACACTCACACACCTCATTCCTCTATTTCTGTCTCTTTTTCTCTGCAGTCTAAACAAGTCTTCTCTTTGCCCCTTATTAGATAATGGATGACAACAGGTCACATGACCCACCCTAACAAGGTTGCTACTAAGAGTGACATCTTAATGGCACCTCAAAACATTGCTTCCGGAAGTGACACACCTAAGAGTGGCAAATACTTATTATTCTTCCACAAAAACACACTATGTTATTTTTCTTTGTTTGTTGTTTTATTTAACCTGCCTTTTGAAGGTTATTGAACAATATGGACATTTAATTTTTATCTTAGAATAATTCTAGGTATGTAGTTGCAAAAAATGAATTAATCAACTATAATTATCTACCATGATAGATCCTCAAAGCTCACTATTCATTTGAGGTTTTTTTTCCATAAATATTTTTTGGACAAAGGTACAATTAATCAAACAACTTTAATTAATAATTAACACAACTGTGATAACACAACAATACACTCAACTTTAATACACTTTGATTTTACGGAAAATATATATATAGTCATGTACAACAATAACACAAACCTTGTACAAAGAAAGAAAACCTCCAGTAAATAAGATTCTGGTGCACTCTCAACAGTGAACATGCATTCAACTCCAAAGTACATGAAATTCCCTATCTATTTCCCTCTGTAAGATTAACACAATACTAAACTAATGTTAAAAAAACATTGGTTCAAAACTATTTGCAGTGGGGTTTTTTTCTCAATGATTGTGCCACACACAGAAAGACATAAGCACACACCCTCAGTGTCATGGCTGGCGCCAGTGATTATGCTGTTAAACGAAATCAGTTTCCTGTGTTTGGTTTGATGAAGGCCATCATTCTCATGGATCTGAAACAGGTAAATGTGCCCTCTACCAACCTTTAGCCCCATTATTATCTTTACCCACCCCCACCAAATTCCCTCTGACCCTCCGGAATGATTCTACAGATTATATATATATATATATATATATATATATATATATATATATATATATGACATTATCTTGCACACTTGTTTCCCTCGCTCCTAGTTACTATCTTATCTAGCTTCCTCTGTCCATGTGCCAATAGTTTGAGGTTACAATTGACAGTGCAGGTCATAAATTCTTGTTTTGTTGGTTATAGCCGCTTTCTTTTAAAGAAAGCAAATTCATATGTTGTCAAACAAATAAACAGCCATTTAAAATCACTCAATGCAGGTAAATGCTGATCTTATGACCATAATGTAAGATATGTGCACAATTTCAGATAATATTTTTGTTTTATGTTAACAATTTTTGTTCTCAGGGCATTGAATTGATCACAACTGGACTGCCCTGTTTGTCCGAACGTTAGCCAACTGTGACAGACGCTTATACTCCCTTTGGCATGGGCCGGCTGTCGGCACGTCACGCTGGAGAAATACACCGCAACGACATAAACCGACGCTGACCATTAAAGTACCCTCTGCGCATGCGTGAGATGTAATACCCTTCCATACCATCGGCAGAGGTAGTCACTGTTTCTCATGGTTAGAAAAATCCAACCGGAAAGCTGTTGGCTGAGGGCGGATTATAAAAATGTAAACAATGCATTCAGCTATATTCTTCGCTCACGATGAACTCCCACGCGAAGTAAACCCTCATGTTCTTGACACAGTATTGCGAAATACTTACATTGTCAACCCTTGCTCTTGTACTTGTAAGAAGATTAAGGCAGCAAAGGCGTCACTACACCAATCAGATGGCGCAATCAGATGCCACGACCTCCGACATCGGATTGGTGTATCGAGGCCTTTAGAATCTGTGTTCATCTGAGAAGGCCTTATCGGTTCATGCAACAAGGCTTGGTTAGAGCAGACCAGCCTGGTGGAAGCTCAGAGTGGTAGAAGCCCACGGATTGCAGTATTACGTCTTGGCAAAAAGTGAATCAAAATATATCTTTAGACGTGATTTAAACACCTGCAGAGTTAACCTTGCCTGCAAGATGAATTCTCGCGGTATTTGTGAGTTTTCAAAACCCAGAGAATCCAAGCCCGCTGATTTTCTCTGAGCGGCACCACTGGTGATGTGGACCAATCACAAAGAAACAGTGTGTTTGGGGGCATTTGATACAGCTGTGACGAAAACCTTTTCTGCTAATGCTTTGTTACAGCTCTAGCTGTTATGAAATGCGCTATATAAATAAAATTGTATTGTATTGTATTGTATTGTATTGATTAAAAAATCATCTTGTTTCAAAAATCAACGTTGTGTTTTTTTGAGACGTCCTTTATCAACTTATTTACATTGCAAAAATGACAACTGTCACTCAACGCCATGATGCCCATGTGCCAATCATCGAGATAACAGGACTCAGCTGGTTAAAACAAGGCGCATGTCGGTGACATTTTCATCCATTGCCGTGATTGGTCAAATCAAAAGTTTGGTAGGCGTGCAGAAGTTTCCGCTTCGCCCAATCAGCGCGAAGTAGTCGATGTACTGAATGTCCCTCCTTTACTGTGTAAATCCAATTGGAGCAATCCCAGATTGATACTGTGGAGAACTCTTTTGAGTGATTCACGTATCAATCTGGCTCATGCCAGGTTACTACAGAGTGGGGGTTGCCTAACATTCAGAGGTAGTTTGTTCTACAGCTTTGGAGCTGCCACTTTAAAAGCCCGGTCACCTCTTAGCTTCAACCTGGATTTCGGGCCAGGTGAAGCTGATTGGAAGACCTGTGGACCCATGAAGGAACTAAGGGTTCCAACCCTGTCAGAGCCACAGCTGGGTGCCAAGTCAATTAGGCACTTAAAACAGTAACATTTTAAAATCCACCTGAACAACCACTAGAAGCCAGTGGAGGGAGGCCGGAAGAGGGAGTGATGTGCTCTTGCTTACGCGTACTGGTTAGCAAATGAGCAGCAGACTTCTGGACCAACTTTAAACAGGAGATGGAGGCCTGACATACAACTCTCACATACAAGGCATTGAAATAGTCAAAGCGGGATGTCATAAAAGCATGCATAACTGTTTCATAAAGGAAACGTGATAATCAATCAATCAATCACATTTTATTTATATAGCACTTTTCATACATAAAAATGCAACTCAAAGTGCTTTAAAACATTCAAAGCAAAACATAGAATTATCTTCAATCAAAAGAAAAGATAAATTATTTAAAAGTTGTTGAAAGCCAAACTAAAAAGGTGTGTCTTGAGCTTCCTCTTAAAAATATCAACAGTCTCTGCAGACCTGACATCCTCAACAAATGTTTGACCTTGGACATTCTCCTAAGCTGAATCTTTCCTACTACAGCATTTATCTGCTTGTCCATTGTTAGGTCAGAGTCACTTTTCACTCTTAGATTAGTAAATGACATCATCAATATTTCACGTTCAACATCTTGTCTTCCTCTTTCTTTATCATAATGAAAACTATTCAATACCCTGAGTGAATCTGAACATATGCCCTTGATGGTTTAACCTGTTCTTTCCAGTGTAATGACATTAAGATTGCAATTATTTCTGATGTGTAAACTGACAAATGAGCTGGCGACCTTTCGGCCTGTTTTATTTCAAATTCTGGGATTGCTACTGCTGTTCTCCCAGTCGCTGGCTTTTTGGATCCGTCTGTGTATATTTACAAATATTCATAATATCCATCAACATGCTGATGCTCTAGGGTGAGAAGCTTGGTTATCCAGGGAGGGACTCACAGTCGAGCTACTTCTCCTCATTGAGAGGAACCAGATGGGGTGGCCCAGGCATCTTGTCAGGATGCCACCTGGGCGACTACCTGGTGAGGTGTTCCGGGCACGTCCCACCAGGAGGAGGCTCTGGGGATGACCCAGGACATGCTGGGGAGACAATGTCTCTCAGGCTGGCCTGGGAACACCTTGGGATCCTTCCGGCAGAGCTGGACAAAGTGACTGGGGAGAGGGAAGTCTGGGCTTCCCTGCTAAAGCTGCTAAAGAAAATAGATGGATGGATGGATGGATGGGTGGATGGATGGATGATGATGCACTAACTCCAACAAAAAGTATTACAGTCGGCAAAAGAAAACACAACATAATCTAACCGTGCCTCTCTAGGCATGACCACTGAAATCAAGAATAACCAAACCTTTAAATCAGTGTAATGCATTGAGTGTAAATCGATAAATCAAAGAGGAGGTCCATCATGTCAATGAATACTTCCTCCTCTCAAGTAAGGTGCACGAAGTGGCTGTGGTGTTGGTGTTATGCCGCCCGTGGCTTTGCAGATGGGAGCGAGGGCCAAATTCTGATGGACGGCTACTTCCACAGGTGGCTCATGGGATGCCATTATCAGGAGGGAGGGATTAGCTCTCCAGATGCTCGTGCCAGCGCTCCTCGCCTGCATGGCGACGGTCACATTAAAAGGTGTTGACACCCTCGTGCCAGGTTGTACACCAGATGTCTCTGGAGGTGGTTGTACTCTGTATTTGTGAAATAAGATGATGGAGAGAAGGATCCTGCATGGTGATTCCACCAGCACCACCATCTTGACTTAAGCAATGCTGAAACCCAGTGGCAAGGAGAAGACCAAGATGACTGGCAGCACTTACGGGCTGCAACCCCATGCCTGAGCCCCAGCCTTTGGAAGACGACACCCTCAATGCAGTGACATGCCACATCCCAGGGTAGTTGCCACACAAAGCTCACGAGAACTGTCCTTTCCGACACAGGACTTTCTGTCAGGGTTTTCTCCCTATACCCTTTGCCTGAAAAGGCTGACCCACAAGATAGTGTGGTGGTGTTGACTGCTCTCTGGACATGCCCACGTACCAGTGCAAGCCATGAACATAACGGCGACAGGCATATGGCTCTATATATTCAACAGTGATTTTGTGTATATGCTAAACTTGTGCGCAGAGTAAGAACATGTCTTCGCATTAATGAGTGAATGAGGCTCAATTTCTCTAACAGACAGTGTGAAAACAACTTATAAAAAGTCTGTATTTCGTCGCTGTCGTGTGAAAAACACTTATGTCCATGTTTTTCATTTTGTTAATTTTTACATTAATGGGATTCTGACTCAGACATCCCAAGAGCCCAATAATGTGAACTTTTTTTTTTTTTAATTACAAACGGACAAACGTGTTTTTCACAGGACAGCGACGATTTTAAGCTGTTTTCAGTATGTGTGCGTGCGTGTGCGTGCGTATGGGAGTGAGAAAGAGAGAGAGAAAAGTAAGACAGCTGGACTGTGTCAAGACTGACGAGAGACATTCCTGTTAGTGTAGCATAACCTTCTACTGCTTTGCTGATAACACTGGCACCTCTCTCTGTCACGCACACACACACAAACACACCCCTACCCACCCCCACACACTTGCACACACTCTCATATCTCCTGCACTGCACAACCACTCCTAATGCCATGGGAACCAGACTGTTGGTCCAACTATGTGTTAAATTATTCCACTGTGCACTCAATAACACACACACACACACATGCGCACACACAGCACTTGTATAGTGACCTCACTGTGGAAAGAGTTTGCTAAGATAGCATTTCGTATCTGTTGTACTTACTCACAAACATGCTTGTGTGCCCACAAGCACACATACACACACAAATTAGTGATTAAATTAAGTAAAACATAATGAAACAAGTTTTATGCTATGAAATGTTGATAAGCAATTGAGAATTTATGTCATATATTATCAGCACAGTATGTGTTGAAGTTGGTGTTGATTACTGGGTTCCTTACTCAGAACTATTTGGTGTTTAAAGTTATTTATTTTCAAAAGACAGGTTGGATAGTGCCCATTTTCAAGCATGGGTTGATCAAGTCTATGAAAATGCACATATTGTGACAAATTGATACAAGTTACAGTGACAATTATTTTTGTGTGACCTTGGTTATGGTTCTCTCTGAAATCTATTTTGACATTTGACTCCTTGCGGTTGGTAGCTACAAGCAGAATTAATATGTTGGTAATGTAATAAGTAGGTAAGTTTGTAAATAAGTTGTGCATCCTTTGACAGCACATTACTCCCGTCTGATTAATACGGGTAGGTTCTTTGATGATACTGTAATAATGTAAACTACATTTTAATTGCAAATTAAACCACTTATAAACATACTCACATAAATACACTCCAAGTGGTGTAGAAAATTAATATACAGACATATAAATTCACATATAAATCCATCCATTATCCATAACACTTATCCTCACTAGGGTCACAGTTGTGTCGGAGCCTATCCCAGCTGACTTTGGGCAGTAGGCGGGGTACACTGAGAACTGGTCGCCAGCCAATCACAGGGCACACATAGATAAACAACCATTCACACCTATGGACAATTTCGAGTGTTCAATTAACCTACCATGCAGAGCTGGGCATGGGCAGCGGTCCACCCATCCGCCTATGACGGACACCCATTTTGTAGGCGATAAACAATAGACGGGAGGAACTTAAAAAATAGTCGGACTAAGCATAGTCGGAAGCCCATTTTTTCCCTCTATGTAATCATCTGTGGTGCCCATTGTATTTATGCTCTTGGATTTTAAGAGAAAACAAACTCCTCCAGAATCTCCCAAAGCTCCTAGGGCGCATGAGGCAGTGGTTGGCCAATTACTATATAAGGACTACCTTCCAGAGCCCTGTAACTGCTTGTCTTTTCGTCAGCTTTCCATTCCATTTCAGACTCATTCCAGGGTTTGTGTTTCATGCTGGAGCGATGTGATCCACCTGTATGCAATTAGCGCATTGTAGAGAGGCTGATGTTGTGCTACCTTTGTTGTTCTACACTTGTACATGCCTCAGTAATCCAGTATTTTACTCCTGTTCCTATTGTCTTGTTATGTGTTTGACAAAACCTTTGCTGTTTATATTGTCTCATATGTCATCACAACTTTACTTCACTTTACCCCATTTTGCCGGTCGGTCCTCCGTCCGTGACCTGGGCACCCTTCAGTCATCGTCCCTCCGTCCTTATTCATAAAAATAATCGTCCACCGACCCCGTCCCTTCTTGTCCGTTTAAAGCCCATCCGTCCTTACATTCCGTCAGTTTGTCCCCTCGCTGCCGATAAAAAAAAAATATAAAAATATAAAATAAGCGTCTCTGCAGGATATTATTTTAATAAGGGTCATTCTTTTTAAATTGAACCCAACACAGTTGCTACTAGAGCCGGTTAGGGACGATTACAGGGACGGATGAACCCCCCCCCCCCCAAAAAAAACACGTCTCGTCCTCCATCCCCAAAATGGGCGTTCCCTGGGATGGAATGTCCATCTCTGAAAAATACCATGCATTTTTCTTCAAAACTGTAAACAATTGCTTGGTGTTTTAATAGCATGTCCACATGCAAGCTTTTATCAAAATACACCAATGATCAAGAATTACAGTACATCACACCTTACACCCCTTTTTTTTATTGCCTTGCTAAATTGTCACCTGAGACTGAGCCATTGTTCTCTCACCCTCCGTATACAACAGATTAAGAACAAACTCATTTTTTACAACTGTGGCCTAACAAGAGGCAAAGCCTCTTGAGAAAAAGAAAATATGTAAATAAAAACAATTAAAACAACAGACAAAAAACAAACTGAAAAAAAAACAACAAAAACAAACAAAAATTAAATCAACAATACAAGTAAAACAATAAACTTTACAACAAGACAGCTCAAAACATACAAACAAGATGAATCATGTGCCAAGAAGAAACCAAATTGCTAACCGTCCAGGGAACATCTGCACTCGTCTTGAAACAAGTCAATAAACATTTTAACTCATGGAGGAAGCCCTTTACAAAGCCACCGAATTAGACGTCAGTTAGTGTAGGGAATCATACACAAATACCCTACACATTGACAAGTTATCCAAACGTTCGGGCATGTGCCAGCTCATAGAAGCTACACTCGTAACGCTGATAGTTAATGCTAGTTATTCTGTGGTAGCACTACAGCGCTTCTTAATTTGGCTTTTACATAATTGTGCTTCTGTGTAGTCCAGTAGCGTAGAAACTCAGTGTTGTGACGGCATATGTAAATTAGCTGAATTGTCTCATCACAGTTTGAAGAAATTTACCACAGCTTGCTCATGGACAGATTTTCAGAAATATCTAGCTAACACACATTAGTTCGACACCTGATAGTAGACCGGCAGTAGGCGACCGGCAGTGGAATGCACGCACGTCTATCCACCGAAACACCGCAGTAGAGAAGCAGTGGCCCGCAAGCCCGCACGCACGCCGATCGAGACCCCGTAGAGGGAGAAGGAGCGACCCGCGGTGCCACGCACGCCGACGAGACAGAAATTCAGACCTGTGTGAAAGGCACATTTCTAAGCTCTCAAATTCTTTTGGAATTATGTTTCTATCTGCTACGGGGGCTGAGCTATTAATTATTTTGTAGGTGACGAAAATGTCAGGTTTTCAAGGGTGACTCTAAAGACGACCATAGGTTTTAGAGAGATGTCTCACAAGGGGCTTCAGGCTTTAATGGGATAAAAAGCAAGACCACTGCATGTTCTCTCCGTTAATTGCTGCCACATTGCATTTCCTGTGCTTCCCAGTAGTCACATTGCACATGCATATTCTGCCCTCTAGTGGTTCTACACATGTAATACCATGTATAATGCCACAGGAGTCAGGACCTCATTTCGAAACACGCCCGACCTGTTTTGTGTGTGTAATCAGGGATAGCAATTTTGTTTTCTTAACTAACTGTTAACATTTAGTACCTTAACCCTTTGCATGCAAAGTATGTCCTGGTGTGGGACATCTTTAGACCACAAAATGTCACGTGAGGATCGGGATTTGGACCCATTCGTTGAAGAGTAAAAAGTATTTCTCAAGAAAAATACAAAGTAACAACAGAGATCAGGACTGGAAGAGAGTTTGCATCCTCACTCCAAGAAGGTTTGACGTACTGACCATGTGTCAGTGTGTAACTCGAAGATTTAAACTGTAAGACTTCAAGCCTATATGACATCATAAAGGACAAAGCATAAAAGGACCATAGCAACTGCAGAGCAACTGATACATCACGTAAACAACCAGTTATAACAGCCCCCCCACCCCCACCCCCCCTCAAGGGGCACCACCTGGTGCCCGGAATCTAAAACAACAACAGAAACAAGGTCACAAAGAAAATAAAAGAAAACAAACAAACAAAAAGTAAAACAATTAGAAAACATGAAACTAAAGTCTAAATCAAAACCAAAATCAAGAACAGATCGGAGAAGGCCAGACAAGAACCAGTACGGTGGGCGTCCAGAAGGCCAGATGAGTGGGTCTTGGCACAAGCAGTCTGGTGGGCGACCCGGAGGCCAGACGAGAGGGTCATGGCAGGGACAATCTAGTGGAACTTCTGAAGGCCAGACAAGAGGTTCTTGGTGGGGCCAGTCCGGTGGGCGTCCAGGGGGCCACACAGGGGATGAAGGCAGCCTGAGGCCTTGCCTCAGGTTGCACCACCAGAGCCGAGTCAGAGGGCAGCCAAAGGCCTTGCACCACCGGAGCAGAATCAGAGGGCAATCGAAGGCCTTGCGCCATCGTAGCAGAATCCAAGGGCAGCCGCAGAGGTTGCGCCGCCAGAACAGAATCAAAGGCCAGCCGAAGGCCTTGCGCCGCTGGAGCAGAATCAGAGAGCAGCCGAAGGCCTTGCGCCGCTGGAGTAGAATCAGAGAGCAGCCGAAGGCCTTGCGCCGTCGTAACAGCGTCAGAGTCTGGTGGTGCTGAGGAACTAGGATAGGGGCCTGCATTTGCTGAGGTGCCGGGAAGAGGGCCTGGCACTGCAGAGGAACCGGCATGGGAGCCTGTAGTTACCGAGGTGCCGGGAAGAGGGCTTGGCACTGCAGAGGAGCCGGCATGAGAGCCTGTAGTTGCCGAGGTGCCGGGAAGAGGGCTTGGCACTGCAGAGGCATCAGGACGGGGGCCCGCATTTACTAAGGGGCCGTGAAAGGGCCCTGCCTCCTCAGCCTGCCACCATAGAGGTTGGGACGCACACAAGAAACTAGGGATTGGGAGTACAGACAGTGAGGAATGTAAACTAGAAGAAACGGGATGAACGGGACTAGGTGAAGAAGTACGCAGTGAACTAGGTGTCGAAAAAGGTGGGGTTTGTAGTGCCCAGGTCTGTCAATTCATACTTGCACTTGGTTTCCTTGGGAAAGTGAAGAATCATTAGTATCAACATCCGCAAAAAAGGGTTGTAACCAGGGCTGGGCATTCCATCCCGGGGGCAGAACAGTCCATCCCTCTGTCCCGGACGGACACCAATTTATGTGACAGAGGACAATGGGCGACAAGTTTTAAAAAAGGGATGGACTAAGCAAGGGCAGAGGTGGATTTTAGGCCGTCCGATTAATCGTCCCCCATGCGTACTTGCATCTGAGAAGACCCATCGGGAACACTGTGTACTGCACACGTTCAGTCTGCACGGAGGAGAGAAGAAAAGGAAGAAGGAGAGGAAGAATGAGACGAAGAAAAAGCAGAAGAAGGAGCACTGGCGTTTGACCGCGGGAAATTTGAAACCTGAATGCTGCAGCTGCTTGAGTCACACACACCGAAGATGGGCGGGGCTTTGCTTGGTAGTAGACGACGACTAGCAAAACAAAAAAAAAGGTTCAATATCTCAATCAAGTGTGCTCAAGCTAATGCAAACAATATTGCCGTCTTAGTAAAATTCAACAGCTGTAAACTACTAAAGAAAACTGAAACCACACCTGGTACAACAAGCTCCTCTCACGGTTCTCCAAGCCTGGTCTCTTTTTTTCATGTCCCGGTACTGGTAGCTGGCCATGTCATATAGCTCGGGATGTCCACAAACCACGACGATAATCTTTTACATTTTGCACTCTTCACAAGACCCACCGAGTCTACACGACCTTGTGTGTGACGTAGTACTCCCCGATGCTGATTGGCTGCCGTAAAGTCAAGAGGGAAAAAGGTTCATTTGTTTTGGCTCCACCCCACACGCAACTGCACCCGCCCGCGCTAACTACATTAACTTCAATTGAATCACGCCACCAGATTCAATTGAATATTCATATACAGTGGTACCTCTACTTACGAACGTCTATTCATACGAAATGTTCGTTACGAAACGCCTCAACAGGAAAATACTGCCTCTTGTTACAAAAGAAATTTCAGGATACGAAAGGTAAAAATACAGTATGGGCTGCTACTCGCAGCTCCAGAGTTTCCTGAACGCAACATACTCATAGCTGCTCTGCCATTGGCTAATACCTAGCATCTTCCTGGCGTTCCATTGGCTAAAAGGGACCTCTACCGTATGTGTCTATGTGTGTAGATAGACAGGTAGATAGATATATATGTGATGGATATGTCTATGCAGTGTCCTCGTCATTCGCCCCTCGGGCCATGAGGTGTTCCGATAGTTTTACATGAATTAGAAACGGGTAAAAGAAAAAAAGGAGAAAATGGGTTTTTTTGTCCATACAAACAAAGCAAGAGATGAAGAAGTATGAAAAAGGGATGCGTTTGGTTGATCTCACCAAAGAATATGACCGTAATGTATCGACAGACAGTCGCCACGTTATTAAACCAGTTCTTTACAAAACGCCAGGCAAAAACCACTTCTGAGATTGAACATGAACCAAAGAGGGCAAAAAGTGATGAGGACAGCAATTAAAAGGTGAACGACCATCATTTTTATTCGTTACTCTATTCTTTGTTTTTTACATTATGCACACCTCTCATTTATTGTGCAATAATCTAATTGTAACATGATTTGAGATTTGTTACATGTTTTGATGCATTTTTATGCTTTATAAAACATTCATGTCTGAATATTGGGGGGCTTGGAACGGATTAGGGCAACATTTTCTACTTAAGAAATTTCTTCCAGAACCAATTAATTTCGTAAGTAGAGGTACCACTGTATAGCAACACTAAAAGTTCTCCTGCCTGATTTGTTTCTCCACACACAGAATGATGGTGTTCCAGTCGGCGCTCCGGAAGTGGTGGGGAAACCAAAAAGTAACATGAAGGGTTGACCAATGGAAGCGCTCCATGGACCGTGCGTCTCCACCCATCCATTCAAAGACTAACCACTCTCATGTCCTCTGCATTGACATGTAAACAATGACTGCTGTTAAATAAAGCAGTCACATTACAACTTTCAACTCACTCACTTTGTCTCCTTTTATACATACGTGTGGTGGCAAGCGGTTCGTCGAACCGTTAACTCAGAAGTGGGTGCCCATAAGGTAAGCGGATTTGAATAGTAAATTATCCAGGTAATGAGCTTTAAATAAACCACTGTCTTGAGCATCTCTTACGTGGCGTCATGCACGAATGTTGTACGGATCCGCTTTAAAAGGACAAGAGCGGTCGGGGTACGAGGACGATAATTTTTATGAATAAAGACGGAGGGACGAGGACGGAAGGGTACCCAGGTCCGTCCTACGACGGCCCGGCAAAAAAGGGTCAAGTGCCCAGCTCTAGTTGTAACGCAAGTAGAGAGTAGTGGCCTTTCAGGCCTTCAAAATAAAACCATGCCAGTATAATAACAAGATTGCACCACCAAATCAAAGACAACATTCGATAGAGAAGTACTTTTGGACATTGAAAATAAACTTACAATGAGCTTTCATCTGACTTCCTGGACAATAGCTTTCTTCTACTCCACCCATCATGCAGTTAGTACCAAACCAGAGTGGACGAAGTAGTCGTCAGCCAACATTGCCAGGCTGCATCAGACACACGGTGACACCAGTGGGCTACATGCTAGGCTACATGCCAAGCTAAAGGCTGGGGCTACACGACAACCGCTACCTAGTCTGCTGCTAGTTGACATTGAGTCAGTCATTTGCTGAGAGTAAGGAAACTTGGATCACTAACAAAACACCAGACTTAGTCATCCAGCTGCAGAACCAGTCGGTCGACCACCAAGACCACAAAGCTGCCTTAGATAAAAACAAATGTGGTGAAGAGGTATGGTATGGTAACTATGGTAACAACAGATCAAGTGCGGACATTCGGGTGATGGAGAATTATTGCTCAATGGATACAGAAGTGCTGACCGTAAAACATAGACTTTTATTTTTTTATTCCATGGAGGGGCTTGTTATTTCCAATGTATCAGTCTTAATGATTTGACCAACCTAACGGTTGTTTTCTCATTTGATTTTTTTTTTCTATGTAATTTCACTTTTAGTTCTTGATTTGTGTATTCACTCGTATACAGAAATTTCCAAGAATCCATAATAACTCTGGCTTGCTAGTTGATGATTATTTTGAATTATTTGCAAATGTTAACAGTGTGTTGATGATGAAACATACTTGTTCTTGTAATGGATTGGATCACAGCACAATGGGGGTTGGGAGGGCATTGGGGTGGGGGACAAGCTTCCGTGGCAGCTGTTAACATTACTGACTATTAATTATATAGGGGTGGGGTGGTGGGGTGCTGCTGGCGGCCGTGATGGCCATGCAGGACCAGCCCGGAAATATACCAGTCGTTCGGGAAAATTCACATATTTTCCCCAAATTCCTGATGGCCAGAAGCCCCTGGTCTACACACAAACACAGCATTAAGTAAGGCGGTGACATACAGTGTTGGAAGAGGCCTCTTAGTTCATGAGCTGGCTCATTTTGTATACATGGCTATTTTTTTTATGTATTCAAATTTGCACACATTGTAATGTCTCAAATTTAGAAGGCACTTTTTCACTTTAGATGGACTTCAACGCACTTTAAACATTTTTTTTTTGCAATTTAATCAGTATGGATGACAACAACAGCAAAACTGTGAGTGAGTGCGGTACACAGGAGCTAGAATGAAGAAGTGCATGTTCAGCAGAAAATAACATGTTTGATCCGTGGTTCCACATTAGCTCTTGCAACTGAAAGCTAAACTACACTTGTGTGAATGAGACTGTCTGATCATAGAATTTTATTGGATTTGCATGTCACAGAAAATGTTGTTCCCTGGAATCATCAGACTTTTTAGTCAAAAGGAAAGACAATGTTGTCCAGAATAGAGCCATATAAATCAGATGCATTATTATTATTATTAAAGTATTTTGGTGGGTCATTTGATGTCAATGATCCATTTAGCTCTATTTTTTGCAGCACATTACTATCGTTCTGTTTACCAAGATACTATTAAAAAAATGTTAATGAACAGTTTGTAACGATTTAGCAAGTAACCATTTTTTTTCTGCAACAGATTTACCAAATAACCAAATTAGATTTTTCTGCAACATAGAGACACCGATAGCTGTTGTTTTGTTTAATTTGCTTATGGATTTTATGTGTGATTTATGTGAGTCCACTAACATGTTAAAAAGGCCTTGTGAATGGAATATAGCCCTTGGCATGGAGACAAATAGGAGAGAGATATGGGAGACATCCAGAAAGAGGAGCAATGCTGACCAGATGCTTCAATGATGATGTCCAGACGAGGCTCTGGACCATCCTTAATTCAGTTAACATATACCAATGGGCCCATGGGTGTGTACTTCGGTGTGTAGTGCTGTGTATGTTTGTTGTATTCTGATTGGCGTTTGGCCTGGGTGTCTGGCCCAAGAAACAAAAGGTTAACTGAATTTGGTCAAGACGTAATTGATACATCCCATTTTACTGCCTTTGTGTTTGTGCATGAGTGTATGTGTAATTGTTTACATTCAAGCCATTAAATGTACTCTGACAGATGTTCGACTGACTGTCTTTATGATATTCCAAGTAAACCAAGCTTAAAAACACGAAGAAAAAAAACAACTAATACACAAATAAAGCAATATTGTGATAATTTGCTTCTTTTGTACATTTAATGAAACAGTTGTACAGTTAATGAAAACCCTAATATGATTTCTTACTCAAATGCATGACTTTGTAAGGCCTTCAGAAGATTAATTTAGAAATGGCAAAGTGAAAATGAATTAAGGGATGATACTTTGTGTTTGTCAAAATATCTTACTCAACTTTGAAAAGAAACCTAGCAAAAACAAAAACGAGATGCATTCCAGACAGGGCTGAACAAGGATAGTTGAACAGCACAACGTTATTACTTGTAGAATTAATGACACAACAGGTTACAGGTGGAACAAATGTGCTTCGAATTGCTTAAACAGTTGTGACAATACAACAGTTATAAGTGAAACACAAAAGAGCTCATTACACTCAGAATAGGACTGGCAACTAATTTTGAGCTGCAGGCTGACTTTTTACCGAAATATGTATTTGTCATTATAAAACAAAATTAACCAAGAAAAACACAAATCACATGAAACTATTTTCGGAAAAAGGGGAAAAAAAAGTTTTACAAATATTCATGCCTAATTTGTGTTTAGTACATACAGCTGAAACCTAAATACCTTTGGTACCACAAGATTTATTGTGTGAGCAGTTCAGGTAAGTACCCCATTAAAACAGAACAGTTACTAACCTGACCCTAAACATTTGGTGTGGGTGCGCGTGTGTGCTTGTGTGTGTGCATGCGTGCGTGCGTCCATGCAAAATGTGTGTGTGTGCACGCGTGCACTTTTCTCATGTTGTAAAACCACTGTGGTGGTTAGCCATGTGCTTTTACCTGTATGAATGTCTTTTTATTTGTTAGACAACTTCAAACAGCTAATGTACTACTTCTCTCACTGTTCTTTGTTTCAACTGAACTTTATCAAAACAGACCTCTCCTATTCTCCAGTGGTCCAGTTGAAAGATGCCTCATATGTATTAAATTAGGCAGGGGAGGAAGTTGTTCACCAAATTAAAGCTTGTTTTCCCCCAAGGACTCAGGGATGCTGTAAGGTAGAAGTGTAAAGGAACTGTCATATAGCTTCATTGTACAGACCAATGGTGTTAACAGGATGCCAGGTGTGGGTGGGCATTAGTCTTACGTGGGGGGGCAAAAAAGTGCTAAAATGCTCTAGTAGGTCGAAATCCATCGTAGGGCTACTGCTTAAAACGTGTTTTTTTTCTCCTTAATTGAGATAACTGTTGTTGTGATTTGGGGTAAACAAATAAAATTTGATTTGATTTTATTTGACTTAGAAGACATCCATAACTGAACAGTATGGACATGCAGGTGGAGTCAGAATCAGGAATCAGGTGGATCAGAACTACATCCCCGTTTTTGGGGGGTGGGCAGAGCGTATCCGTGGGTGAGCAACCGGTAACACCCCTGGTACAGACAGTACGTATGGTTGGATTGTCTCAATCAAGGCAGGTTGGGATGTGGATCAAATTGGGGTGGGCGATACTGGGAATTTTGGTATTGATCCGATTCCAAGTAACTACAGGGTAGTATCGGCTGATATCGATACAATACCAATACTTTTTGCTTGGAAATGTTATGATCCCCCTTGAGTTTGTATATTATGTTTTATATATATATACATATACATATATATATATATATATATATATATATATATATATATATATGTATATATATATATATATATATATATATATATATATATATATTTATATATATATATAGATATATATATATACATATATATCTATATCTATCTATCTCTCTCTCTCTCTCTCTCTCTCTCTCTCTCTCTCTATATATATATATATATATATATATATACACACATTATATATATATAGATATATATATAGATAGATACATATATATCTATATCTATCTATCTATATATATATATATATATATATATATATATATATACACACACATATATATATATATATATATATATATATATATATATATATATATATATATACACACACATATATATATATATATATATGTGTGTATTGGGTTTTATATTTTATTAAATAACAACATTGCAAACTTTAGCAGTATAAAAAAATAAAATACTTCTACTACAACAACTGTTTCAGATCAAGTCAAGGGAGTCAAACCAAAAAAGCAGCAATGTAACGAAAATACAAATAACAATGTCAACATGACAACTAAAATATTGCAAAATGTTTTGAAAATAAAGTCAGTAGATCAAATAGTGTAAACAATACAATGTAAAAATCTTTAACAGTAGAAAAAAAAAGACTTCTACTACAACTGTTTCAAAACAAAAGTCAAGAGGGTCAAACCCAAAAAAGCAGCAATGTAACGAAAATACAAATGTAACAATGTCAGATTGACAACTATAATACCTTCCATTGCACAATATTTTGAAAACAAAGTCCGAAAGTGCAAATAGAGTAAACAATACAATGTAATAACCTTTAACACTATCAAAACTAAAATCCTTCTACTACAACAACTATTGTTGATTTTTTTGGCTGAAAAGCCTCTGCCAGAGGACGTTGTCTCTGTGTCCGCGGGGGTGTTCTGGCTTGGGGATCTCCCCCCTCCTCGTCCTCCCTCAACTTCGCTTGCAGCTCGTTGCTCTCTGTAGGGTGAGCTTTTTTCATATGTTTGTGTAAATTTGTGTTACCAAAGTAGTGCAGCACTTTATTACACAAATCCCACTTGGCACTGTCCTTTTCTGTTATTGTGAAAAAAGTCCACACCGCGCTCCACTTCTTGTTTGGCTCTATATTGCTTTAGGTTCCGGCCGCTCTCTCACTCTTCCGTCGCCCTCTCTGCCAGGGAGGGGCTAAAAGTGTGCCTAAGTCACTCCCTCAGGCAGAGACTCAGAGAGTAGCAGGAGGCGCTGGGCGAGAGCGAGAGGGTGGGAGAAGCGGCACTTTGAGCAAAGTATCGATCCCAGGACAATAGTATCGATCCGATCCAAGTACTCGCTTAGTATCGATAATATCGATATTTGGATCGATCCGCCCACCCATAGATCAAACTAATTAAAGGGACGGTGGGGCCGGGATGACCATGTTTTCACTCACAAGTTCATTTTATATAATTTTTGATCAGGAAAATGAAAAGGGTTGTCTTTTTCTATTTTATCAATAAATTTGGGAGAAATTAGGAAATAAGTGACTCCATGAATAACGCCTCTTGTTAATGAGGAGAATGGCCGCGCCCCCTACCAATCTACCCTTGTTCAGTCGGAGTCACTGAAGGAACCGATTACAAACTCTCCTTTGGAAAACATTGTTCTTTCATTGCTTATAACGTCCAAAAACGGTGATCAATTGGCACCAGAATTTATGTGGACATCCTTACTAACGACCACTTCAAGATATCAGAAGGATTAACCTCTCCGTGGCCAATTTATAAGAGAATGAGGAAATGTGGAAGTGAGCAGAGCTACAAAGATTTATGCTGGGACGAGCACACACTGCTTCTCTGCTAAAAAAAAAAAAAAAAAAAAAAAGATGCTTCTTTGCTGATCACAGTTAGGACGGACGAGGCATTAAACACCAGTCAGGATATTTACAGAGTTACAGAGTTGACACGAGTTTAGCGTCGCTAAATGTCCGAAATATAACCGGATTCGTGTGCGCATTCATGCTCTTGTCCGCTTCAGCTTGGTATTTTCAATTTTGTGGAGGTGATCATGATGAGATCATGTTTTATGTCAATAAATCCAAACTATTGTGCAGAACACTTTTTTTACTTTAGTACTGATGTCATTTTTACATGCAAACCTATTACCGTATTTTCCGGACTATAAATCGCGTTTTTTTTCATAGTTTGGCGGGTGGTGCGACTTATACTCTGGAGCGATTTATGTGTGAAATTATTAACACATTATTACTGTCATGGCTTGTTAGTGCTAACTTGTATTTATGATGTTTTGCCTCCCTCTGCAGGCGCTTTAGACAATTACTTCTATATAATTTCACATGTTATTGTAACCCACATAAAGAGACATAAGATACATCCTAAAAGCTATTAAAATGTATGAATAATTTAAACGGTTAAAGTCTAATGTTTTGTAGTTAATTAAAATAGTATGATAAAAAAGACAATTTGACTGTTAAGGATTGCTAGTCGAGGAAGCCAGCTTGTCCAAACAGCTAAACATTCACAAACAAACTCCACAGACTCTAGGTGTGCAGCGAAGTTGCCTGTTTATATTGTGAAACTGCACAAGAAACAGAAAATGCTATCAATCTATGCATTACATCCACATGTATTTTCATAGACTTGAACAAGATGAGCCTATGCTAACGATTAGCGATCGCGATTAGCATTAGCGGTAGCGGTTAGTATGTTCAGTCAACAACCTACAATCATCCACAATTCAGCTCGTATATAGATATTACATGCTCATTACACACAATTGTCTAAGTTACTTACAGACGATGGTTGAACAAGAATGAACCACAACAGGCAGTTGCCTGCCGCTGGCTGGGGTATTGCATCATGCAGCCACACACGTAAGGTGCCGACCACAGAGAAGACGAAACATAATTACGACCGAATACAGAAATACTTTTGGAGACTTGGAAACATTCTACATGGTCGGGGATGAATAAAAGACTTATTTAATCGATCTACAACCGTTTTGGTGAGTTTAAAGTTATCTTACCGTAACATTCTTGTATGCTATATGTGTGAATGTTAGCTAAATGTTACCATCATAGCTCAGTGGAAATTATGCGCACATTTTCCTCCCAAAATACGACTTATACTCCTGTGCGACTTATATATGTTTTTTTCTTCCTTATTATGCATTTTATGGCTGCGACTTGTACTCAGGAGAGACTTATAGTCCGGAAAATACGGTATATAAGTGCCAATGTTAAGCTCACCCAAGTGTCCCTTTAGGAATTTGGGGTTCATATGTTATCCATGTGATTGTGTGAGTTCTGTGCTTGCACTTTGACTTACTCCCACAGTTAAAATACATGAATATGATGTTATAATGTTATTTGATTTCTCAAAGGCCCTATATTCACTTTTAAAGCGGAAATCAACTCAAACAGGTTTAGAGAGTTTATTCGATAAAAGGAGCACGATAAGTTTAAACAACTGACTCACAAAATCTGACATGACAAATGAGGTTGACGTGAGAACGAAGATGGACGGAAGCCACTGGAGGAAGACAACAAACAAGCTATAAAAACAAACAAAAAAAGCACTCTAACCTATAGAGGGCAGAGGAATGAAAGAGGAAAAATGCAGTAGTACTTACAAAAACACCAAACGAAGGAGACTGTTGGCAAGACGGGAATACTAACAGTAGCATGAGAATTAATAAATTGCAGCCAGCAAGGGACACTTTGTCTGCGTCTTCCTGCTGAGTCCTGCTGTTGAAGATCACCCGCAGGTGCGATACGAGACACTCCGCCCTCAAATCCGCAACAGGGAAACTGCAACTGAGAGGAAAATTCCGCACAGGAACAAGCAAACAAAACCGATCTACCAATTGTGGCTCCCTCTTCTCTGCAGAATGGTTTTACCTCAGTCATACTGAAGGGCTATCGAGCGTGAACTGCCTGTTAAAGGTCATACAAAACCATCTCAACTGGATTTGAGAATGGACTTGGCCACTGCAAAACCTTTGTTTTGTTTTAAATGAGCCTTCACAGGTGGACTTGCTAGAATGTTTCGGGTTGTTGTCCTGTTGCATAACCTAAGTGCGATTGATCTTAAGGATATGAAGCAATGGCCAGACTGCAGGATTTTCAGATTGTTCCATCAGTGACAGTCATCCAGGTCTTGAAACCGAAAAGCACCCACAGACACACTATACCACAAAGTTTGTCTGTTGACATGATGTTACTTTCTATCAAATGCACTGTGAACGTTTCCATTTCAATCACCTTGCTTCTCGTTCCTTCTTGCATTTCTTTGGATCATCACATGATGTGATGGTTTTTGAGATCATGTAATCTACCTGACTTTGTCTGACAGGTACTATTTAGAGAGAGAGAGAGAAAGAGAGAGAAAGAGAGAGAGAGAGAGAGAGAGAGAGAGAGAGAGAGATTCATTCTGCAGCTATTCCATGACAGTAGTGACAGTACTGAAAGCAACAAAGACCCACAGTTAGTAGTACACCCTAGAGCAGCAGCAGAGGACACCACGACTATGGTTCCCAGTGGCTGTTTTTTTGTTTTTTGTTTTTTTTTACTGCATCGAGCTCGATCTGATCATACTTGACATCGCTGGCATTATTTTTGCCACATTCTTATGTTTGTGTTATGTTTAGGTTTGATTTTAAAGTGCAAGTCAAGTCAAAAAAAATATTTTCAATGATGTGTTCTATATGCACCTACTAATCTAAGCAAGCAATTCTGTTTAAAATTGCATTGGTGGAATGACAATTAAGCGGATAAATAAACGTTTTTATCCATCAAAGTGTGCAGTCATTTTGAGATTCTACTGCCCTCTTCTGCCCACTAGACTTGATGTTTAAAGATGAAATCAACCAAAAACATATTTTTTTTAAAGAATATGTTCCCAGGAGGCCCACAGTTGAAACACGGCATTATGATTAATATTGCGTTTGTGGAATATGAGTTGAGCATCAAAATCCACCCGTTTTTAGACATTTCAGGTGGCGCTTATTTTGTCATTTCTGTCAACTGAAAATGACATTCCAACTATTCAGGGCTCAGGTAACGACCAATCACGGCTCAGCTTCATAAAACAGGTCAGCCATGATTGGTCGTTACCTGAGCCCTTGGCAACTGTCATTTTCAGTCGATAGAAGTGACAAAATGGCTGCCCCAAGAGATAGCTAAAAACGGGCGGATTAACTCTTATTCTACAAATGCAATATTTATCATAATGCCTTGTTTAAACTAGCGGGCTTGCATAGAACATATTCTTGAAAAAATTATGTTTGGGTTGACTTCAACTTGAAGTGGCCTCAGATCTCATCGCGAATGTCCCGAGACCAAACGCAGCCGTGACATTTGCAAATTGAGTTGGCATTCCAGTCCACAGCAGAGGACAGTAGAATTTCAAAATGCCCACGCCCTTTGATGAATAAAAAAGGGTGTCTTAATCTTCCTAATTCTTATTCCACCAATGCAATATTAATTAGATTGCAGTTTTTACACCTGTGGGGGCATATTGAACATATTATTACAAAGATTTTTTTTAACTTGAGTACCATTTCAACCACTTGCCCACAGATAGATTAAGTTATAATTATTAATGATTACTTATTACCAGAGGTGGTCATTCCAACTGACCGATGGACCAGTCCGTCTGTCCGTCACTAACGGACACCAGTTTTGCTGACGTGAGACGTTGGACGGGAAACGTAAAAAAAAAGACAGACTAAGCACAGTAGGAAGTGGATTTTCGTCCGTCTGTGTAATCATCACTAACCTGATTAAATCCGAACGGACCTCACAGTGCATTTCTGATCTACTCCCGTTTTGCTGATGAAAGACCGAAACGTGACCCAGACTGCATTGACAGTATATGTACAGCAGGTGGCGGTAAGGACCAAAAGAGAGACTCATGAGTTCCTCAGGCTGACTAAGATGTAATAAAGTTGCTTTGAATACAATGACAATTTTACAGAGAAGTTCTTGTGGGTGAATTTTACATTTCTGTTTTTATTTTTGGAAAGAGTGGGGTTAAGAGGTTGTAAAATTGTATTTTAGTATGCAAGAAGTATACATGAGTATAAGTATATAAGTGTACTCTGAACTATGTACTTGTAGTGTACTACAAAGTATACTAATTTAATACTTTTTTATACTAATTTGGAACAAATTAAGTTGATAAAAGTATACTATAAGTATACTCATGAAGTGTACTACAAGTACACTCATGTATATACTACTAGTATACAAGTCATATATTTCTAGTCCACAGTTTAGTTTACCGGTTTATACTTTAAGTATCCTATAAGTACACTCATTTATATACTACTGGTATACAAGTCATATACGGTACTTCTAGTCCACAGTTTAGTTTACTTGTTTATACTTGAAGTGTACTGCAAGTGCACTCATTTATATACTACTAGTATACAAATTGTATACTTCTAGTTAACAGGTTTATACTTTAAGTATACCAAAAGGACACTCATTGGTGCACCATTATACAGCACATTTTAAGATAGCTTACTGTGCATTTCCTAATGTATAATAAAAATAAAAAGAAAAGAAAAAAGCCATAATATTAAACATTTCTTTATTGAGAAAGGTAGTTCAGGATTTCAATTGTTTCCATTTTCGCCATTTATTTGTTTCATATAACTAATTATTATCTTCCTCACACCTTGGATTGTGGATCAGGGAACTTCACCTGAGTATGTGCTGTGGGTGAGAAAAAACACGTGAAATAAAACATTACTCAAATGTTATTTTTCGGTGAACCACTCACAATTAACAAGACATGAAGGGTTTTCTATACCGTTCTGAATTTAACTTTAGAGTAATAAGCAATACATGCTACAGGGGAACTGGATAAAATTAGCCATCAATCATTGTGGGTCGTTTACAACTCTCATACAATGCACTCACCAAGTATACCATCACGTTTTGAATCCATCCAACTTCGTTGTCCAAAGGGCACTCCATGATTTGTCATGTCATGTCATCTTCCAAACCGCTTATCCTATATAGGGTCGCGGGGAGTTGCTGGAGCCTATCCCAGCCGTCAATGGGCGAAGGCAGACTACACCCCGAACTGGTCGCCAGCCAGTCACAGGGCACACATAGACACTGTCACTGAGCGGGAATCGATCCCACGCTGCCCGCACACAACTCAGGCGTGTGTACCACTACACTATCAGGGACTGACTCCGTGATTTGTTTTGGGTAATTTTGTTGATCCTCCGAAGTCATACAAGAAATTTTGCCAACCTCCAACCACAAAAAGCCATGGTCTTATTTTAATGCTTATAAAAAAATAAAATTAAAAAAACGAGACGACACGAAGCAAAGTATCCGTTTGAACCTAGACAGCTTTTTTCTTTTGATTCAAGTAAACTTTGGCGCCAAATTTTAAATCTGCTACTCTCGCCGCCCCTTGGTTATGTGGCAGCGCTTGCTGATGATGTCATGCTGTAATCGTATATTTATGTAATTTATTTCTTTTCCGTTATATTTTTCAAACCATGGTTCTTGTGTTGGTATGTTCTGAGTTTCTAAGAATAAATAACTAAATAAAAATAAAGTGCATTATTGCCACATTGGTGAAGTCACTTCAGCCTATGTCCGACGACATTTCCTGCCCGTTGTCGCGGACGGTAACACGTGTGATCGCGGAAAGGGGGGAAAAAGATGCCTTCGGGCTGCAAAGTTGTATGTATGCGAAATATTTATTAATAAAACGCGTCCATGTTCTTCCTCTGAATAAACAATAACCAAATTCCGATTCCCAAAGCCACCATACATTCTTGTGACATTCTCACGTGACTTCTTCTCGCTATAGGTTCTAAGGCGATGCCGGGGGGCGAAACAATGCCTCGCTAATATCTCAATGAAGCACTTCTTTTATTTTTTTTTTACGTTAAGTAACTTGGAATACACAAATACAACAGCCAAGGGGCTACAAAAATAGTGGGAAATAAATATATCTAAACTAAAAACAAGAGCCTGATGTCATCCGCAGGCGCCCTCGACTCGAGCCGATGGAAAAAAAAACACCTTGTGACCATTGTTATCAGAGACTCAGTGTCACTGTTGACTGGCAAGACAGACACAAGCATGTTTCCAAAGTGTTTGTGTTGATCTGTAGTTGTGATTCGGTAGCGCGTCCCTTGCTTCGTAACACTCAACAATTCAATGGTTAGTAAGACTTATTTTTTCTTGCAAGAGTAAATCCATATGAACTGAATCCACACCGAAGGGGTACAATAGTGCCATGTGCTTGAACGATGATACATGTTGTTTAATCAAACTTGCTTGTTTTTAAATAAACATGTTCAAATCAATTTTCTGCATTTTGTTCATCTGCCAAATTATGTTGTGTTTTAGTCGAGGCTTTTACTAAATCAGATAAGCCAGTATTTAAAAACTCACAAATCAATATAAAAAGACATCGTTTATGATTCTAAACAACAGAAATCATTACAGCTTTCTGACCTGAAATGATTAAAAACTACATGTGTTCTTGTTGAAACAGATGATTCTGTGATATAACACTAATGCCAAACCCTTATGAGAGGGACAAAACCTGTATCAATAAAGTCAAGTGAAATGTTTCTAACTCTTTTCTTGTGTTTTTAATATAAATAAAGACAATACAGTTGAGCACTGTACAATTGTGAACCTGGAAACTTCAGTACTATGATGTTGAACATGTACAAACTAAAGCAAACTGCTTGTCAGTCGTGAAAAACATCTAAACTTCTAAACTGAATGCAAACATATTTCCTTTTCCTGTAATTGGACCAATACTGACAAGGCTAAGTATTAGCACTTTGTGGCAGAAAGAAGTATATCGTCACTGTCCTGTGAAAAACATGCATGTCCAATTTTGTATTTTATTTAATAATCATGTTCACGTTAATAGGATATCTGTAATACAGAAACTCCCTTCACATAAAATGTTCTAAATTGGGGCAAAAATGGAAAAGCGTGTTTTTCACAGGACAGCGACAATATGGTTTCATATAAATGTATAT
This sequence comes from Filicampus tigris, assembly GCF_054856515.1. NCBI lineage: Eukaryota > Metazoa > Chordata > Actinopteri > Syngnathiformes > Syngnathidae > Filicampus > Filicampus tigris. The sequence goes on from NC_141222.1 coordinate 1,888,018, forward strand.
TAATGTACTTATATATTAATGTACTTATAGCCTTACATTTTTCTGTATACTTTACAGAAGGAACGTGTATACTTCAAGCTTCCATATAAGTTTATCTTAGACTTTGGTGTATACTTTTCAGTACAAACCAAGTATACTTAAGCATACTTCTGTGAGGTTTAGAAAATGAAGTATTTAAAAAGTACACTTCAAGTATACTGCCTCCATTTTAGTATAAAAAATGTTTACTTATAGTATACTTCGATAAACTACTTTTCGCTAAGGGTAGATATAAGATGCTCCTGGCCTCTTGACTTTTCCTAATTCTGTATATATTTCATTACCATGGTGCAATTGTATGGTAATAAAACAATATAAAAAATAGTTACGAGTCATTATTCCTTCAACTACGGCGTCCCAGTCAATTTGACAGTTCTACTCACTCTTGCTCACGTTGCGCTAGGATAGTGCCGCCGGGTTTCTATAGCAACCAGCGGTTGCAGTGAGAAACGCTGCTGGTCACCATGATTGATTAAAAAAAAAGAAAAATGTTATAGAGTAGAGGAGGCATTACATCGGCTTCAAAATATTGACAAGTCTGAGGATAAATTGCTTTACTGACACACAGTGAGTCCGAGTAAAAAAAGTCCCCCAGCCAAGAGTCGTGTCTTGTGTAGTAGAAAAGGCTGTTAGATGTGATAGCCATGACGTTGTTGGTAGTGCATGCCAGACAGTCGAAATAAATACAATAATGATCTTATGTGGTGCTTGTTGACATAATCCCCATGTAAAAAAAAATAGTTCTAGGGTGCGATAAGGACGGAGTTGTTTTGTGTGCCATACTTCCCATTTACTTCCTCTTCTTCAAAGTGAAATGCAGTAAAGCCGTTTATGACACGCGTCTCCTTTCCTTCGGCTCCAAACCAGCTGTATTGTACAACAGCTGACACGCACACAGCGCGAGGAGCCGCACGTTGCTCCAACATAGGTGCTCCAACAATTGTTTCTCATTCATTTATATGACATAATTTACATTAAATTATACTCAAAACAGAATTTCAATATGCAAAATACCTTTATTAGACACTCGAGCAGTAAATAAAAATCATTTTAGTTGATGATAGTATAGTGGACTTTGGGGGGTGGTTGCCATGGAGACGGCAGTAAATGAGTGGAACGGGCTACACTTGTGTCCGGGTGTGAGCGCTCGCAGCTGCAGTTGATTGGGGTGGTGGCTTGAGTGGCGCAGAAGATTGAGGAGTGAGCCTGGGGAGTTTTACAGACAACAGCGGAGCGGCGAGCGTGCAGAGCCAGGTCCACAGGACGACAGCCGTGCTCGCAGCGTGGCAGCTCTGGTGAACCCGACGACGGCCGTGCACTCACAGCGGGGGGTGGGTGTATGCCGTTCGTAGCGGATAGGGCTGCCGGCGGCGAAGCTAGGGCATTGTAGGTCCGGTGGTTCCAGCGTTAGGGGTCCACGCAGCGGGCAAACGATAGTTAGGGCGGGGTAGTTAGGAGTGCCGACTGAGGACCCGCCTGCCGCAGACCGCCTGCCTCTCGCCTGCCTACACGGCTGGCTGCCGTGAAGTGACACCCTGGGCCAATTTTACGAGCGCCTGTCAAGTCGGCAGCCGCTCGGTGCTTTCAGCGCTGGCCTGGCGTTTCCCCCGAGGACTAGTGTCATTGAGCCAAGCCGGACTAGCGTCCTAAACCTTGACCCTTGGGGAGGGTCTCGGCCATCGAGCCAGTTGAGTGGGCGATACTTTTATTTATTCGTTTCCTGTTGCGTGCATTGTCTTTGTGTGATTTTGTGGGGAAAGTGTTCGGGGAGGGGTTTTAATTGTGACCTTTAATAAAGTATACATCTATTTCCTACTTGGCGGCTTGGTGGTGCAGTCTCTGACTCCGGACCTGACCGGTGAAAGGTGGTGGCAGGATACTAATTACCCGGCGCGTACGTTTATTCAAGCCCAGCGGTGGTTTGTTACACTGGTGGCAGTGGTGGGATTGATCGTTAAGGGACCTCAGCGTGGTCTCGTTTAATTAATTAAAACAAAATGTCAGAGACTGAGAATATTACATCACCTGCCGCTGAAGTATGTGCCGTTTCCTCTGGGCCTTCATCGAGCGAGCCAGTGGCTCCCCCACTTGGTGGGTTGGTGGTCACTAATTGCCCTGTTTTCATGCCGGAGACGTTTACCGATGTTGGCCGCGAATGGTTTGACTGGGTCGAGCAATTTGAGTTGGCGGCAGATGTAAATGGCTGGAATGAGCCACTGAAGTTAAAATTCATGTCGCTGCTGTTGTCAGGCCGGGCTCTGGATATTTATAGCAGACTGTCAATTGAGGCTAAATGTAACTTTGCATCGTTAACAGCTGCCATGACTAGATGTTTGGAGCCGCAGGATAGTGAAGATTGGTCGCGAGCCAGCTTCTTATCTAGAAAGCGGTTACACAATGAGTCAGCGTGAGAATTTGGTAATGCGTTGCGCAAATTGGTGGTGAAGGCATATCCTTCAGTGAATGGGCACACGCACGATCTACTGGCACGCGATCAATTTCTGACCCATTTTGCAACCGGTGACTCTCGTCTCCATCTCCGGAGTGCGAAGCTGCGTACGTTGGAGGAGGCTGTGAACTTGGCCTCTGAGATGGAAATTTTGAGAGCCCTAGAACAAGGCCACCTTACAACTGACGCCAGGGTAAGAGGTGTTTTAGAAGCACCTAAACAGGACGATCGTATGACGAATCTGTTGGGAGTGGTAGAGGGGCTGCGCCAGGAGGTAAAATCATTACAATCCGCTTTCCAGGCGTTTAAAGCGACCCCTGGGAAGGTGACCTCCTCTAAACCCCCCCAGTTGTGATGGAGGGTCAGAATCGAAGGGCGCCGGAAGGTAGTACTAGGTGCTGGGAATGTGGGTGTAACATTCGGCGTGATTGCCCATATTTGTCGGGAAACTAGAGGGGGCGGGTTCAGCGTGCCCGATGCCCACCCCCTGATTTCCAAAAGTGGCCGCGTTGAGTGGTACGTCAGGTTCGAGGTACCTGTTAGCTAAGATAGGTGGGTGGGAATCTATGGTGATGGTGGATAGTGGGGCGACGGTGTCCGTAATTCCCAAATAAGTGTGGTTAGTGGCTACTAATGGGGGCTGTGACCTGACAGGATATGCGGGAAAGGTTCTCGTTGCTAATAGGGGAACAATGGAGGTAATGGGATGTTGGCAGATGGTGTGCCAATTTGATCAATTGGCGTTGGGTCGGAGTTTGTAGTGGCGGATATTCCATCCCAAGAGATTCTATTGGGCTTCGATTTTCTTTCTAAGTATGGGGTAGTGATTGATTTTGGAACAAAAACATGCAAATTATTGGGGAAATTACTTCTGTTAGTGGTACCGGGGGATGGGGGGAAAAGGCCCAAACTGTGGCGATTCAGTCGAATACAACTGTTCCCCCACGGAGTGAAGTGATTATTGCGGGGGCGTTCCACAATCAGTTTTGCGAACATGCTGAGGGGTTATTGGAGCCGGCTACATCCCTTTCCAAACACTGTGAAGTGTTGGTGGCTCGGGTCATCTGCCGGGTAGAAAAAGGGGCCGTACCGATGCGCGTAATAAATGTGACTGAAGAGCCACCTACCCTAAAAAAGGGGATGCGGGTAGGGACTCTGTTTACAGACGTGGAGGTGGAGCCCATGGAACCTAAAATGGAGGAGGAGGGAGTGGGTGGAGCTGGCCCCTCTTGGTCTCAGGAAGAGCTTGTTGACCGCTTGGGAGTGAAGGAAAAGGGCTTGGGAGATGCTGAGTTGAGGGCATCTTAGGAATTGTTGCGACGTAATTTGTCAGTGTTTAGTACGGGTGATACAGATTTGGGTCGGACTCAATTGACTCTGCATCAGATCGATTCAGGGGACAGCAAGCCTATTAAGCTGCCCCCTCGTCGTGTTCCCCTACACTTACAACAAGAGGTGGCTGATCACATTAAGCAAATGCAAGCGAACGGCATTATTAGACCATCTTGTAGTCCTTGGGCTGCTCCGGTGGTTTTAGTTCGAAAGAAGGTTGGAACCCTTAGGTTCTGCGTCGATTACCGCCGACTTAATGATGTGACCCGGAAAGACGCTGATCCCTTACCTCGCATTGATGATGCGCTTGACAGTCTAGCAAATGCTTGTTGGTTTTCCACTTTGGACCTGGCCAGTGGATATTGGCAGGTGGAAATTGATTCAGCAGACAGGCATAAGACTGCCTTCATCACGCGTCAAGGTCTGTTAGAGTTCAACATGCTTATTTTTGGTTTGTACAATTCCCCCAGCACCTTTCAACGGCTGATGCATCTGGTTTTGGCTGATCTGCAGTGGACCACATGCCTGGTGTACCTGGATGACATCATTGTGTTTGGACGCACTTTTCAAGAGCATTTATTGCAGTTGGATGAGGTGCTTGGCAAGTTGCGGCAAGCTAATCTGAAGGTGAAACCATCCAAGTGTGATCTGTTTGCGACCCAGGTTCACTATTTGGGGCATGTCATTTCAGCGGAAGGGGTTGGGGTGGATCCAGCGAAGATACAGTGCATCCTGGAATGGCCGGTCCCCAAGAATCAGACAGAAGTAAAAAGTTTTGTGGGGTTGGCATCGTATAACAAGCTGTTTGTTGAGGGGTTTGCAGAAATGGCACGGCCTTTACACCAGTTGGCTGAGAAAGGGCGACACTTAAAGAGGTCAGATTCCTGCCAAAAGGTATTTGAACAGCTCAAGACTAAGGTTATGTCAACACCAGTTTTGGCGTATCCGGACCCTCATAAACTGTTTATTTTGGATACTGATGCTAGTGATATAGGGGTGGGAGCAGTTTTGTCCCGGGAGGAAAATGGGCCTGAGCGGGTGATAGCGTATGCCAGCCGGGCATTGACAAAACAGGAAAGGAAGTATGCGACGACAAAAAAGGAACTGCTCAGTATGGTCACGTTCCCAAAATATTTCAAGCATTATTTGTTGGGGAGGGAGTTAATTTTGAGGACAGATCATAATTCCTTACGATGGCTTCACAATTTTCAGGCTCTGGAGGGCCAGTTGGCCCGTTGGGTTGAGCAATTGGCTAGTTTTCAATACCAAATCGTACACTGCCCAGGTAAACAATATAGTAATGCAGATGCCCGATCTAGGCTTCCAGGATTTGTAACAGACGAGCCGGGGGGCGTGCTCACTGGTGACAAAACTGGCCAGGAGCGTGGGTACGATGTGGTTAGGAAGGTGCAAAAGTCAGTGGCCGACGACGAGAATGATGAGCTGGTGGAGGCTCAACGTGTTGATGAGGAATTGGGGAAGTTAATTCAACTGAAGGAAAGGACTGGGCTGGGAGAGTTCCCTTTGGGGCCACTCCCCGAGACCGAGGGTAGGAACAAATATATCTTGGTGGTAGGGGATTATTTTTCCAAATGGGTGGAAGTCTTTGCACTCCCAAATCAGGAGGCTGGTACAATAGCTCGGGTGTTGTTGGAGGAATGGATTTGTCTGTATGGGGCTCCACGGAGCATCCATACAGATCAGGGGCGAAATTTTGATTCCCATCTGTTTTAAGGAGATGTGTCAGTTGCTGAACATTTGTAAACCGCGAACCTCACCATATCATCCTCAATCGTATGGTCTGGTCGAGAGGTTTAATAGGACCCTACTTTCAATGTTATCGCTGTTTGTGAAGGATAACCAAACTAACTGGGATGTTCTTTTGCCCTATGTGATGTTGGCCTACCGTAGCAACGTGCAAGCCACCACGGGGTTTCGTCCTTATAAGGTGTTGTTTGGGCAGGAAGTGGTTTTGCCAATTGATGTCATGCTCAATTTAGGGGATAGAGAGAGGTACTCCTCAGCCAGTGAGTATGTGTCCCGGTTGGCGAAAACATTGTCAACGGAGGTAGAGGCAGTTAGAAGGCATCAGGTAGCGGCCTCGCAGCGTCAGAAGAGTGATTTTGATTTCCGGGCCAATTTTCAGTATTATTCAGAGGGGGAGCTGGTGTGGTTGCGGAGCAAGGCTAGAAAACGGGGTGTGTATCCCAACTTACAACGGCAGTTCAGGGGCTCTTATAGGGTCTTGGAATGAGTCACGCAGGTGTTGTATCGCATTAGGCTGGCGAGGGAGGGCCTGAACTTGTGGTGCATTTTACCCGAAATATACCATACCGATGTTCTCTTTTGGAGGAGGTAGCAGCTCCAGAGGGGGACCGTGCCATGATCCAGCGAGGCCCGCCGGAGCTTTCCTTGTGATCATCCTGGGTCCATCGTCGACGTGTACCGGTTCCCCCAGTGAAAGGGGAGAGTAGTGGGCATCGTCAGCCTCGAGGTCCAGGCATGGGAGTCGACATTTTGGAGTGGCGGAGGCGTCGGAGACTGGATTGCCAGTGGAAGTGGAGAGGAGCAAGATGGGGTCATCCGTCGCCGAACCGTGGCAAGAGCAGAGCAGCCTGGGTGAGCGGAGAATGGAGGACTCAACTGGTGGGAGCTCACCGCTCCGTTCCCCTCTGGCTGCTGTTCCAAATCAGGGTGAACAGCTTCCTGCACCCTGGCAAGAGGGTGTAGCTTCTTCTACTGAAGGGATGGTGGTGGATCCCGCCAGTGGTGATACTCGTGCAAGCTGCTGCCCCAAGTGATACACAGCCGCCCCCCGTGCAGGCTGCTGCCCCGAGTCGGGAGGGGTTGTGGTCGGGTCGCCGGTCAGGAGGGGAAGTGGACAAGACATCCTCTGGGTCACGGCCAGTACGCCGTCGAAGGCCACCCAAGTGGACTCGGGACTATGTGATGGCTAGAGTGACTCGAGGGCGAGTCTTTCCGTCAAGGAGGGGTGGTGTAGTGGACTTGGGGGGGGGGGGGGGTTGCCATGGAGACGGCAGTAAATGAGTGGAACGGGCTACACCTGTGTCCGGGTGTGAGCGCTCGCAGTTGCAGGTGATTGGGGTGGTAACTTATAAGAGTGGGGCAGAAGATTAGGAGTGAGCCTGGGGAGTCTTGCAGACAACAGCTGAGCGGCGAGCGTGCAGAGCCAGGTCCACAGGACGACAGCTGTGTGTGGCAGCTCTGGTGAACCCGATGACGGCCGTGCACTCACAGCGGGGGGTTGATTGGTTGCTGTTCGTCGCTGATAGGACTGCCGGCGGCGAAGCTAGGGCATTGTAGGTCCAGTGGTTCCAGCGTTAGGGGCCCACGCAGCGGGCGAGCGATAGTTAGGTTGTTAGGTAGTTAGTGCCGGCTGATGGACCCGCCTGCCTGTCTGCCTGCCTACCCGGCTTACTGCCGTGAAGTGACACCCCGGACCAATTTTATGAGCGCCTGTCAAGTCGGCAGCCGCTCGGTGCTTTCAGCGCTGGCCCGGCGTTTCCCCCGAGGACTCGTGTCATCGAGCCGAGCCGGCCCAACGTCCTAAGCCTTGACGCTGGGGGAGCGTCTCGGCCATCGGGCCAGTTAAATGGGCGATACTTTTATTTATTCGTTTCCTGTTGTGTGCATTGTCTTTGTGGGATTTTGTGTGGAAAGTGTGCGGAAAGGGGTTTTAATTGTGACCTTTAATAAAGTATACATCTATTCCCTACTTGGCGGTTTGGTCTTGCAGTCTCTGACCTGACTGGTGAAAGGTACTAATTACCCGGTGCATACGTTTATTCAAGCCCAGCGGTGGTTTGTTACAATGTCATTGCGAGAGCGCACCAGAGCGCATTCCGTCAAATTGACGGGTCTCATAATTCTTCTTGTCAAAATCCTGGTATACTCCTAGTTTTCATCTATTCGGTTCAGATAATGGATGGTTGGATGGATGGATGGATTTTTTTTCATTTGCTAGACCTTTTTTTTCCGGATTGACGGACTGGCGGACCTTAGATATTTACTGACGCGCAGTTAAAATAACATGACGGACGACTACAGTTGGTTTAGCTTGAAAAATAGCCAAATTGACAGAAGGCGGACGGGTACCCAGGCTGCTGGTGGTTGACGAATGACGGCAAACTTTAGTAAAATGTTCGCTTCTGATTATTACTTGTCGCAGTCACTCCCATGAGTTTGTACATTTTTGCCCTTACTGACACAACTCACACATTTTTTTGTCCTGGGCTTTGGAGTGGCAGCGGATGGATTTTGGGGCATTAACCGGGAATCAAACCTCTGCCAGTTGTCTGTGCGAAAGGCAGCAGCACAGGTACCACATTTATTTTTGTTGATAGTAGTCTTTAAATGTCCCTCAAAGCAGTCTGACAATAACAGTTGTGATAGGAGCAAAATTACGAACAAGAATCAGAGCTCTGCTATTGATTGACATCAATGCCGAATGTATCACTAGTATAGTCTGAGTCAAAGTTGACAGAGTCAGGACGCATTCACAAGGAGTTACATGTTTTCTTCCACCGTTTGCATGCCAGCGTCTTGGGAGGGCTTTATTCTTCCCTCTGTTGGTCAAAGTGGGCAATGCGTCCAAACTCAATCCCAATGCGTAGTTCTTCAAATTTAGCAGTCACATGATTTTATCGCGTCAAACCATTTGGAAGGCATGAACTTTGGAAGAGCTAAATCAACCTATTATTTAATATTCCAGCAGCACTTATGATATAAAAAAATGAAAATGTGTAATTCATGTATTTGTTTATTCATTTATTTATTTATTTTAAATTATAATAATTTTGTTTCTGTGTTCTGTTCCAAATGTAAAATTTGTCAAAGACGTTGCGAAGTGATACTCAACATGAGGGAAGCCTCTTTGTACTTAAAAGGCTTTTGTCTTTAGTGCGCGTATGTCTGTGTGTATAAATGTGATCAGGAATTCATTTGCTGAGAGGAAGCTCGATGCTGCAGTCTGTTTTCTGTCAGTCTGTCGCACGCTGATTTTTCCCAAGGCCAAGAGGATATCCCTTTACACATACACACACGCACGCGCGCACCCCCCCCCCCCCCCCCCCCCCCCACACACACACACACAACTGACGATACAACCGCACGTGGAAAGAGAGTAAGTACTATAGAAGAGAGTTAGTGCGCAAATGCAACATAAATACTAACTGGAAAAAAATATATTTCCGACATTTTTCCAACTCGGATATAAGGCAAACATGATGTCCGGTTAATATTTACAACGGTTTTGGAGAGGGAAAAGAGGAAAATAGTAATTATATTATTATTGTTGTTATTGTTATTATTATTATTATTGTTATTATTATTATTAAGTGTTACAGAGATCTACACCAGAAATTGCACAGAAAAAGGTTTCTGTTGAATTTACTCAATTTTATTTCTTCAAGCGGTTGCACGAAATATAATCATCTGGATCCAGATTTTAGTAGAGTATACATCTACTAAATAAATGTATCTGGATCTAGATTATTTTATTTTGTGCAACCACTTGACGAAGTAAACGTGAGTAAATTCAACACACCGTCTGAATTACTTCTACACTGAAAAAAAACGTTCTGCATTTATTCCGTTTTATTTTGCCAAGTGGTTGCACGAAATAAAATAATTTGAACCCATATATATATTTTAAGTAGACTACATCTGGGTTTCATCCCATCTACTTAAAATGTATCTGAATCAAGATTATTTTACTTTGTGCAATCGCTTGACAAAAGAAAATGGAGTAGATTCAACCACTATTTTTTGTTTCTATTACTAACTAAACTGAAAAAAATGGTGTTGAATTTACTCCATTTTATTTCCTCAAGTACGAAAATTGTACGAAATAAAATCATCTGGTTGCAGATATAGTTTTAAGTAGACTTTCCATTTACTGAAAAGTGTATTTAAATGGAGATGATTATATAGTGTGCAACCAGTTGACAAAATAAAAATGAACCCGAACCCTGTTCTAACACAAAATAATAAGTATATGCGGGATTTAATAAAATCAATAAATAGCAACGTGCGCAAAGGGCACCACAGTAATTTTGAAAATAAAGACACCTTGACAAATCTATTTATTCGTGCAGCCTAAATTTAAAAGTTATTCCTGACGCCTGGAGGAAGGTGTGTGTGATTTATGCGTACAGGGAAGGAAAAAGTATAACCTGGGAGGGGTGGCGGAGTAACTGCACTTTAGCAGGAAGAGAACGTGTGGTACAACACTGACTGCGCAATATCACCTCTGCACTCACCCCTTAATTTATCTGCAGAGGAAAGTGTCTTTGGTGGCACTGCTGCTGTTGTGAGCTGCTTGAACGGCAGAGTGTTTTCGCGCCTTTGTCAGTCATGATGCAGACAAGTTTGCAGAACCTTCCTGCAGCACTCTGTAAGAAGGTCCTAGCACCTCAGGACTGGACTAAAGGTAGGTCTGAGAGACAACAACTCCAAGCGCTAATACAGTGCATTAGATATTGTGGACAGAGCAGGGCCTAATAAGTACATACATACATACATAAACACTGTAAAATATGGGCGAGATATATATATATATATATATATATATATATATATATATATATATATATATATATATATATATATATATATATATATATATATATATATATAAAATTAGTTTTGCCATCCCAAATGCTTGGCATAAAGTGGGGGGTGGGGGGCGTTGTCAAATCTTCACGTTCCTCTTCCCGGCGCACGGTTCTCTATTAAGTGAACATTTGTCACAGCTTTTAATTAGTTATTCGCCTAACGTAAAGAGCTGAGGGCAAGAGGATGAGGAGTGAGAGAGGGTGTGCGTGATGAATCCCAACGAAAAGTGCCCTAATAACTGTAATAGCCCCGATTAACGAGTTTATCTTCTTGTCGACTCACTCGACTCCGGAAAGTCCCCATTAAGTCATTACTAGGCATACTAAGCTGGACACAATGATATCTCTCCCTCTAAATACAATGTTAATTGTATACGTTTTAACTAATAAGCAAGGAACTTATGCGCTAGAGGTCTACCATTGATATGGCACTGCACTTTGCAAATATTCACCCTAACGCAATTAATCACAAAGACATTAAAATTTAATAGAGCCTCAATGGTTGAGGTTCACCGATGGTACTTACTGCATTGAAAATGAATGACGACTAAGCTCATGTTGTGCATGTTGTGTCTGTATTGTGGCTGTTATTATTATTATTATTATTATTATTATTATTATTATTATTATCATTATTATTATTATTATTATTCTTATTAACACCCATCCGTTTCACTTATCCTCACTAGGGTCGCTGGGTGAGTTAACGTATGTTGTCAGAACGGACTTTTGGGAGCGACGGAGTACCGTTAACTGGTCGCCATGCAATTGCAGACATTGTTATTATTTCTCTTACTGTTATTTTAAATGTGTAGATTTTCAAATTATCATGTTATGAGTGACGATTTAACGAAATAGATTATTATTGTGATTGTAATATTCAGTGGTGTAAGATCATATTTTCGTCAAAAGTATAACACACAAAAAATATATGTTTTTAAAATACAATAAAATACTGAATTCAAATGATCATTTACCGAAGTCGTTTTGTGTTTTGTGTATTTGTTCGTTCATTTGAAAACAGCGTGTATATGCCACTTTATTTACCTTGAAAACTTTTCACCCGTTACCTCTGTTATAAATAAGAAGAGAAAGTAAGACTTTTGTTCTTTCCATTTCAGGTAATGCCGGTGATGAATCCTTAATTCGCTCGTAAACATGTGCGAGAGGCTAAATAATGATACATTTTGGTGTGAAGAAAGTGACCGCGCGATATGTTGCAGTAATGGTTTGTACCACATATGTCAAAGTCAAGGCCCGGGCCCGTGAGAAGGTTTTCTACGGCCCCTGGGATGATATTGCTTTATTGTTAGATCCGGCCCGCAGCCAGCAGCTAGCCGGTGTGGGTAGAAGATCTGATCGGGTCCTTCGCGCCTGCCGGAGACGTCACGCTTTAAAATATATTGTAGCGACTTCAAAGAAACGCCGTCATACGTAGTTTAATTATCATGTTTTTATTAGTCCAACCGGCTAATAAGGGCCGCAGCCGACGCCAATACAGTACGACAACCGTTCTGTCAAAAAAATGCAACGGCTCTCCTGTTCGTCCTCCGCTACTCTCGCTCGCATGCCCTCCCAACCAGCGAGCCGCACGATGCATTCATCAACCTCGGAAACAAAACAACTTGGCAAGACACAAATTCGACCACAACACAGATAACCCACTTCGTTACACTATTTCTGTAATTTATTTCTTTGCATCAATGTTTGCCACCCCATGGCTGTTCTACATGCTGACTGAAGACTCACGTCAATTTTCGTGGCTTTCAGAATCGCATTGTGGTGAAACGTTATTTGGATTAAAACACACTTTATTAGAAATACTTCACGTTAGAAATCTCACGTTGTTTTATTATTAGTAATTGTTGGCATTTGATAAATTCATTGAGTTTCGACGTAGTGCTGAGATGTCCCGTACTGTGAGCAGGCATTGAACGCTATTCGAGCGCTAAGTGTTGATAGTGAGTGACCTTTTTTTTTTCGCTTTAATCCTTCGACACAGCTCGTAGTTTGTTCGTTCCAGCAAACTCAGTAGTTGCAGATTGCCCGTGTTTCACCACGTTTGTTGTTGTGTGTAAATATTAAAAGGTGAGTTTAATCATTTAAGTTCGTGTCAGGTAACTGCTGTACATAATAGCCTAGATATGCTCTCGTGAGTGATGTCACGTTTATGAACACTGATTAGTTATTTTGGCTCGTATGCTAACTATTCTAGTGATGAAACGTGTGAGCGTGTATTGTATGTATTGTTTTGCTGATTAATTTCTTAATACAGTGAATTGTAATGTTTAGGCATATTGTTTACAAATGGATATGCATTGGATGATGTTGTTAGGTTATTCTTTGTCTGTGTTGTTGCAGACCATAATAAATAGACGTGTCAAGTGGAATACGGGCCTGTGTTTTCTGACAGGATCACCCAAATTCATACCTTGCCACTCTAAAATAGGGTCAGCTGGATACATCATACCAATCATATGATCCTCTCCGTTTTACGTCACATTATGTACAGTTCATACAATCTTGCAGCCGAGTCAACCAGAAAATTGTTTCCAGTTTGGCAGGAGAAACGCAAACGGAAGTGACGTACGAGGTGCCTCGCAAAAGTAGCAGTCATGTACTTTATTTTACATAGACGCAAAGATATATATTACAGATATATAAAGCGTGACATCATCAGCAGGCACAAAGGACCCGATCCAATCTGGACATTTTAAAACATTTCAATGAACATTCTACCAGTCCGGCCCTCGGCTTGCCGCAAAATTTTGTATTTGGCCCTCCGTCCATTTGACTTTGACACCCCTGATTTATACGTAAGATGGTGTTAATGGACCTATGATTATGGAGGTTAAGTGGCTGACCTTTTGTGTGTGCGTGCGTGCGTTTGTGTGCGTGCGTGTGTGTGAGTAGAGTAGATTAATCTGCACGTAAAGGTAAAATAGTATATATATTTTTTCTTTGTTTTTTAATTATTATTATTATCTTTTACAATTTGTTTTGTTGCTGGGATGTTCATTCGCCCATTTTGTACTTTGAAAGCCACCAAACAGATGAAAACGAACGTATAATTTAGGGCAGGGGTTTCGAAATCATTTTTTGTCTGGGCCACATATAGTTATGGTGTCCCTCTGAGTGCCGTTATGACTGTGACCCCATATAAATGTATGATCGCCTTATATGATCACATATACACAATACATTAATGGATAGCGAGTGTTGAAATTAGAAGCCGACAATTCATTGTTTGTTCAAATATTTTTATATTTATTTTAAAGGCAGGATTGGTAACAAATAAAATGTTGCAATATCTTATATCTCAATGTTGTTAAAAGTGAAAATAATTTGCAAGAAATGTGCAGTTGATGCACATGATTTGCCTTCGTGGGCAACATAAAATGACGTTGCGGCCGGATCTGGTGCCCGGGCCTTGAGTTTGACACCTGTGATTTAGGGGATAACTACAAACTGCCCTGAGATTTACTGGTCAAATCCAGTGAAGTTCAGGGGATATACTTCTGTTTACCTATACAGGATTAGAAAATAGATGGATGGATATGGCTCTCCAAACTGTCATGCACTAGCAATTTGTAAGAGTGGGTTTAGATAATTATCTATACTTCTCACAGGTTAATTCACAATTTTGTCTTTAGGTGGAGGAAAAGAAACTGGAATACTTTTCCAAAACACTAACACCCGCCCCCCCAAAAAAAGATCTTGAAATGTCACTCTATTGTGTTCAGTTTCTAAACTAAGTGCTCTGGAATAAGTGCTGCACCCGTTTTCTCATGGCAGAACAGTCAGCTGCATTTTGACCAATTAGCATTTCTGCATCAAACAAGCCAACATGGTGTAGCTGAAATCGCATTGCCAAATTTAATTTCATAATTAAAACACAAATGTTTTTCATTTTTTAATACTTTTGACAGCTCAATAGTAGCTGTAAGGATAAGCAGAGTTGGGCATTTTACTACAAATTGAGTGTCCATTATTCCATCACTGTCACAAATTGACTGTAGAATTTACAGTAAACAACAGGCAAAAAAGTTGCCAGTTAAATCATGTAAAATTGCAGTTAACTACTGTATAACTATCTTACAACATATTACTGTAAACTCGTTTTACAAGTTCTTACAGTATGTAAATCACAATTACTTACTGTAATCTTTTTTTTTTTTTAGAAAACAGCAATTCGTTGTAATCTAGTTTACAACTCTTTCTTGTATTCTAATAAATACAGTAATTACCTGGCAACTAAAGTTGCCAGTAAATACCTTTAAATAAATAATACACTATGTTGTTGTATAATGTTTTACAGTTAATGTTTTTTAGCTGCTTTGCAAAATAATGCAGATTGTGAATTAAACAAATAACAGTACAGTTTCAGAGCTGCTACAAAATAATTTTATCAAAAGAACATAAAAATATGTTTAACAGGTCTTTATCCTAGAAAGCCATTCATAATCCATTGACCGGGAGGAGACATTAGGATTGATGGCTTTTTAGTTTCAATGTTTTTGTGCCACTGCTGGGGTTGCAACCAAACATCAAAAATAAGAAAACAAAACTTAATGAAAAACTGTGCTCATAGCTTATTGACAAGCCAAGAAAATCAATCAAGTCACACAAAACAAGACAATTGTTTGACCTTCCATGGGCAAATAATAGGGGTGTAGCGGTACACATGGGTGTATTAATACGTTTCGGTATGGCACGTTCGGTTCGGTCCACTGCACGGGCACTATTGACTGTTGCATGCGGGAGAGGAGAGTGGTGGCACAACAGTGAGAGCCAGAGCTCGAAGGTCCCTCCATACACTGCGGTCTCCTGTTTGGGAACATTC
Organism: Filicampus tigris; assembly: GCF_054856515.1. Classification (NCBI taxonomy): domain Eukaryota; kingdom Metazoa; phylum Chordata; class Actinopteri; order Syngnathiformes; family Syngnathidae; genus Filicampus; species Filicampus tigris. The sequence continues at coordinate 1,903,316 of NC_141222.1, forward strand.
TGGCTGTCCTGTTAAAATCGCAGATGGGGAAAGGTACGTGGTTAAGTCCGAAAGTTGTGTGCCGACATTGCTACATGAGATGGGCGGCAGGTAGCACGTCTAACATGCACGGCATCAGCCGACTGTGAAAGTTTCTTAGACGAGGGAGCAAAAACATCAAACTTAAATAGTGAAATTTATCATATTGTAGCGTCTTCCAGGAACACGCCGTCAGACGTAGTTTAATTATCACGTTTTTATTAATCCAAGTACTTCTGCTCGCGCTCTTCTTTCTCCGTTGCTCCACTCACTTTCTGTACAATGCATTCATGAACCTCGGAAACATCACAACTCAGCAACACACAAATCCAACCACAACACAGATAACCCAATTCGTTACAATATGCTGTTGAACATTCAAAGATTTCAATGCCTAAAAAGTGTATACAATTTCATAAAGACTTTTTAAAGTTACTGTATTTTTTTCATTATAAAAATAGTTTTAATGTAGTTAGCAATAATTGTAACTGTTATTGTGTGTATTTTTTTTTTATCACAAAAAGTGTATATATGTACAGTAATGACAACTTGGCTTTAACTTGAATACTTAGATGTGTCATAGACTACTGAAAATATACCTAACCGAAGCTGCTTAATTTATATTCCAAAAACGCTAAATTAATCATAATGCAGTGTTTCAACTAGTGGGCCTGCTGGGAAAATATTCTTGAAAAAAATATGTTTGGGTTGACTTCCACTTTAAAAATACTGTATCGTTTACCGAAGGCAATTAGTCTTGGAGAGTCAGAGTCACTGCTGCTTCAGCAGTGTTCTTTCGGTGTCAGCTGCAGTTCCCAGCAACTAAAAAAAAAAGCAAAACAGAATAAAATGACAATTACTTTCAGCCTCACTTTTGAGTATATCATCATAACTAACCAATACTACGGAAAGGTATTACTGCCACACCAGGAAAAAAAACCCAACAAACCTTATGTAAGAACGTGAAACTTATCATGTAAAAACGTGATACTTATGTAAAAACGAGAAACTTATCATGTAAAAACGTGAAAATGATCATGTAATAACATGAAAGTGATCATGTAAAAACGTGAAAATGATCATGTAAAAACGTGATAATTATTGTGTAATAACATGAAAATTATCATGTAAATACGTGAAAATTATCATGTAATAACATGAAACGTATCATGTAAAAACGTGAGAATTATCATGTTAGAAATTTATATTTGAGCTCAAATGTTAAGTTGGCCTCGTATTCCCCCACTTCTGTTGCGACTTTGGTGCTATCCTGCAGCAGGACGCAGAGGCTGGTGCTTCCGAATGCAATGGCACTAAAGATTGACTTGCTGCGCTTTTTATGAAATCATGGTGTACCAGAAGATACCAAAAGAATTGTCGTTGAAACAACACCGAATGGATAACGCGGATCATTTAAACGATTTGATTAAGTTCTATTTCATGCTTAATTGAGACATGGCGAGATTTTACAGTTATTAAGAACAGTGGATGGTATTGTAATAAGTATGCGTACTCTCAGACGGAACTTAAAAGTGAGAGACTGTACTGGAGGAAGAATCAGTCGGACCCGTTGGTGGTAGCGTCATTTCTCCTGAATCAGCTGGAGGGGCTCGACGGCTACAAGCTACACCATCTCCACTGCATCCAAGCTGGCTATGTTGTGACCCAGAATACAGTGAGACAGCTGTTAAAGTTTTTAGACCCCCGCAGCGTCGAGCAAAGGCGGAGAAATCGCTTGATCCGACGCGTGTATGTCAACCCTGGGCCTAATTTTATGTGGCATATTGGCTCCTATGATAAACTAAAGCTATTCGGTATATGCATCAATGGAGCGATTGATGGCTCTTCAAGGCTCATTGTTTGGCTGCATGCCTATTCAACAAACAGCAACCCAAAGATCATCGCTGGTTATTTTATATCAGCAGTTGAGAAGAGGATGGGGACACCTGGCAGAATTCGCGCAGATTAGGGAACAGAAAATGTCGATGTGGGAGAGATGCAGAGGTTCCTGCACTGGGCTATGGATCGCCACTTCAGGAACTGCTTCATTTTGGGGTCCAGTAATCACAATCAACGGATTGAAAGTTGGTGGGCATTTTTGAGAAGGCATCATGCTCAATTCTGGATGAACCGTCTCCAGGAACTCAAAGACAATGACAACTTTTCGGGAACCTTCTTGGACAAACAGCTTTTATTGTTTACTTGCCTGAACGTCATAGAGGTAGGTAACATAATATGTAAATAAGTAACAATTCTGTCATAAATGTCTCACTCACTCACTCACTCACTCACCCCAACCCTCCTTGTTTGGATAATTCCTGAATTTATCTTGACAGGTTGGCAAAAAAGCCCTTTAACCCCCACCCACTCACATCTTCTGTTCATAAGACGGTATGTTTGCATGTTTCATACTGACACATAATAGTAAGTGTAATTATTGTTCTCACTGGTACTGTATTTTTTTTTCTTCTACAGGAAGAGCTGCAGCAAGTTGCCCATTTGTGGAATACAGTACCCACATTATCCGTAGTAGCAGAAATGCTGTAGCTCCAAGTGGACTCCAATTGTAATGTACACCATTCCTCATCTGTTTGGAGGGCAAGATAAACTAAAGCAGGTCTCTCGTGAGGCAGTGCAGGCCTGTAAACAGGAATGCCAACAGAGAGGACCATATCCTTGTGATGAGACTGTATTCAACTTGTGTTGTCTCGTAATGACAGAGAATTTCTTATTCGCACCCACCACAGCAGCTAAGGCCATAGAGCTCTATCTCTTCCTGAGAGCATGCATACTTAAAGACTTGTAAATAATATGACACCAAAAGTTTGAGCATTGTTTCAAGGATACATTTTGTCAATTGATGCCCTCGGATGTGTTATATACATTTCTGTTTGTAGGTAGATTTTTATTTCTTGTCCTTTGTTTCGACCAAAAATACTTTCTAACTTAGCTTTAAAAATATTTTGCCTGAATGTGCTCACTCTAACGTGCAATAAATGAGAAAATGTCCCTGAGGTCATCAACTAAATCCATGTGGCAGTTATGCAGCAGTGCTGCACTCTGTCCCATGAGATGAGGTCCCTGTCTACCCAAACTCTGAGCCTGTTGATGGTACACCTAAAAGCAATAAAACATGAAGACAGGGCCTTGATTTTTTATTTGTTTATGCTCTGCATCAAATGGACATTTAATGCTGGCGTCAATCAGAATCATCATTCCTCTAAAATCATTACTTTTCACAGGATACCCCAAAATCTGCATGCTTGTTCAACCATGAACATTGTGTCATTGTCACAGAGAGCAAGCCATTTTCAACGTGTTAAATAGGTCAACAATTAAAAAAAAATACATAAATATATGTGTGGACTGATTAATAGCAAAAGTCTGTAAAAAAAATTAAATTGACCAAATTGTGACATATGGGAGATTTGTGCCTGATGCCAGCATTACTGTATGTTTGAGCTGTACACTGTCCCCATTAAAACACCCTTGCCCTCGGTGAGTAGTTTTAAGTATGATGATGGTGATGACATTGTCATCCCAGAGTTGTTCAGGCTCAGAAATTTGTATTTGTGGGGTGGCCAACAACCCAGATAGCAAACTATGTTAAATAAATGTTGAATTAGGGTTAAGATGGTTGATTTTTTGGTTTATTTTGGTTCTAGTTGAAGACTGATGGTAAATCAACGTTGGTTCAACAACATCTTGTCAGCATTGAAGTTTGTGATGAAAAGATGCAGTTGAATCAACATTGTATTTTGGTTGAATTAAAACATATCCATGTTTGCCCTTCTCTATTTTTCTACCTCAGCGGAGGGAGGTGGAAGGCATATTCTGAGGGGCACAGGCCTTTTTCACAAAAAGTGTGTCACACTCACTCACTCACTCACTCACTCACTCACTCACTCACTCACTCACTCACTCACTCAACCACTTTTTTCTGACAGATGTTTTTTTGCCCTGAGCATATTGGTGTTGGTGTTTCATGAAAACGTTTTCATTTCTTAGCCATTTCCGTGCAGGGCTCTAACTAACAAATGATCCATCCCCCCAAAAAAGACCATCTTTTAGTAAAAGATGTAAGGCTCACCAAGATAAACATGTGAATATTTGTATCATTTCTGTGCGACACTTCAATGCGAAGTCCTCTACTTTCAGATTGTCATTTGGAAGGGTCTTATACTGTGCGTAACCAGGTCCGTATTTAACGTTGAGCATGAATGAGCCTTTAGAGGTGTGTTGGACTTCCCGCATAAAACTAGATTGTGTGACGTGTTGACTGGTGTGACATGAAGTAGCACCAGCAACCTGCGGGGGACAGTAAGCGTCCCCTCTGCCGGAATTGCAACAGAAGAAGAAGAAGAAGACCCAGCAGCGCATACGCAATTGCGCACTGATTTGCACTTGACTTCATCGCGCCCTTTTCCGTACAGAAAACCAGCTCCGAGTATCTCTCTGCCTGCTTTTTCAGTAAGTTTGAGGAAATTATCTTTCTTGGGTGCTGTGCTTATGTTTGATTCAACTTCACAGACATTGAGCTAAATATGTGTAAAGATTCTGTTCGTTTGTTTTAAATATGGGTCTGTTCCCAAGCCTATAACGGTTATAGTATGACCAATGTATTATTTAACACAGCCATAAAAAAAAATAAAATAAAATATAAACATAAAATGAAAAAAAAAATCACATAGCCATTTTGGCATGATAGAAAACGCGTCCGCTACTTATAGTAAACATTTTTACAATCATGGTAGACAGCTGTTGTGCACCAGGGTGCCACAACAAGGGGCAAAACAAGGGGCGAACATTGTACAGGCTACTAAAAGAGAAACCAAGACGTAGTCAATGGGTCATAGCATGCATGCATAAATAAATCCATGACCATTCTAATCACTTCGCCATGAACTGTCACACAGTGCAAGACTTGCGTGAAGGTGCTAGCTTTGATAACATGATAACATGATCGCATAAAGTGGAAACAACTCTGGATTGAACAAACTTGTAATCCTCTAAGCCTTTGTATTTTGTATTTAACCATTGTGATAGACTGTACCGATTTCAAGGATATTGTACCCCTAAATAGTAAATACCTGACACTTTACCTATCAATTTTAACACTATACAAGTTGTGTGGTTTTATATAATTATTTTTTTATTGTGAAACTAATTTGAAGAGATATATTGCAGTACACCCATTTTGACTTTTTTTTTCTACCTTTCTTTCAGGATCTCATACCAGTATCAAGCCTAGCAGAATTGAAAACTGATCAAAATAACGGTAAGTGAACCAAATTCAGATGTTTGTTCTGAGGAGGTAGATGGCATCATGCATACTGCAGAAGACACATTGTCGAAATTATGCGCATGAATTTCAGGTATAACACCACACTGGAAAACTCACAAGACTCCACAACATTGAAGGAATGGTATATTAAACATGAGTGTGCCATGCTTTTAGATGGAGCAGTTTGTATCATGTTTGAGTCACAACTTGTTTTCCAATTGCCCCTTTGTAGTTCTGGTTTCTGGTGCCTACCGGCACTCTCCATCCAAGAAAGTCGGCGAGTTAGTCAGGCAGCAGTCACAAAACATAATATTCTGGCATGTTTAAACATCTTTGTTGTATTACTGTATGTGTGTTTTGTCACATTATCTTTGCCATTTGAAAGTGAAAATTTGGATGCCACATTGCTCACTATTTTATCCCTGGGTCAGAGCAATATGTTAAACTAGCTGAATGGAAATGATACATTTACTCACTTTCGAGGTTAGCATCATGCTAATTCTTTAACTGCCTTGTGCATTTCCAACTGTGTTTTTCAGCTGGGATATCAGGATGTGGCAGCAGCACTGGCGCCCATTACCACCATCTGCAGACTCCACAGTGGCATAATCCGCAGCGAGAGACCCAACAACGAGCAATCGCATTCCCTGGTATTATACCATAGTCTTGCTGTACTCTTTCACTACATAAAGTTGGTGACAGGGACACAGGAGTAGTATTTTTTGGCATAGTATGGTTTACAATCCAGATTTTGTGTTCAGATCCCGAGATACACGACAACAATATCAGAATTAGTTGCTCCTCCCTAACATTTGAGGATTTTGTTTCCATAGGGATATCGGAATACGGTGCGATGCAGTATTACAACCCACATGGTGCCCCACAACATACCCCAAATGGTATGTCATGTATTTGTCTAATTTGCTTCGACAATGAAATGTCTTTCTAGACAAATTTAAATCGCACTATTTGCCATTTTTATAAATGTTACAGCCTTTGTTTTTCTCCCTAGACGGAAACTACCGAAAGTTTGATCCGAAAGAGACAGCATAATTGCAGCGGCAAGAAAGCGTTCAAAGAGACAAAGATTCAAGACTGTATGTTTGGTGAGTTATCTCACAAGTAGACTACTTAATATGACAACACAGTTGTTTTAAGCACAATGCTCTGAAGTAGTTTCCTTTGTGGCGTAAAATCATTCCTCCTCGTGCTTCCCGGCAGTCCATTTATCTCAAAAATCTACACGGCCACCGATGCAAAAGCATGAGGAGACGGCCAGTGTTTGTGGGATTTACAATGTATTAAAATGAAGTGTTCACATTCACCATTTTTTTTATTACCTCAATATATAAATATACTTCAGAAGTTAATGAGCTAGTCTCGTTTTCTGCTCTGTGACGTGTGACAGGCAAGCACGTTCATGTTTGTGGGCGTGTGGGATAAGTCGAATCACTGGATGGAGTAGGAGGTGTTGAGAGGGGGATGAGTTGAAATGCATATTTCAAATCTAGCAAATCTTACCAAAAAGATGATACTAGAATCAGGTGATGGTAAAATTGCAAGCTATAAGACATAAGTATTTTTAGAGGTTCTTGGATGGAGCCAGGCTTGTCGTTTGCACTTTCCAGTCAAGTGTTTTAACTTGCTGACTGCTGGTTATTTATTTATATTAATCTTGTCTTTCAGTTGCTGCTCAACAGTTTGACTGCGCACTGACCCAGAAAGATTTTTGTACAGCTGGGAAGCATTGGCTTCATTTCGCTCATGAGCATAAAGGGGGCATCCCAACGCATGCTACTGCCTCAGACCCAAGTCAAGCTTAGTTTACTGTGGTATTTTCCTTTATTGGATGGATTGTTATGTTATGTGTTATGTTCAAAAAATATTTTTTTTACAGCAATATGGACTGTTGTTCTTACAGTCAATCACTTTAGATTTAGTCGATTTAAATCTTATGGTACGTGGTTGACAAACAAACATTTCAGATTACTAAAATATGACTAAAACTAAATGATCTTATTTGAAACTATAATTTAATGTGTGGCCAAATAGAGAGGCTTGGGTTTACTGAAAGTATTTTGATCTCTTCCAATACATTTTTTTATATTAAACATGTTTTCTGTCATAGGTTTTTCATGCATTTGGGTAAGTAATGAAAGAGCTAACATTTTGTAGTGGACTAACCCAAGGTTTTTGTTAGTCTTTTTTTAAACTTTATTGTAACGTTTAATTCCAATTTAGATGATGGCTAAATTAATGTTGTTTCCTTAACATTGATTCAACAAAAAAATCAACAAGGTGCATGTAGGTTCTGGTTTAGATGATGGTTGAATCAACATTGATGTTGTGTGATTATATGGTTGAAAAGCAAACGGTGACCCAACATTTTATCAACCTTGCTCTTTTTGTATTTCTACTTTAACATAGATTCAACACTTAATCTAACTGTATTTCAACATTAATTCACCCTATTTTGCTATCTGGGAAAGAATCTTTTTCTGAAATTGTCAGAACTCTGGAGTATTGATAGTATGATTAATGAATGAAATTAATGAAAAATGACCAGTTTTTTACTGCTTTAGAACGTTGCGTTTCTAAAGGACTAGAGAGAGAAGTCTTCATGCCACACCAATCATCAATAAACATAAACTCAAGAATGAAAATTTAGTTTCCAGTGTGAAACTGTATTTATTTTCAGATTTGGTCACAACATTCAAAGCAGGCATCACAAATTGTGTCTCCACAAAATGCAGTCTAACGCCACTGACTGCTATGTTTTGTGAACATGACAAAAGAAGCAGTAACTCATACTACACAAGATCACCCCCTGTAATTGCTCTTTGAGGTATCAACAAGTAAGGCCTTTAAAAGCAACAGGTGTTTTATATGAACATCTTGCAGCTATTCGAGCTCCATATGTTGGAATGTTGCCAGCCAGACAGTCATCATCCATGAAGGCAATGACGCTGGCATCAATCTGTCAAAACAAAAAACAAATGTATGCACAATTGACTGATGTATGCACGCAGAAATAATGTAGACATTGTGTAATGTTACAATATAATAATGTTACAACTCAAAGAAAAGACTGAGAGGACACAGGGAGGGAATCAACAGCTGCCTAAGATACAAATCTATCACAGCACTTATAGTGGAAGTCAACCCCCAAATTTTCTTGATAAGAATATGTTCTATGCAGGTCCACGAATCAAAATTCTGACTAATATTACGTTTGTGGATTAAGAGTTAATCCACTCGTTTTTAGTTTTCTCAGGGGGTGGCCATTCTGTCATTTCTGTCGACTGAAAATGAAATCACAGTTGCTCAGGGCTCAGATAACGACCAATCATGGCTCAGCTTCAGAAAATAGGTAAGCGGTGTATTCCACAAACACAATATTAATCAGAATGCCTTGTTTCAAGTCGTGGACCTGCATAGAATATATTCTTGTATAAAATATGTTTGGGTTGACTCCCCTTTAAGAAAAAAATAAAATGCATTGTTTAAAACAAATGTATAGTATACTACAATTTAAACATTGCTATTTTATGCTTTTTTTTTGTTCTTAAGTTTTATTTTGTGCTGTGGTAATATTCACATTCACAGATGCCATTTTATAATAGTCTGACATACCACAAAAGCATATTGCGAGGTATGATGTACGCAAGACAGAGGTTGAGCCACCCTGTATTTGTTTATGGACTAAATTAGCGACAAGAGGGTGAGGCATTTCCACTTAATGCACCATAATTGAAATGTTCTGTGTGGGAGTATGCCTCTGTTCAATAACAAAAACTGAAAATGAAATATATGTACCGTACCTCAATAATAACATTTCTGATGCATGCTTGTCTAAATCATATTTTCCTAAATAAAAGACGTTATAAATCTCACTGTACAGGGTATCCTCAATTTATGACAGTGTTCCATTCCAATGTCTGCAATGTAACCTGAAATTGTAAATCAGAAATGCGCTGTCGTCTATAACTTGACTACCCGTAACATTCAGTACTAGCATCATGATTTCAGTATATATGAGTACGAAAAGCGTCTTTTGGCCATTAATATAAAAGATGCAAATGAAGTCATCTTGTGCCACGTGAAAATAAACTCGTTTGATAATTTGGGTTGGGTATCTTTTGAGTTTGGACTATTCCGGTTCCGATTTTTTAATTCAATTCCAGTTCCTCACAATCCTCGGGTCGATTGAATATGCAGGTCGGAAACCGGGGACGGAGGGTCGCTGTCCTGCTCTGCATATTACTACCTACAAAATACATTCAGTCGGTAATTTGACGCTTGAATTGATTAAAAGAGTACAAAAACCAAGTGGCGATGTGAAGCTCCCATCGTGCCCCCATCCTTTGAAACATCACACCATATATATATATATATATATATATATATATATATACCATATGTATATATATATATATGTATATATGTATATATATATATATATATATATATGTATATGTATATATATGTATGTATATATGTATATATATATATATATGTATATATATGTATGTATATATGTATATATGTATGTATATATATATATATATATATATATATGTATGTATATATATATATATATGGTGTGATGTTTCAAAGGATGGGGGCACGATGGGAGCTTCACATCGCCGCTTGGTTTTTGTACTCTTTTAATCAATTCAAGCGTCAAATTGCATTTTCGGTCATCTACTGTAAAGTTGAATCAGTAAAACCCAAAATATACCAACATAATACAAACACATGTGCTTACTGCTTATATAAAATGTCTTAACATTTGCCACCACCGAGTAAAACTATGTTGTGATTCATATTCCATTGTTATATTAACGCTAACGTTATTAAACTGCATTAATGCTAACGTTATTAAATTGCTACGCTGTGCTGCAACCACAAACTGATGTATTGGGCCTACTTATAATTAGACCATGTTGCTCCATATGTAAAACGTTAGTGCGACATTACACACTTGGAGCCTCAAGGGAGGAATTGAAAGGAAAAAAAATAGCATTCCCTCACAATCATTTAATTCTTTTCAGGGAACGCAAAGTTTTTTGAGGGAACGAACACAATATTTTTGCAATGGAAACCATTTTTTCCCATGTCGTCTTAGGGCTCCACACGGACTCAAACATATGAATAGTATTGCTATTTGACCCAGAGCTATTTGTTGCATTTTTAGAAGTGTCTTATATGCTAACATTCATTAAATAAAATACAGTACATTTACAATACACCACTTACATTCTACTCGCGGGCCGTCATTTTGTCAAATGTAAAATGTGGGTACCGTTCACTGCAAGACACTAGACTGCACTACACTTATAAACTACTTGGTCACATTACTCCCACCCATAAGGTATAGGGGCGTGGTGTTACCGTGGGCGTTTCATGTCCTGGCGAGAAGGGGCGTGCCGTGCCCTGGAGAGAAGGGGTATGGCATGCTCTGGCAAGAAGGGACGTTCCATGTTGTGGTCTGCAGTCAGACCCCTCTTGAAAATACGGTACATAAAATACGATGTTCAGATATCGTGCAGTTTTAGTGTCGCTGGGTTTTCCGAGCACGCTGGCTGCCTGCTGACACATCGTCAAGTTCTGTCAAACGTCTCTGAAGAAGGCGAATGCTGATCACAAATTGCACAAGGTCTGAACAAAGAAGTTAAAAAAAATTACTTAACGAGGAAGTCAACCCAAACATATTTATTTCAAGAATTTGTTCTATGCAAGCCAACTAGTTGAAACATGGCATTCTGATAAATACTGCATTTGTGAAATAAGAGTTAATGCCCCCGTTTTTAGCCATCTCTGGGGGCGGCCATTTTGTCACTTCTGTCGACTGAAAATCACATCACAACTGCTCAGGGCTCAGGTGAGATAAGATAAGATAAGAATGCCTTTATTGATCCCACAGTGGGGAAATTTTCATTGTTACAGCAGCAAAGATAAAGGTCACACAGGGACGGCGGCATAATGTGGCCATTAATGTATAACTTTGACGGCAAACATTTAGGATCAAACCTATGTAAATACACGCAGTAACATGTGTATATACACATGTGTATACACACCAACCTACATCTACATAAAAAGTATGAGGAACACTCATTTTGGCCTGTACATAGTACAGAGGAAAAAAACTCTAAGTATGTGACAGTGCTGCAGTGCTGTAGTGAAATGTAAGGGACAGCATTGGATAAAAATAAAACTAGACTAACAGTAGTGGGGAATGTTGAGTATTGCACGGTATTACAGTAGTGGGGAATATTGGGTATTGCACGATATGAGCTCAGGTGCAGGACTGCACAATTGCACTAATGTCCGCCAGATTGTAGAGACTACACAATGTTCTTGTTAAAGAGTCTGACAGCAGCAGGCAAGAAGGAACGGCGGAATCTCTCCTTTGCACAGCGAGGGTGTAACAGTCTGTCACTGAAGGAGCTGTGGAGTGCTGTTAGGGTGCCCTGGAGGGGTTGGTCCGGGTTGTCCAGCATTGATGACAGCTTGGCCAACATCCTCCTGTCCCCCACCGAGTCCACAGAGTCCAGGGAGCAGCCCAGGACAGAGCCGGCCCTCCTGACCAGTTTGTCCAGCCGCTTCTTGTCCCGGGCCGAGACGCCGCCTGCCCAGGTGGCCACTCCCTGGAAGATGACCGATGCAACCACCGAGTCATAAAAGTTCCTGAGGAGTGTCCCCTGAACCCCAAAAGACCTCAGTCTCCTGAGTAGGAAGAGTCTGCTCTGACTCTTCCTATAGAGGGCATCTGTGTTGTCGCTCCAGTCCAGTTTATTGTTCAGATGAACACCCAGGTACTTGTAAGTTGAGACTCTCTCAACATCTGTTCCCCGGATATTCACTGGTGCTGGTGCAGAGTGATGGCGCCTCCCGAAATCCACCACCATTTCTTTGGATTTCCCCGCATTGATCAGGAGTCGGTTCTGCTGGCACCAGTCCACAAAACCCTGAGTAAGTTCTCTGTACTCCCGATCATCTGCGCCTGTGATGAGGCCGACAATCGCAGAGTCGTCAGAGAACATCTGCAGGTGACAGGTAGGGGTGTTGTAGTTGAAGTCCGAGGTGTAGAGGATGAACAGGAAGGGAGCTAAGACACTTCCCTGTGGGGCCCCCGTGCTACAGAGGAGCACGTCAGACACACAGTCCTGCGTCCTCACATACTGTGGCCGGTTTGTGAGGGAGTCCTGGATCCAAGTGGTGAGGTGGTGGGCCACCCACGCCCGCTCCAGCTTGTCTCCCAGTAGGGTGGGCTGGATGGTGTTGAAAGCACTGGAGAAATCAAAGAACATGATCCTCACAGTGCTCCCCGCCTTCTCCAGGTGGGAGAGTGAAGTGTGGAGGAGGTAGATGATGGCATCATCCACACTGATGCCAGACTGATATGCGAACTGGAGTGGGTCCATTGAGGAGCTCACCAGGGGACGCAGGTGGACAAGGACCAGTCTCTCCAGGGTCTTCATCAGTTGAGACGTCAGCGCCACTGGTCTGAAGCTGTTGAGCTCCTTCGGGTGGGGGGTCTTTGGCACCGGGACCAGGCAGGATGTTTTCCATAGCTGGGGGCCCCTATCCAGCTTCAGGCTCAGGTTGAACATGTGCTGGACAATTCCACACAGCTGGTCTGCGCAGGATTTGAGGAGCTGGGGGCTGATGCCATCTGGACCCGCTGCCTTCCTCGCCTTCATCTTCTTCAGCTGTTTCCTCACCTGAGATGTTGTGAAGGCCAAGGCTGGGCAGGAGGGAGTGGTGGCTATCTGGTGTAGCTGGGAGCTGGAGACTGTGGAGAAAAGGGGGGAGGGGGTGACACGCCCAGCAGGAGGAGTAGGTGGAGGCTGCAGCAGGAGAGACTGAGTGGAGGCAGGCATCTGATCGAACCTATTGAAAAAGAGGTTCAGCTCATTTGCCCACTGCAGGTCAAACCCCAGTCCGGGTCTTGGGTTGTCCGTGGCCTGAGATGGTCTTCAGGCCCCTCCAGCCTCCCCTGGCGTTATTCTGCAGCAGCTGCTCCTCCATCCTCTTCCTGTAGGACCTTTTCCCCTCTCTGATCCTCCTCCTCAGCTGGCGCTGCACACACTTCCGCTCCGCTATGTTGTCTGACGCAAAAGCCCTCCTCTTCTCCTTCAGGAGAGCTTTTATGTCTGGTGTGATCCAGGGTTTGTTATTGGAGAAACACCTTACTGTCCTGGTGGGTATGGTGTTCTCAATGCAGAAATGTATATAGCCTGTAACAGTGTCCGTTAGACTACTAATGTCTTCCACGTGAGCATCGCTGAATACCTCTCCCACACAGTTGTGCTGAAGCAGTCCTTTAAGGCCTCCTCGGCCTCTCCAGACCATCTCTGAACCGTGCGGGTCACAGCTGGTTGCCTGCGGACCAGAGGTTTGTACACAGACTGGAGAGCCACCAGGTTGTGATCAGATTTGCCCAACGGGGGGAGGGGCAGTGATGTGTATGCCTCCTTGGTGTTGGCATAGAAAAGGTCCAGTGTTTTATTGTCTCTGGTGTGGCAGGTGACATACTATGTGAATGAAGGCAGAGAGGAGGAAGGGGAGGCATGATTGAAGTCACCAGAGATGAGTATCAGGGCATTTGGGTGCTGTGTTTGTAGCCTGCTCACTGCTGCAGTCAAGACATCACAGGCTGTGTCGCTGCTGGCAGCTGGTGGGACGTAGACGGTCACCGCGATCACATGACTAAACTCTCGCGGGATGTAGAATGGCCTCATGCCAACAGCTAGCAGCTCAATATCCCTGCTGCAAAGCTGCTCCTTAATCGTGATGTGCCCAGGATTACACCATCTGTCGTTCACAAACACAGCCAGCCCTCCTCCTTTCCTCTTTCCACTCTCCAGCGTCCTGTCCGCGCGTATGATTTGGAAGCCGTCCAATTCTACGACCGCGTTCGGCATTAGCGCTGTCAGCCACGACTCCGTGAATAGCATCAGGCTAGCCTCCCGGAAGTCCCTCTCGTGTGGGGTAAGCGCCGCTAGCTCGTCCATCTTGTTGGGGAGCGATCTAACATTCCCCATGATAACAGACGGGAGGACGGGATGGTATCGTCTCCTCCTTTCCCGGCGTTTAACCCCCGCACGAGATCCCCGTCTCTTCCTCCTCAGCTCACGGGGGATATCAGGTCTCGCCCCGTGAGCCGGCGCAGGGTTAGCACAGAGTGCTAACAGCTGATTCCGGCTGTAAACAATGGGGGCGCGGCTCCGAGCCAAGTCGCCGGACACGATCGCGCAAAAAATAGCCATCAACAGCAGCAAGAATACCGCAGTTTGGGTGTCCATTGCTACGCAAGTTACGACTATCAACTATATGAAAAAGGTATGAGGTAGCCTATCAACTATATGGTAACGACCAATCACGGTTGACCTATTTTCTGAAGCTGAGTCATGGAAAGTTTTTTGAAACTCCATTAGCCAGGGTAAGTCAAAAGTACGAACTAGCTTTGTTTCATGTTTTACACAAGCAGGTTGTTTCAGGTGTGTGGATAAAAACAACAAAAAAATGCATGGCATTAAATAGAATAGATTCCATCCATCCATCCATTATCGATACCGCTTATCCTCACAAGGGTCGCGGGGCGTGCTGGAGCCTATCCCAGCTGTCTTCGGGCAGTAGGCAGGGGACACCCTGAATTGGTTGCCAGCCACACAGAGACCAACATCCGCACTCACAATCACACCTCGGGGCAATTTAGAGTGTCCAATCAACTTACCATGCATGTATTTGGAATGTGGGAGGAAACCGGAGTACCCGGAGAAAAACCCACGCAGGCATGGGGAGAACATGCAAACTCCACACAGGGAGGCCGGAGCCGGGATCGAACTTACAACCTCTGAACTGTGAGGCGTACGTGCAAACCAGTCGACCACCGTACCGCTCTATCCAGTCCCATATCATCAAATGCTGCTAAAGCGTTTGTCTTTCTTCACCTTGAAACAAATTGAATTAGTGCCTCATCAGTTTGTCACATCGTGTGTATGCATGGGGGTGTGCGTGCATGTGCGTGTGTGTGTAAGTCTCTTAGTTACCAGTGATCTAAACCTTTTTGAGACTTTTTCTTTGCCCATAAAGTACAATTGCACCACTCAGCTCAGCTCACATCTTCTGTCTGCGAAGGGGTTACAGCAAGTGTATGAGAGTACAAAGTACAATGTGGGACATCTCTTCACAGCTGGTTAAGAGATGACTGGAGCTGAGACACATTTGTATGACCTTTTCTCATCTAGATGTAAAGCAAGCTATGTTGGAAGCTACATACAATACATTAAAAACAAGTATGTTCCATGATTAGTTTGCTAATGCTGCCCATTATGTTCAGGTCTTGAGTCATTTTGAAGTTCAAATATGATTATATTTTATATAAATTATTTTTTTCTTCCACACCCTACGATAAGAACATTGAACGTTTTCTTTTTTGGGGGGTGGTTAGTCTGTGAATTATTGAAAAAAAAAATAAAATAGAAAAGAAAACGAAAAGAACTCACTTTGTACTGCACATCGTATTCACTTCCTTTGCCCCGAAGCTCAAAACTGAGCTAAGGTGCATCCTGTTTCCACTCATCATTCTTGCAATGTTTCTACAGTTTAACTAATTAAGGACAGGAGCCCATAACCGCGTTTCTACCACTAGAGCCGGGAGCGCTCTTGCATCATTCTACCTTTAAAGCCGAGAGAGCGGATACATCGGTGTCTTTTTTTAACCCAATTCTTTGACTCTTAGCGAATTTAAAGCATTAGAATATACACATGACGGTGTTGCGAGACTGCGGAGGATGCCGTGGAATTTTTTCGAGCCGTGGGTAGGCTAATGGCGGATGCCGTCGATCGCCGGGAGCTCTGATAAGTAACAGCAGTGCTATATAGACAACGCGCATGACCAGTGGGACCAGTCGAACGTGATATGATATGGTTTGTAGACACTGACGACATTGACGTCTTTGTAACAGAATAGAGGATGGTAATTACCACTCAATTTTTTAAAACTTAAAATAGTGCTTCTCTTGCACTGACACATTATTTTTACATCTTCGATTGAAACAGTAAACAATAAATTCTGCCATGTGTCTACGCTCTTTAATTCTTTTGGAATTATGTTTCTGTCTGCTACAGGGGCTGAGATATTAATCATTTTGTAAATGTTGAATTTCTGGGAGAACTTTAGGTTTTCAAGGGTAGTTACAAAGGCGACCTTAGGTTTTGGGGAGCTGTTGAAACAGGCGCTTTAGTCCTTAATAGGTTAAGTGGAGTCCACCTGTGGTAAAATCAGTTGATTGGACATGATTTGGATAGGCACACGACTATGGTCTCACAGGTGACAGGCGTTTCGGTGCACAAGCCAAGTATGAAGTAAAGTAAATTGCTGTAGACCTCAGAGACAGGATTATTTCACAGTGTTGATGCTACAGAAATGTTTCTGCAACTTGCAAGGTCCCAATGTGCACAGCAGCCTCCACCATCCAACAAGAGAAAGTTCAGAAGAACCACAACTCTTCTTAGAACTGGCCATTCGTCTTAACTGAGTGAATCTGAGGAGAAGGGTCTTAGTCAAGGAGATGACCAAGAACCCAAAGGTGACTTTGTCTGAGGTCTAGTGTTTCTCTGTAGAAAGAGGACGCTCTTCCAGAAGGGCCACCATTCCTGCAGCAGTCCACCAATCAGGCCTATATGGTAGAGTGGCCAGACTGAAGCCACTTCTCAATACAAGGCACATGGCAGCCTTCTTTACGTTTGTCCAAAGACATCTAAAGGACTTTCATCCCATGAAAGTCAAAATTCTCTGGTCTGATGAGACAAAAAAAATAACTCTTTGCACCTTTTTGGTCTGCCGGAGAGATTGGTGATCATTTTTGGCCTTTGTGGACTTGGAACCTAAAGTTCCATTAAAAAAAGTGTTGGCCCTATCGATGCTCTGATTGATCGGTCACCGATCATGATCGGTCAATTTTCGTGAAAGATTACGTGATCAGAATATTCGATCAAAGCCTTTTATTGCCAATCAAAACATCCGATCACCCGCAGCTCATGCCTCGCAGCATACCGCCGTGCTGCGTCCCTCCCCCTCTGCTCGCTGCGGAGGCGCGGCTGCTACGGTCACACCAACTGTGGTGGGAGCCTTTCTGGCAGCGCGTTTCAATTGGAGTCAATGTATTTGACACGAGTGGGTGCGGTTGTGTGTGGGGCGGTGCGAATGATGCGTTTGCAGCTATGGGACGCGGAGTGAAGACTGAAAATCTGTCCATTCGCTCCATTCGTCGCATATAAGTCAACTTTTTTGCCCTTCCGCCTCGTGACAACCAATCCGCACAGGGTATACTACGTCACGCACAGCCAGACAGAGCCAGAGCTCAAAGGTCCCCCCGTACACTGCGATGTGTCACACAGAGCCACTGTAAAAACTGTAGAAAAAAAAAATAGCTGCCGAGTGAACAGGACGCTGTTTGGCTGTGTGTGACGTAGTATGCCCGATGCTGATTGGCTGCCGCGAGACGAAATGGCGAAAAAGTTGATTTGTTTAACACGCGACAATGTCCCACCACTCCAAAAGCATCACTCGCGCCGCCCCGCACGCAACCGCGCCCACCCGCGCGAGCTACATTGACTCCAATTGAAACGCGCCGCCAGAAACGCTCCCACCGCAGTTGGTGTGAACATGAACATAGCATTGTCTGCTGTGTGTTCTGTGTGGAGTTTACGTCTTGTAATACTATATGCCATGAAAAGGTACCTTGCGGGGAGAACATGGCCAAAGGTTTCAACACAACCAACTTAATCTGACATTTGAAGAACACGCAATTGGAAGACTATGGTGAGTTCACGAGGCTCAATGCATTGAATAAAGTCAAGGCGGACACAGCGCAGTATATGTGGCATTATTGCCACAGGGAGACGCATTGTAGGTCACTTGTGGGCAATAGACCCACTATATCATTTTATAATTCACAAAAAGATTAAGCGTGACTTTTTTCTCCTTGACAAATGCACAAGATAGTTAGTCTGCACAAGACAATAAACAAGTTCCTGAGTTGTTTCAATTTAGGAACTCATTGAATAGTTTATTCGAGTGAAGCCTGCATGTGACTATTTTTTTCTACTTTGATTATATTCTGAACCATGCAATGTTTAGGTGGCATGTTATTTGTTTGACTTTTTGCATAATTAAGTCTTTTGATCTGTTAAAAACTGTGTTACTAAAAGCTGTTAAATGTAAGTTTTTCCAGTTATTTTTGTGACTGGATAATTATTATATTGTGCCAGCAATGGTTTTGTATTTCTTCATGCTTTTGAAAATATATATAGATTTTTGTCAAAATTATGGCAATAATATGGCTGTTTTTTCAGATAATATTGCATAATAGCAGTCACCATAAATAAATGGAAAATTATACAGATATTCCATGTGATCGGAGTCGGTATCGGCCGATCGGTATCGGTGTCATAAAACCTGATCGGAACATCCCTATTGGCACCCTTTCTGATTCTTGTTGTTTATTTTTTTACATATTTACAGCACTTAAAAGTTTCAAATCATCTAGCCAATTTTAACTCACTCAATTACTAGAGGCGTTATGTCCATAATGCGAGGAGATTTCGTGCTAAATTAAGCCGTTCAGACCCATGACCAAACGTAATGTAATGTAAGGAGGACATACTGTATTAACTCCAGATTTGTCCATATGTGTGTAGTTGGCAAAAGAGCACCATGTCTGCTACACTTCCTGGTCTACTCGTTCTTCAAAGTGTATTTTGTGCCATCAAAAGACCATGCGGCACTGTATCTTTCACATCAAAAGTGGAAACTCACTCTTTAGACTTATTTCATAGTATTGGCAGCAAACGATATAGCTTTATTCTTTCAGGATTAATGCTAAAGATGCATTTCATTTGGCGAAGCTGTCTGTGTATATCATTGTGCAGTCTAGTCCACCGTTTACACACATGTGACTGTTATCTAGTGACATGTTTATCAAGCATGAGATCCAGCTACAGTTTTTTATTTTTAAAATATTATATTTTTCAAATATTTTTTGAAGTTATTAAATGCACATGAAACATAATGAAGTTATCAAATTAGTTATAGACAAAACATAATTTTTTTACTGCTGCAAATGGTGTACATATGTTAAGTATCACTTTAACTATTGTGGCCTATATAGCGACTTGAAAACTGTTCTTTAGATGTATTCTGATTGCATAACTTTATATAGCCCTTACCTAATAAAAAAAAAAAGAGAAAACAAACATGTTCTGTAAAAGATTTGTGGTGGATAAATACTTTTGCCAAGTGGAACGTACAATAATAATAATTGGACACCGGTGTGCGCTCAAGTCGTGCCAGAAGTTACGTCATGTGGCCAACGTATTCTGCATTTGGCGGAAGTGACCTACAAGTTTGCACACAGCTGGTGATATTGTGTATGTGGAAAACGTTTTAGACCTTTGACTTCATCTACTAAAAATCCGCAAATGCAGCATTAAAGCTGCACTCCGCAGGATTTTGAGTTTCTCATTGCTACTGCCACCAGCGGCCAAAAAATGAAATTGCACACTCCTTTCTGGGGGGCACGATGCACGTTATAAATGACAATACCATCACTTCTTACCATTGGAGTAGAAAGAAAGCTATCTGTGCATCGCTTTTCAAGCCCAAGTCCGATCACAGTAATCTCCACCATTCAAATTTCTGGTCGCGACTCTGTGAGACAACAACTAGATCACGCATGATGTCACATCTGCAGAAAGTGCGCAGGAAATTCAAACCCGATTCCAGTCTGAAAATTATTTTCCAGAGGCGTGCAAGAATACCCATTGTGAGTCATAAATGGTCAAATGAAAAGGCTATTGTAAAGATATTTTGGGGCAAATCCTGTGCTGAGTGCAGCTTTAGTGCTGCATTTGCGGAAGGTGGGACTTTGCTAACTACCGAGCAGGAAATGTGCACTGGAACGTCCTTTTGAACTTAGTTAGATTCAGAGTTATGAAGTCGGAAAATAAAGAAGGTTCCGACTTCAACGACCCGCTTGAATCTGTTGCTCTCGACAATGGCGACACCCATGGTGACAGACTGTGAATGGCAATTTATCTGTCTTATTAATTATTACACTCACCAAAAATATAAAGGCAACACTTTTGTTTGTGCTCCCATTTTTTAGATGAACTCAAAAGTCTAAAGGTTTTTCTACATACACAATATCACCATTTCTCTCACATATTGTTCACAAACCAGTCTATATCTGTGATAGTGAGCACTTCTCCTTGGCCGAGATAATCCATCCCACCTCACAGGTGTACCATATCAAGATGCTGATTAGACACCATGAAATAGTGCACAGCTGTGCCTTAGACTGCCCACGATAAAAGGCCACTCTGAAAGGAACAGTTTTATCACACAGCACACTGCCACAGATGAGCTATTGCTCATGTATTAAATGTTCATTTCTCTACCATAAGCCGTCTCCAAAGGCGTTTCAGAGAATTTGGCAGTACATCCAACCAGCCTCACAACCGCAGACCACGTATAACCACACCAGCCCAAGACCTCCACATCCAGCTGGTTCACCTCTAAGATCGTCTAAGACCAGCCACTCGGACATCTGCTGAAAAAATCGGTTTGCATAACCAAAGAATTTCTACACAAACGGTCAGAAACTGTCTCAGGCAAGCTCATCTGCATGCTTGTCGTCCTCATCGGGGTCTCGACCTGACTCCAGTTTGTTGTCGTAACTGATTTGAGTGGGCAAATTCGATGGCGTCTGGCATGTTGGAGAGGTGTTTTTTTCATAGATGAATCCTGGTTTACACGGTTCAGGGCAGATGGCAGAAAGCTTGTGTAGCGTATGGTTTTCTGAGTCCCCAGACGCCCCCCTTCCCGCAATAAAACAAAACTGCACCGTTCAGTGAGGCCTCTTATTGTGGGCAGTTTAAGGCACACCTGTGCACTAATCATGGTGTCTAATCAGCATCAACACGCTTGTGAGGTAGGATGGATTATCTCGGCAAAGGAGAAATGCTCACTATTACAGATTTAGACTGGTTTGTGAACAATATTTGAGAGAAATGGTGATATTGTGTATGTGGAAAAAGTTATAAACCATCTCATAAAAAATGGGAGCAAAAACAAAGGTTTTGCATTTATATTTTTGTTGAGTGTACATTAATTTAATTATTCGAAATAACTTCACGGAACACAACATGATTTGCGTGAAGATATGCCGTTATCTTAATGCATCAAGTTATTTGGTGAAAAGAAGATTTTCCTTTATGTATATAAATTAAAGAAATTATGAAGGTTTGCTGGAGGTCAAAATGTGTCGAGACTCGTGAGGAACCAGAACAAGAAACAATTTATTGGAATCAGACAACTTTATTCTTTTACATTCGCCTTGATGACCACTTTGAGGTTGGAACAAGGACAATCCGAGTGGGATACATTCGACTTTCCACCTTCCTCGAATGCAGCATAAGTCTGTCCAAATTTGCCATGGAGTCCACGGAGACCACACGAGAAGCCTTCCAAGGCTTCGAATGAGCCAGCCTACGAATTGTCCTTCGAAGGAAGTGGCCGATGAAATGGTTAAACTTGAACCTATAGGTTCCACAGAAAAAACACAAATAAGTGAATTTGTGAATTTTGATCTGTGAAGAGGCAGGAGTTCACTGTATAATCAGTTGTTATTCAGAGCTTTGTGTTCTGGCTTCCAAGTCTCAACGCATGTCAGATGTTGTGCAACACTCAGCGGCAGATGGGAGAGCCACACTGCACAAGCACAGGCGTTGTCATTCATGATTTATTAGATTAAACCAAGTGCAAAGACACAACGTTGTTAGATGACTTTTTTCTCTATCTGTCCTGTGTTCATCTGCTAGTAGATTTACTGCAGTGAGAGCAGCTTCGGACAGCTAAGAGTGGAGAGCTTGTGTTTTCATCACAGACAGGAAAGGAGGAGGAAATTGAACGAGGTGAGGACTGAGCATTATGGGAATGGAAAAATATGTTACTGGCAACTAGACAGACAAGAAAAAAGTTAGACAATGATGTGATGAATTGGAATAGAGAGGGAAGGCAACTGAAAAGATGAAAACTATAGATATAATTTTAACATTTCATATAGTATGAAGATATGGAATTAAAAATCAATAAATACAGTTGAGAGTTGAAGAGCTGCACTCAGACAGGACATGAGCTCTGGGCCAGAGTGCGCACGAAGCAGGATAAGATGAAAAAGCCCTTGTTTCCACTTAAAGGAAAGCTTTTCTGGCAGATCCACTCCAGACATTTTTTTCCCATCACAGAAGGAGTTAGATGAGACACTTCAAAAGGTGACGTGATTGCTCATGGCAGCAGTTTTTCCCCTTACACAGCCTCCTTTACAGATGCCAATCAGGCGGTAAACTCTCAAGGGGCATTTGACACTTCACTTGTGATGTGGTCTTGAATGTTTTTGGCATAAAAGGAATGCCATTAGACATAAAAAGCCTGTGTGCCACATATAATGATTTCTTTTCAAGAAAGCAGAAACAAAGAACAATAATACAATACAATGAAAGGTTTAAGGAACATAACCCCTTCTGTGGGTTGTTCATAGGAAAAAAACAAAAATATTTACAACACCTAATCTGCCAGTGGCAAAGAGATGCAGCCTGGCCTTTATTTGCCTTATTTGATTCAAGTGAATTGAGGTTCTCCCTCAATCATAAAATACCTCGCTTATAGAAAGGTTTTAATTTATATCAAAATTGGAGGAAATCAGACTCTACTCTGACTCCGGTAGTGTTTTAGACAAAACCTAGAAGCCATTCAAAGAGTATTTTTATAGAACAACAAAAAAATGACAAGCAGGCACCCTCAAATTTGTCTTTAAAGTTAAAAGTGTTGTGGGTGCGTGTGTAGGTGTGCGCGTGCGTGTGTGTGTGTTTATTTAATCTATTTTTCCTTTTTCCCTCTTTGATGTTGCTAATGTTGTTAAAAGTGTAAGGGACATGAAAAAAAGTTTCCCTAAAAACCTTTTAGTAAAAATATGAGATTCCAATGATTACTTTGGTAAAAAATTTAATGAAAAGGCCTCACAAAAGATGCATAAAATATTTTTGTGAGCCGGGTGGGCCCACTCGCTGTTTGACCCAGTGCGTGCGTGACGTCACTGGCCCAACCGCGACATCTTCAGACTCTGAAAATGGCAATGACCAGCTGTCAAGGGTTGTTAATTTTTATTGCTCAATTAAAGGGGAGACACAACGAGCACACTTCCCCACAGCTGGCAAGTCAGAAACGTGGCTCGATGACGTCATAAGATTAGATAAGAATGCCTTTATTGATCCCACAGTGGGGAAATTTTCAGTGTTACAGCAGCAAAGATATAGGTCACACAGGGACGGCGGCATAATGTAGCCATTATTGTATAACATTGACGGCAAACATTCAGGATCAAACCTATGTAAATATACGCAGTAACATGTGTACATACCCATGTATAATACACACCAACATACATCTACATAAAAAGTATGAGGAACACTCATTTTAGCCTGTACATAGTACAGAGGAAAAATACTCTAAGTCAGTGACAGTGCTGCTGTGCTGTAGTGAAATGTAAGGAACAGCATTGGATAAAAATAAAACTAGACTAACGGTAGTGGGGAATGTTGAGTATTGCACGGTATTACAGTAGTGGGGATTGTTGGGTATTGCACGATATGAGCTCAGGTGCAGGACTGCACAGTTGCACTAATGTCCGCCAGTTTGTAGGGACTACACAATGTTCTTGTTAAAGAGTCTGACAGCAGCAGGCAAAAAGGAGTGGCGGAATCTCTCCTTTGCACAGCGAGGGTGTAATAGTCTGTCACTGAAGGAGCT
>NC_141222.1:1937500-1952500 GCF_054856515.1 Filicampus tigris
CGTCATATAGTTTATCGAAAACCCCCAAAAAATGATGTATCCGAAGTTTGAAGTCAATTGGATGAATCCTCCAGGACATGGGTGCAACAGTATGCACCCTGTAATGTCCAAAAATGGTCCAAAATTGGACATTCAAAAATTCATAGCTCACTTAATCTACATGTTAGACTATGGCTGTAATGGATTTTTTTGTACGTCTCGGGGTGGCTACACGTGCCTGACAATTTTCGTAGGCCTAGGTCAAACGGGCTGGAATTCTATTTTGTTTTCCTTCTCTAGGTGGCGCTACAGAGCCATTTTGTGTGAGTCGTTTTCTGCGACTTTAAAATATCACATTTTTCACCAGGCCCGATGAGACTGCAAAGTTTGGTGAGTTTTCGTCATGTTTAGGGGTTAAAAAATGCGATTATTTGGTCAGAAAAAAATAATATTAATAATTTCGACAAAAACAATAGGGTCCTTGCAGCTTTCGCTGCTTGGGCCCTAATAATAATCTCTACAAACACGATAGGAATCTCGTAGCGGTCGCTGCTCGGGCCCTAATAATAATAATTTCTACAAAAACATTAGGGACCTCGCAGCAGTCGCTGCTCGGGCCCTAATAATAACTAGAGCTGCGAGCAGCTATAACAGGCCCACGTTGGGGTACTTGCAAGTCGGGGTACTTGCAAATCGGGGTACTTGCACATAGGACAATAAGCATAAAAAATGCAGGTGTTTATGCCAGGCCTTATGTTTGTCCAAAGGTGCATGAGTTTTCGCCTGGGTTTAGATTGTCAAAAACAGCATAATTTGTCTTTGCAAATGGCTCATCACCAGCGTGCAATGTAATGAAAAAACTTGCAATAACTTTTCATCTTCAGCATGTTTAGGCGAAACACCTAAAGTTTGTAGACGATCGGATAAGTTCTCTAGGAGTTTGTTAAAATGTGACCTCTACAAAAACGCCATAAATGTCGGCCTATTCCAAAATTAAGTAAAAATGGCGGACTTACTGTAAGATTTAGCCTATGGCTATAAGATACTTTTTTGTAAGTCTTGGGCTGTTACAGATGTCTCCAGATTGTCACAGACCTAGGTAAAGTGTTGAACCCTGAAGGCTTCCTTAAATATGTGTAGGGGGATCTAATTTTGCACATGACTCTAAAAAACGTTGTTTAAAATCTTGGTCTGTTACATCTGCCTTCCAGTTTTTACAGCTGTACGAGGAACCGGGAACGCTTGGTAAACAATTTGGTGGCGCCGTCTAGCTTTTTTAGGGAAAAAAAGCACAATAAATCTCTTCAAAATCTGAATCTCTCAATTATTTATTTTCATGGAAGGTCTGATGTGTGTGCAAAGTTTAATGAGTTTTCGCCAAGGTTTAGACCCTCCAAAACAGCATCAGTTTTCATGATATACAGCACATCGCCACTACAACATCGTACAACGAAGTAAAAAGATTTTAAAAACTTTTCATCTTGAGCATCTTTAAATGAAGCATATAAAGTTTGAAGACGATCGGATAAATGCTCTAGGAGGAGTTTGTTAAAATATGACCACGATGAAAATCCCCAAAAGTTGCAAAAATTCCAGAGTAAATTCAAAATGGTTGACTTCCTGTTAGGTTTAGCACATGGCTTCAGAAGACGTTTTTGTAGGTCTTAGGCTGTTACATATACCACCAAATTTTCATAGTTGTAGGTGAAATGATCAACCCAGAATCCTTCGTTAAAAAGGAATTATGAAACGCAAAGTTTGATGCTCAGCCCCTGTCATATAGTGTTTCAAAAACGTAAAAGATTTTCCCCTATTGTTGTCCAACGTGATGTGATGATACAACCTAAATTTGAAGTCAATGGGGTGAACCATCTCGGACTTTGGGGCAAATGTATGACGCCTGTAAAGGTGCACAAATGGTACAAAGTTGTACTTTCAAATACTCATTACTCACTTTCTGGACAACAAAATAAAAATATTTCAATAACTTTTTATCTTAAACATCTTTAGATGAAGCATGCATAGTTTGAAGACGATCGGATAAATGCTCTTGGAGGAGTTCGTTAAAATATGACCACTGTGAGTCACAAAAAGTTGTGACAATTCCAAAGGAAATTCAAAATGGTTGACTTCCTGTAAGGTTTAGCACAGGGCTATAAAAGACATTTTTGTAGGTCTTGGGCTGTTACATATACCAGCAACCACCTTTCATAGATGTAGGTAAAACTTACAAGCTAGAATCCTTCATTAAGCAGAAATTATGAAACGCAAAGTTTGATGCTCAGCCCCCATCATATAGTGTTTCGAAAACGTAAAATATTTTTCCCTATTGTTGTCCCACGTGATGAGATGGTACAACTCAAATTTGAAATCAATCGGGTGAACCATCTCGGACTTGGGAGGCAAATGTATGAACCCTGTAAATGTGCACAAATGGTCCAAAGTTGTACTTTCAAATAGTCATTACTCACTTTCTGGACAACAAAATAAAAATATTTCAATAACTTTTCATCTTAACCATCTTTAGATGAAGCATGCAAAGTTTGAAGACGATCAGATAAATGCTCTAGGAGGAGTTCGTTCAAATATGACCACTATGAAAGTCACAAAAATTTGCGACAATTCCAACGTAAATTCAAAATGGTTAGCTTCCTGTAAGGTTTAGCACATGGCTATAAATACATTTTTGTAGGTCTTAGGCTGTTACATATACCAGCAAATTTTCATTAATGTAGGTGAAATGTACAACACAGAATCCTTCGTTAATCAGGATTATGAAACGCAAAGTTTGATGCTCAACCCCCGTCATATAGTGTTTCGAAAACGTAAAATATTTTTCCCTATTGTTGTCCTACGTGTTGAGATGGTACAACCAAATTTGAAGTCAATCGGGTGAACAATCTCGGACTAGGGGTCAAATGTATGTCCCCTGTAAATGTTCACAAATGGGCTAACGTTCTACTTGAGAATACTCATAACTCACTACCTGTTCATGTTAGGGCATGGCTATCAAAGACTTTTTGTACTTCTGGGGGTGCTACACGTGCCTCTGAGATTTCATAGCCATAGGTCAAATTTACCAGGACTTTCCTTTGATGAAAAATTTGAGGGACTCTTAGGGGCCCTGCAAACCCCTGTACATGTTCGGGCATGGGGACCAAAGAATTTTTGTAGGTCTGAGGGTGCTATACATGCCTTCCAGTTTTCATCGCTGTAGGTCAAATTTACCGGGACTTTCCTTTGATGAAAAAAATCGAGGGGTTCTTGGGGGCCCTGCAGACCCCGTTTTTGAGTACCTGTAAATGTTTGTGCATGGGGACCAACGAATTGTTGTAGTTCTGAGGGTGGTACACGTGCCTCCCAATTTTCGTAGCCGTTGGTCAAACTTACCGGGATTTTCCTTTGATGAAAAATCGAGGGGCTCTTGGGGACCCCGTTTTTGAGTACTCGAGTATGCCGACTTCAAAATATCAAATTTTTCTCCAGGCCTGATGCATGTGCAAAGTTTGGTGAGTTTTCGTTCACGTTTAGTCCCTCAAAAATGTGAGTCTTAACAGAGAATAATAATAAGAAGAATAAGAATAAGAATAAGAATAAGAAGAATAAGAAGAATAAGAAGAAGAAGAAGAAGAATTTCTACGAAAACAACAGGGTTCTTGCAGCTATCGCTGCTCGGGCCCTAATGATAAGAATTTCTACGAAAACAATAGGGTCCTTGCAGCTTTCGCTGCTCGGGCCCTAATAATAAGAATTTCTACGAAAATAATAGGGTCCTTGCAGCTTTCGCTGCTCGGGCCCTAACAATAATAATAATTTCTACAAAAACAATAGGGACCTAGCAGCGATCGCTGCTCGGGCCCTAATAATAATAATAATAATAATTTCTACAAAAACAAGAAAGACCTCGCAGCATTCGCTGCTCGGTTCCTAATAATAATAATAATAATAATAATAATAATAATAAGAATAAGAATAATCTCTACAAAAAAAATAGGGACCTCGCAGCGCTTCGCTGCTCGAGCCCTAATAATAATAAACTATAGGAATAACATATGTTGCCTTCACACAATTATACAGCCTACAAATATGTAAGGGCAATTTATAACTTTTGTAAGATTCAGTACACCCCGGTGTTGACAAGAATGCTTGTTCGAGTGCCACCAAAACTTTAACAAAGCTGCATGGTCTTCTCGGGGAGTTGATTGAACTCATGATGGACTTTTATGTCATGAGCAACAAAGTTAGCCAGCTGGTCCATCTCAGTGTTCGTCATATCAAGCACAGTCAATGAAGTTTCTGCCTACTTGCACAGTGTGGTGGATGTAAATGAAGTGGAGACTTTGCACCATAAAGTTTACGAAGCCAAAGAGGCCGTCTCAATCTCGGGCATGCGTCATAGCTCCTGGTCTTGTAAAGAGGTATTGATAGTCTTTAAGAACTCTACCTGGCTGTCTCTGCTAAACTAGGAGTTGTAATGCGCATAGCATTTTTGGTGTTGAGCCAACTGGCAAGCCACATTTTCCCCTGATGAAAATGCATAAGTGCTTCCACAGTTTTTTCTCTACTTCAAACGAGCGGCCAGTTCACAGCCTTGAGCGGCTAAGTAGTGACTCTTGCTAAAAATGCAGATAAGGGTATGCTCTCTGCTTTGTTTAAAGAAAATCATCCGGCTGAGACACACTGTTGCCAACTCCATCAAGGCTTTGGTAGAAAGGCTTTGTGTAAGGGATTTGTTCATTTTGCCTTCGGGTGAGATACATGTGCATTTTCTAAACATCTTCAGTCACATGCAAGTGTGGACATCTGACATGGAGACACCGTGATGTTCCTTAGTGCTGTGCCCGTAATCCTTGGTGAACTTCAAATTTGCCCCGTTGTGAATGTGATCCAGCTGCATTTTTCCCTCCTTTGATCTCTTTAATTAAAAATCTTAGGCCTTTGTTGACATCACAATTGTCTTGCTGTGTTCAACCATCTTTGCATTAAAGCATCACAAGCAATATCACCTAAAAAAAAGAACAGAAAGAAAATATCTAGTAGAAATGCAAAAATTTGTTTGTGGTTAATCAAAGGCTTGAAATGGTGGCAAGTGTGTGCTGACACCTATTTAACAGAAGTTTGAGTGTGGTTGGTTAATTCTAAACACAGCCACATTAGTTCAGTTAGTTTTACGTTCCCTAAAAAACGTTAAATAAAAAGTAAAAATCGATTTCTATAGGTTATAGGTCACTTTAATGGTGGAAAGTTTTTAAATGACTTATCTTGATCTCATTTTTTTACATCACAAAATCCTGGCATTTGAATAGGGGGACTGTAAGCTTTTTATAGCCACAATGTTTACGTATTTATATATGTTTGTATGCACGTTGTATTAATAACTTATTTATTGAGTCAGCAGTAGCTGTCTGTAAAGATTTGGTATTTGAAGTTGGAGGACATATGTTCGAGTCCCTTTATGGTCACATGTAAAAAGAAGAGATGCTCATCCCCACCACCGTAGCTCAAGTGGTGCAGCAATCTTCATACCTCATTCACTCAGAGTCTCTCCACTCATGCCTGCATGTGTATTATCTGGTTCTATATGCTGTGTGCATCACAAAGTATACATTGGCGTGTGATCTGAATTTCCTCTCGAGGGAAAAAAATGATTATAATAAATGAAAAATGTGAAAAAATCTCTTCAGTTTTATTTTAACACACTAGTTGGAGTGAAGTCATACAAATATTATCATATACTTAAAAAAAAAAAATCATTCACAAAAACAGCATATAATAATGGAAGACAAAACACAATGGTGCCAATAATAAAGTTTGGCTTTAACTATTATAACAGTAGCAGTCATGGTAGCGTATTTAAGGGCTGAACACAGATGAACTAGCCTTAATTGTGTGTGTGTGTGTGTGTGTGAGGGGGGGGGGGCGTGGGTGTGTGGGTGTGTGTGCATGTTTTTGCCTCAGTGTCAGCCCCTGCTGATGAAGTGCAGAGACTTTGAGCTCGGGAGGCCATCCATCATCTCTTTCAGGCTTAAGTGTACCTCTCCGGACAGAGACGCCACCAGACGACGACCCGGGTATACCACTCTGGGCTGGCCTAAATAAACATCGGGCCCTTCGTCGTCGTCGTCATCATCATCATCATCATGAGAATTGGGTCAACATCGTCATCACAAGAAAGAGTAAGCAGTGCTAATTGCTAATGTTACTTCTGAGATGTACACTAAAAACTCATGAATTCAGAATGTGGTGACAATACATATTCCTGAATCATTTCACCATCTTTTCTAAGTGTATTCGTCTGTGATACCGTCTGAGTACCGTACTATTTGACATGTTATGCCTACGATTTTGCTCGTTATCCTGCACTTGGTACATTTTCATACTTACTAAAATTCCCAACTTCCCAGGTTGTGTTTTACTGTATATCATATGGAATATTTTGTTGTTGCTGTTTTTAATCACAAGCATACCATTGTGAAGATAATCAAAGTCAGAGCCAATGAAGAAATTCCAAGAAATCCGCATCAAATATTGTATGGTGCTGATGACCCATTTATCCAACCGTCCTAAGTATAAACAAATATGAGCTGTGTATGTGTGGCGTCTTCTTTTCTACTATTCGGAATGATTATGATCTGTATATGTACATATTTTATCAATTGCATTTCTTCATTTAAAAATGAACACAAATTAACCAAGGGAAAAGGTGTGTCTGTGATGTTAAGTCACGTATCCTTAACCTCTACTCACTTCTCATTTGCTGTGCATAAAACCACATATTCCCCTCTTGCTCTCTCTCTCTCTCTCTCTCTCGCACACACACACATGCCACACAAAGGTCAAGTGTGAAAGGTCATATTGTGTCTGGAGAGGATTTAGGCCCTGTCTACACGTAGCCGGGGTTTTTGAAAACGCCGGATATAAGCCTGCGGTTAGCCCTATCATCCACACGTCCCCGGAGTTTTTTCAGTGAAAATGCAAAACTCTGGCCGCAGTGGAGATTTGCGGATATATCCGGATATCTCCTGTTCCGTGTTTTCGTCTGGACGAGTATAGCCGGAGATTTTCGTCGTCACCGTGCGACAACAACGCTTTGATGTCACTTGCGCGACTTGTGTTTTCATTAGAGTCAACATGGACCCTCGCGGTGCTGCGTTGGTTATAGCCATTCTCGATGCGCTTTTTGCTTACTTATTTGTCCGCAACCAACCGCTGCTTCTCGGTGAAAGGTTTAAAAGCATTTCCGACCTTTTGTCGGTTCTCCCGAACGAGTTTGGCGCCGTGTTTTTGTTTTCGTAGATGTGACGTCAAAGGACGGACGTTCATTCGAATGGACAGTATTTGGCCAACTACTGCCGCCTAGAGGCTTGCCGTGCGTTTGAAAATGCACTTCTACGGTTACGTGTGGATGCGTTTTTTTCATGTGTATTCCAACGCAAGCAGGGCGGGGGATTTACGGTTGTTAAAAAACCCCGGCTACATGTAGACAAGGCCTTAGTTTTGGGCTGCTCGATGTAGAACACACACACGCACATTCATAAATAAAGGCCTACCATGGTGGCACACAAGGTTGGAGGATTCAGCCTCATCGAAAAGTTTTTACTGTAGAATTGAGGTGCAACGATTAAGGACCATCAAGTATATTTTATACCAGACTTGTTGAAAAAAAAGGACTAAATACCTCAAGGTTAAATGTGAATGCTAGTTTAGCTTCATAGTATTAATACCAGTAATTTTCCTCCACTGGGATATAGTACATTGGATTTATGATGGGGCCACTTCAGAGACTTTTGGGTAGACAAAGTGGGTTTGAGCTAGGTCCCCTCGCCTCTCATCCTGTATTTTATGTTCCATGCAGGATAACTGTTCAGTAGCCAATTTTACAGTACATAAGTGTATATGAAAAATAACATTCTAATCCTTCTGAAAATGATTTCCTTAGTGTATGTCGGTTTGACGTTCAGTCACTCCCAGCCCCTCTTTTGCGGTTCAAACTGCCTAATGACAGTTTGGTTTTATTGACTTATGGGACAGTTGTGACTGCTCTTATTGAGTTCTGCCTGCACAGCAAAGAGCAGCATCAAAATAATACAATAAATTCTGTTGACATTCAGTGCTGCATTTGCCATTTCTCTCATTGGGGATGTTTTATAATGAAGCACATTTTGGTCAGCGAGTGAGAGAAAAGAGAGCACGGCCGTTTTGCATGTTTACAGTCTACTTTGGCTATTGGTCGAGTTAAAATGGTATATTACTCTGCAATTTTGATTCATCCATTTCCATTTTAAAATGCAAGGGACTAGCCAGAAAATTGTCTTGCCGCTCCTGCGGTATACATGGTGGTTATCATCTACGCAACATTTCAAGTTTTAAATCAGCTCTACATATCTTGCACAATATTGTCAAATGCTGAATATCTTAGCTAATATATTAAAGTACAGAAACTACAAACACGTAAGCAAAGACAAGATTTAATAACTAGTCACATGTTTGTGTGATACATTGTGTCAGTTACAAAGCATTCTAAACACAAAACAAATAATACACGCCACGAAAATGGCTTTCATAATTTAGCAAAATTATACTTCATTATGTGTTTGTTTAATGGATCTTCAACATAATAAACGTAATTGCAGGTAAGCCTTGATTTAGAATCAAACCAAGAGGTTACTGACTTCAGTGACTGAAGAGAGAGGAAAATACAATTTTAAAAAAGGTATAGCTACAAGGCTAATGTAAAATGTTAAATAACAACTACTTCTCAATAATAATAATAACAACAACAACAATATGATGTCTGTTGTGAAGGGAATATTCATTGATAATTCAATGATAGCTCATACTAATAGTTTTAAAATAATAGAAGGTGCAATAATCTTGTTAATGCCAAATGTATTCGCGATGAAAAATTCGAATGTATGTGAGAATGGCCATTTCTAGTCTGGTCCTCGGTTTTAATTTTTGAGGTGGACATTTATTATTATCTAACAATGCATTTACAAAAACAAAATCTTACTGATTTACAACTGATCCTGTTTTTACTGTAGTTTTGCTCTTGCAGAAGCAATTTTCTTCTAGCTTTAAACAATCAATTAATGATTAAAAAAAAAGGACATACCAACATTACTGCACTGGAAAGACTTGTGGCGTTGATTACAGTTATTTCATCTGTATTTGAAAGTATTATTTTTTAGATGCTTCCGGCATAGAACTGAACTACACTATGACTGGATTTCAGCAGCCATATTTTCAAAAGTTAAGTTGAAAGAGAAGGATTATGCTATACTTTACAACATGGCAGCACAAAGCTTCTAACTGAGCCTTATGCACTGACTACTACAGAAAATGCATCCATTTTATAAACCACTTGGCTTCATTAGAATTGCGGGTGAGCTGGAGACTACTCCAGCTGACAAGAACTGGGGTACAGCCCGGACTGGTGCACTGCGTAAAATGTCAGCGTTACTGTAAACAACTAAAGTCTTCATGTTCTTTCAACCATCTAGTGGCTCATATTTTTGGGGCTAAATATAATTGTCCAAGTGGTGATCATGAAGCAGTCAGTAACAGTCTAAGGGCAGCTCTCTCGTTCATCCTTCCACCACTTAGTAGTAGTACTTCATCAGTGCAGTGTCAGAGCTTATCTTCGTGGAGTTGATTCAAACCATCCTCCTTTGTTACAAAAATCGCAGAACATTCAGATCATTTTGGTGGCAGCATTTCTCCCACAGTACAGTGGTATATTGTATTTGTTTGTTTGAAAATTCTGTAAAAATATTCCAAACATTCCAGGGATACAGTATATAGGAACCGAACCACCGATTCCTAGTCTTCAGTGCATTGTGAGGTTTTCTAATAGGCAGCTGGTGAGATGAGCTACGCAGCCACGTGGCCAATCAAATATATGTTGTCATAAAGATGGCCCACAAAGTCATCAGAGACATTATGGGCCGCTCTACGAGTGTTCCTGATGAACTCCCTCTTTGACATTTTGTTTTTGACGTGAGGGCTGGTCAGATCAATGGACAGCAGGATGAGACTGTAGCACAGCACATAGACAGCATCTGCAAAGAACAAAATACTACACTGTGATCTCAGTCTACAGAGAGAGAGGGAGAGGAAAAAAAAAAAAGTTGCCTCAAATGCAATACATCTTTATTTATACAGCGCTGTCACAACAGCTGCATCTCTAACAAATTTCTTTACAGAACATTTAACATAATAATACAGCAGAACACATAATATATAAGTTAAAATGTGTTTAAAGCACGTGGAACTGTTTAAAATGTGTTTTTTTTTTTTTATAGGGATGTTCGATACGGTTTTTCAGACCGATACCAGATATGAGTCCTGTACTCGACTTTTGATACAAATACCACGCAACCAAAACCACTAGTAAATTTTGATACCTAAAATTCTGTTAAACAATGACAAATGATTTTGAAGAAAGACTTTTCATTTACAGTACTTCTGACAAAAGGCAGAATAGCCACTCTGCAATACAGAATGTATGTAAAAATCAAAACACAAACAACTCACCCTTATTTAGGATTAATTTGCAATAAATTGAGAAAAGTGCCAAATAAAATTGACAACTACCTGAGTATTTGCACTTCAATTTATTTTGAACAAAGACAAAGTAATACAGGTTCAACTGATGCAGGTGAAATTTTTATCAGTGTTTAACATCAGTCAATATTGATAAATATATATTTTTTTAATTATTATTTTTTTTTACCAATCCAAAATAAGAAAAAACAATAAAAAATCCAACATCCGTAGGGAAATGTTACAGGCCATAAATATCAAATGTGCTACATTCCCATTGTTAAACCGGCAAGACATAACGCTATGCAATTTAGCAGGCTACAACAAGTACATAGCTGACGGCACAACTCGGGGAAAACTCGAGTACATTGAAACAAACCAGAATTTGATTAAAACAAAACAAACGTGCGATCGGGACCAAATTTGTAATTTTTCTCTTTGGTTTTTATGACATTTATATATTAGGACAAGCACTTGTGTTGTTCAAACTTAATTAAAATTCTTGTTAGAAGAAGTATGGGAACAAGTGCTAAAATGGGTAGAAACTAGGCAGGAAAGTGATGCAGAAAACTATTTAGCAATAGTTTATTTAGCAATAAACTAAAGTAATAAAGACAAACCATGATATTAATGCATTACTTGCTGAATGCTGAAATTCTGTTCTTCATTTCCATTTTAAAATACTCCCAAAGCAAATTTCAGGTAAAAGGTAGCAGCAAAGTTAAGCGACATTAGTGAGGACCAACTGTCCATCCATGATCCAGCACCATTACACTAATCCCACTAATCACGCAAGTAAATCCAGGCAGTATTAGAGCAAATTGCGTAATGCGCTATTGAGAAGAGCAGTACATTAGGAAGGTACATGGTCCACCGACAATACTAAAACTAGGGATTTGTTGATGATGCTGTTAATTTTGGGCTATTTTGTGGCTCTAACCAGAAAAATCAAGTTTACATAGCCAGAGAAATGTGTATTCTTAGTAACATCTGCTTTTAGTGTCCACAAAATGTGAAGACACAATGTAACCCCAATTTACTTTGTACACACTGCAATATTCCCCACACAAATGCCATTTCCACGTAATATTATCAATATATTCACAAGGCTTTGAATCAGAGGTGTTATCTTTAGAAGCCAGATTCCAAGCAGATTAAGGAATCAACAAATGTGTTATTCAGTACCAAGAATGCCTCACGTTTTAGCAAAAATAACAATTTAGCAATGATTTAAGTGTAACTTTATTCACTGAGTGTAAAAGGAGGGAGTGTTTTTTTGTAATACATTACATTATTACATTTCGTCGCTGTCCTGTGAAAAACACTTATCTCCAATTTTTGAAACTTTTTTAATTTTCACTTAAAAACACGCAGAAACATGATTCATGTAAAAATAAGAACATGAAAAAAAAAGGAGATAAGTGTTTCACATGACAGTGACGATTTGCATTAAACTGATTTCTAATATTTGAAAACATATAATAATATGTTATAAGTTATACTTAAGTGATTACTGTAATGTTTTCATTCCACTATAGCCGTTCAATTTATCATTCTTTTGTAAAAATCCACGTTAGTTTCTAAAAACATCTTTCCGATTCTCCACAATGTTGACAAGGATCTTTCTTAGCCAAATTTACATTAAGTTTGGAGTTGGGGAATGCATTCTGAGTTTAGAGACTTACTATTTAATGGATATGTCAAAAAGGTTAATAATGACAAGTGAGAAATAATTTACAATAGTATGTGTATTTCTTATACAACACAATAATACAACTTTTTTTGTATACAGTGCTTTCACAACAGCTGCGCAGCAGTAGCAAAGTGCTTTACAGAACATTTAACATTAAACAACAATAATATCATACAGAGTTGACCATTATTATGTTATCTAAAATGACACAGCTGTTCAATTATTGAGCTGAAGCATTGAGTTGAGTTGTTTGATGCGTGTGCGTGTGTACACTAACCAGGACTGAGACCAAGCTCTCGGACAAGACCAGGGTTGCAGGTACAAAACCTGTGGCTAAATTTGGTGATGAGTGTTTCCAGATACTCTCCTCTCTCTTCGGGTGCATGAATATGTCGGAAGAAATCCCTCAGAGCATTCGGGAGGAACTGATTGCTAAAGTTGTGAAGCGTTACCAGCTCGTCCAAAACATCACGCCTGCACAACACACGTACAAGACACAATTTCCGGTTTGAGGGATGTGCATCTATTTGTCATGGAAACATGCAGAAAAGCTTTCTAAAATGTTTCCTTTTCTTAATCAAAGTATTTGCGTCTTAGTGGTGGGACTAACTATTGACGTTGTGATATATTGAATTGGTTTCTAGCACCTCACTCCGGCAAAAGCTGGCAAAACATTGAAAGCCTCCAGTTCACAAATGCTGCTGGCAGACTTTCAACCACTCTGAAAATCACACACATCATATCACACCAGTTTGCACTGCCCTGCACTGGCTACTTGTGAGTCATAAAAA
The DNA here is from genome assembly GCF_054856515.1 of Filicampus tigris. NCBI lineage: Eukaryota > Metazoa > Chordata > Actinopteri > Syngnathiformes > Syngnathidae > Filicampus > Filicampus tigris. The sequence continues at coordinate 1,950,509 of NC_141222.1, forward strand.
GATGGATGATCTAATATATATTTTACTGATAGCTTTTAAACTATTAAACGGCAAACTATTAAACATTAAAAAAAAGTATGATGAGAAAAATAGGAGACCAATCACTGCCATATTTTTTCTAATCAATTGCAGACTGAGACATATTTTTTAAGGAATCACAGGAAAAAACAATAACACCTCAACAAGCTTCAACCAAGTATTGTGCTCATGAATGTTGACGTTAAGATGTACAAAATTATTTGTTTTTGTTCAGTTTAGTTTACGCTAGGTGACAATTTGTTTTTGATGGTGAGAAGATTTGACAAACAAATATTAAAAATGTACTTTACTTGCCTGCCATAAACTTGCACAAGTGAAATTTCAAGGGCATGTATACATCTCTATGCTTACCTTTCATCCAGGTAAATTCTCAGCATCTTCCAGTTGAGTCGTCTAGTGTAAAAGATGAACTTGGCCTGCTCTGTGGGGTGATCCACTAGTATGCCTTTAGACATGAAATAAGAGATACCCTATGGAGGGGTTTCAGGGGAGAGGGCCAGCGAGAGGTAGTGGGAGAGAGAGAGATCATGCATAGTCTTTAGCACTTCAGCAGATTGAGAGACACATATACATGTATGTTCACGGTGGTGGGGGTTTGGGGGACTCATGATCTTTGATGTTTGGCATGCATTACCTCCTGTGGGTTTGCGTTGAACGTAAGGCTGCCTTCATCTAGTTGTAGATATAGTCTTCTATATGAGAAACCAGCAGGCAGCCTTCTGTTGTAGATGGAGCAGTGACCCCATGTGGACTTGCAGAGCCTGCAAAATCAACACAGGAAGGTTATCAAAAAGACTCATTTAGAAAAAAAGACATTTATTACAAACATATGGCAAAGTACCATCTCAGAAACAACTTAAATCTCCTTACCCCTGCCACAGATATTCATCATTTCCTAGGTCCTGCCACACACACCCGGCCAGACACAGATCAGTAGCATTCAGATACGACAATATGGTGATTCCTAACTCCGGTGGGAGCATCTCCAAATCTATAAAACCATTTTGTTCTTTACCTACAATAACAACAACAAAGAATTGCAGAGCAGTATTGAATAAACATAAGGCACATACAGAAAACTGAAAATGACATGGTTGTATAGAAGCAGGAAACTTACACCATTCTCATGACATTTAGCTTGGCAAGCATTAAAAGGATCAAATCTGAGTGAAGGTTGTGGACATTGATGTCACGCAAATATGTCAATATACCTCTATAGAGTTAAAGACAAAACTGAGTTTTGCTTCCACTAGTTAGAAGTAAACAACAGCCATCGATAACATTAGCCACCTAGCGAGGCGGAAGAGGAGATGGCCTAACTCCGAGATGTACCCCATTGTCGCTCCAATGAAAGCTGCCTTAGTACGATATGGGGCACAATGAGGGATGTTGCACTGCATGAGACAGATCTGTGCCGAAAATAAGCCAAGTCCAGTATCAAATACGTATAATAATTATACATGCCTGCCACAGATACGTTATTAAAACACCTGGCAACTGTTCAAAATTGTGAAGAAAAAATAAATATATAAAACAAGGCTGAAAATAACTTTTTCTTTGAGGAGCAATTTTGCCAATAATAATTTCATTCGAGGAGTAATTTACTAATTTTCATGAGCATTTTATATATCAATCAATCAATCACATTTTATTTATATAGCACTTTTCATACATAAAAATGCAACTCAAAGTGCTTTAAAACATTCAAAGCAAAACATAGAATTATCTTCAATCAAAAGAAAAGATAAATTATTTAAAAGTTGTTGAAAGCCAAACTAAAAAGGTGTGTCTTGAGCTTCCTCTTAAAAATATCAACAGTCTCTGCAGACCTGACATCCTCTGGCAGGCTATTCCAGAGGTGAGGACCAAAATGGCTGAATGCAGCCTCGCCATGCATTTTGGTCCTCACCCTTGGAATAAATAAAAGGCCGGCGCCAGAGGACCTCAGGATCC
>NC_141222.1:1967500-1982500 GCF_054856515.1 Filicampus tigris
AGTTGTCAATGGTGTAAAGACAATCGAACTGCTTGGCAGAGAGTTGACTCGTGCACTCACGTTGTTACGTGAAGTTCCACGTGCGACAAGAACTTTTGATTCAAGAATCGCTGGAAGTAATAACTTATGATCAAGTGATGTCATGATCAGACCTACTTGTTAAATGTCAATTACAGATGTCAACATATGTATAAGGGTCCTGAAATTTGTAACGCATTGCCAGTCTCAGTAACTGTAATAATATTACAAAAAAAATCGGAGTAACAAGTTACATTACGTCGTTACTGCCTAAATGTAATGCATTACTGTACTGCATTAGTTTTGTAACGCGTTACCCCCAACACTGGTGGTTTGCTGGTATGCTTTTATTTTGAAGGCCGGGAAGGAGGTGAAGTGTGCAAAATAAATAAGTAACTTGACTACGACTTCTTCTTCTACGACTCTTCTCTATAATTATTGGACCCAAATAATTATACAATATGACAAATCTAACCCCGGGGCTCGCAATGTAAGGAAGCACGCAGTTGGGTAAATACTACTGGCGCATTTGAAGAGTATTCACAGCGGGTTCGGTAAATTAGCCAGCTCATGATTCTTAAAAAGCCTCTGCCGTTAGAGTCTCTCCCGCAGTGACGTCAATCACTGACGCTTTTTTTTTTCTTTTTTGGGGGGGTCGGGGGGCGCAATGGGGCGGGGGCCGACAATGTTTAGGAATATGGCCGAAGGGCCACGGCCGGAAGGGTACCCAAGTCAAGGGTGGAGGGTCGCGGCCGGACTGGCAAAAAAATGGTCAAGTGCCCAGCTCTGCAAGCTAGTTGACGCTGATGACTTCAGTGCTTCTGCCATGTTTTGATACACTAGTCTTGCGTAGTGACGAGATGTGATGCGAGAAGTGACGCGAGAAGTCATCATCATCTCATCATCTTCCAAACCGCTTATCCTATACAGGGTCGCGGGGAGTTGCTGGAGCATAACCCAGCCGTCAATGGGCGAAGGCAGACTACACCCCGAACTGGTCGCCAGCCAGTCGCAGGGCACACATAGACACTGTCACTGAGCGGGAATCGATCCCACGCTGCCCGCACACAACTCAGGCGTGTGTACCACTACACTATCAGGGACACGCGAGAAGTCACATTCATTTATTGGAAAAAGATATGTTAAAAGGATTCATTTAAGTTTTTATGAATATTGGACAACGAAAAGGAGAATCGATTTGATTCTATTCATGGATTTTTTTAAACCAAGCCCGAATATACGTAACAAAATACAGACAATCCAGAACAGTTGGCAGATCTGCACAGCCTATGATAGATCGATAGGTTTATTTGAAAGGGGAGAGTGCAATTTCACATAACACATGAAAAAACATGGTAAAAAAAGCCAGAATTAGCCAAAAGGTTTTTTTCATCCGTAGTCCCCTAGATAGTTAGCCCTGATGTAAAAAAAAAAAAAAAAGCATTGAAATACAGTCACAAAATATAAATATAAATACCAAGACACCAAATCCTTCAAACATTTTACAATATACATTATAACAAATAATTAACGATAAGCGTATGATAAAATTCACAATTAAAAGCTATGAACACATGAAGACAATGAAAGCACAGATGGTATATGTTTTAGTGTTGGCAAGTGTAGTTATTTTTGTACCATGTGCTCAAATTTTTAACCAAGGCCTTGTAAGTGGTTTGTCTCCTAACCTCCTCAGGTATTCTGTTCCATTCATTGGCACCTCTTACTGACCACGTTGACATGCTAAAAGCACTCTTGCGCAAAGGAATTGCGCAGTCACCTCAGAGAGGCGATAGTGAGGTGCTCACTGCTGTCTCTGCGGCAGATAAATTCGGCCAGGGGAACTGGGGCTAAGCCATTGAGTACCTTATAAATGAGCTTCAAATCTGCAACATTAGGAAAATTGTCCCAGTTCAGGAAATTGTACTTTTTAAGTATTGCACAATGGTGATAGTGCCGCGGTTTCTTGTCCATGATTTTTATAGCTTGTTTGTACAGTACTTCCAAAGATCTTTGGAAGTAGTCTGAGACCAACTTGTTATATAATAATTTAAATGACTGAAAATCATTGAATGCAATAAACTGTTTGCAGCGTTAGTTGACATTTCATTCCGGATCGACCGAAAGGTTGCAAGATTATTTTTTACATTTTTGCATATTTTGTCAATATGGGGCTTAAAAGAAAGCTGTGAATCAATCACAAGGCCAAGATATTTGTATTGAGTTACAATCTGCTGACCTGCTACAAGTATTTTCAAGATTAGGAGAAGCTCTACTAGTTTTACTAAAATACATACTCATAGTTCACACATTTAGTTGCAGGTTGCAGCACTCCTGCAACCATGTTGTAACACGAACCATAGCTTTAGTTAGTCTGGCTGCAGCAATGCCTTTGGAATGACCATGAAAAAATGAGACAGTGTCATCCGCATACATCAAGCAGTCAACATCAGAACAAATGGTAGGCAAATCATTGATATAAAGGCTAAATAAGAGGGGGGCTTAAACCGAACCCTGTGGTACCCCTGTAGTTATATGAAGAGACTCAGAAATGCAGTTGTTAATTGATACAGATTGTGTTCGAGCATACAAATATGATTGGATCCAGCTCATAGCGTCACAAGAAAAGTTAAATTGTAAAAGCTTATTGAGGAGAACAGTGTGGTTTACTGTATCAAAGGCTTTTCTAAGGTCTAAAAATATTGCCCCTACAACTCCACCCTTGTCAAGAGAAAATTTTAGTTTTTTAATGAAAAGGCATGTAGCGGTTTCAGTTGAAAATTTAGGTCTGAAACCAAACTGCATGCCATGGAGTGAGGTAGAGCTGCTGTTAAGATGCTGGGCAATCTGCTTTGCCACCCATTTTTCTGCAATTTTGGAGATGGCTGGTAGGATACTTATTGGACGGTAATTATTCAAGGAACCAGAGTTGCCAGATTTAAAAACTGGGGTAACCACAGCGGATTTCCAAGTCTTGGGAAAGTGATTAGTTGAGATTGAGTGATTAAGGATGGAGACAATGGGAGTGGCCAAAGCTGTACTTAGATCTTTCAACATATTTGTATCCATTCCAAAGACATCCTTAGCCTTAGATGGTTTGAGGGATTTAATTATACTCACAACCTTTGGCTCTGTAATGTGTGTTATTGTAAATCTTTGTGTTGCAAACAATGCAGGGTATTCTCTCCTTGGAATTGAAACAAAATGTTTTGAGATCTCTGCGACAGAGCCGATAAAATATTGGTTAAAAGTGTCAGCAATTACTTGAGATTCTGTTAAAATGTCCCCATTTATCTGAATTTGCATTTGTTTTAGCTTGTTAGTTTGGCTGTAACCTGTTTTTTTGGGGTTTTTTGTAATTCCAAGTCATTTTAGAATTTCCCTGGGCATTATTCAGAGCAGTGATGAATAGTCTGCTTTAGACTTTCTGATTTCCTTTACACAAACTCCTGTTTCTTCCTCGCTCTTTCATCAATTTTAGGATAGATTGGGTCATCCAGAGGAGGCCATTCTTTCTGGCTTTTAGTTGAATTTTTTGGGTGAATTGATTGATGATTTGTCTTAGTCTATTACAAAATTTTGAGCAGTCCTGATGTTTTGTCCAGTTATTAATTCATCCCAATTTACACCTGAATCGAATCTTGGAAGTTCTGTTGTTTGCGTTTTGGTTTTCTATAGAATTGGCACCTGTTTTTTTTTTTTTTAAATAGATTTAATTTCATAAAAGCAAAAGCAGACATGTTTACCAGAAAATGCTAAATTTGAATGAAAGGAAGCAGAGAGAAGACTAAATATGATACTTTCTGAGCCATTTAACAGAAAATATTTCCATTTCACATTTAAATAACCCATTCAGAAATACTTAGATTAGGATTTCTTTTACACTTTCTCTCCACCATTCTTGGTCATTCAGTACCCCTGGCAATGATTCCTATATTTCCAACAAATATTGTGTCATAATGCTACATAATGACGTACAATATGCCATTGGCTGTGCTAGTGTCTGTATTTCACTCTACAGTCTGCAACCAGCGCAAGAAATGGACAGAGATAGTGTAAGGGAGGTATATAAAAACAGCGGAGCTAAAGTTAAAAAAAAAAAACATTGGACATTCTGATTGGGTGGTAACTTAAGAGAGTCACCAGACAATGTGGGTGAAAAAGTTTATTTAGACCCTGCATGCAGAATATTGCTTGGCAATGTCTTGCTGAAATAAGCAGGACGTCGCTGAAAAAGACGTTGCTTGGATGGCAGTATTTGCTCAAAAACTTGTATGTACCCTTCAGCATTAATGGTGCAAGATGTGCAAGTTACCCATGCCATGGGCATTAACACACCCTTATGCCATCACAGATGCCGGCTTTTGAATTTAGCACTGATAACAATCTGGACGGTCATTTTCCTCTTTGGTCCGGAAGACACAAGGATTTCCTCAAACAATTTGAAATGTGGACTCCTCAGGCACACTTCTCCACTTCGCATCAGTCCATCCCAGATGAGGTTGGGGCCAGAGAACATGGCTGCATTTCTAGGTATTGTTAATAGGGGTGGGCGATATGGGTTAAAAAAAAAACAAAACAAAAAAAAAAACTCGCTACCGATATTTGGCGATATTCTACAAAAATATTTTGAATCTGCACTTGCTTCACAGACCAATTGTGTATAGACTGTTTGTGAACATCTCTTTTAAATTGGTAAATACGGCTTCTGCAAAAGATAATGATATGCTATGACAATATTTAACAATAAAGAACAAAAAATTATGTACAGACTTACATTGATTTTTGGGAATATTTATGTCATTTAAATGTCTCTGCTGTTATTCCATAATGATGTGACATTTTGAGCAGCAGTAAGAACTGGTGTACCACTGCCAACTACTAGAGGAATCAGAATGAGAAAAAGGTGTTAACTACAGTAATCAGAATGAGAAAAATATATTTGATATGTGACGTGTCACCCAGCGAGAGAAAAAAAGGAAGTTGTTATGACAACACCCATTCTCATACATTGGCCACCGTATTCAGAATAAAGTTGAATAACAAAACTGCAATTTAAAATTCCATTTTCCCCACTCATTCATCACTGCGATATGTAGACTTGTGACTTTATTCAGTTTTGGGTGTATCCTGGCGTCACACTATTAAGCCGTCATAGTTTGTGCAACATTCCTCTGGAATACAGGCTAGTTATGAATGATGAGGACTAAAAGCGTGTAAACTCAATGTTAACCGATCATCCAGGATGTCACGTTTGACTTGCTCGCTAAAGTACTGAGTGTGTGTGTGTGCGTGAGTGTGTTTATATTTGTTGGTTCAACTCGGCGACTGTTTTCTGAGTGTGCGTGTTTAAAGCTTTTGTTTAGAGTGCTTGCGCGGTCACCAAGTTTTCCTCGTAATCCATATGGCTCGTGGTGCAACAGAATTGCTCTTCACGGTGACCATTTTGGCACATCTAACAATGTTATTGCCACCAACGTCAGTCTACGTGGACTCGCGCCACGCTATGAATCGCCGATCGACACTCCTCCATGTTTGAAACAGCTCCGCTGCAGTGCGGACAGAGTCACGTGACCGGGTCCTGCCCGCTGATTCGGCGAATGGTTATCACTTCCTCTTCCTCTACCGTCAATGCACCCTGATTTTCTGCATTTCCTCATACTTTGCGGCCGTCGACTGACTCGAGTCGTTATAATTTTAATACTCGATAATGTAAAATTACGCATTGTGAAAGCAAGATTGACGATGATACCGATGACGATATATATCGCCCACCTCTTATTGTTGATATATGAGTTTCACTTTGCTTGAGTTTTAAGTTACATTTGTAGATGTAGCTACCAACTGTATTAATTGACAATGGTTGTCTGAATTGTTCCTGAGCCCACGTGGCAATAGCCTTGACACAATCATGCTGGCTTTTAATGCAGTGCCGCCTGAGGGATTGAAGTTCACAATCAATGTTGGTTTTCAGCCTTGCTGCTATCGTGCAGGGATTTCTCCAGATTCTCTGACACATTTTTTGATAAAGTTATGAACCTCACCCTATCCTTGCTTGCGAACAACTGAGCCTTTTGCAGATGCTCATTTCATACTTCACCAGTTTCCGATTAACGTGTAGAGTGTTCCAACCAGGTGTTTTTTTCTAGCATTTCTCAAGTATCCTAGTCTTTTGCTACCCATCTTCCAGCTTTTGGAGAACGTGTCGCAGGCAAATTAAAATTTGAGAATTTTTGCAAAAAAAAAAAAAAAAAAGTTATTCAGTTTGAATATTAAATATGTTGTCTTTGTAGTGCATTCAAATGACTTATAGGATGAAAAGAATTAGCAAATCATTGTATTCTGTTTTTATTCACATTTTAAGCGATGTTCCAACTTCCTTGGAATTGGGTTTTGTATATCTCAAGCACTGTTTTTCCCCCAGAGATACCTGAATTAAAGAATGTAGTTCAAATCCATTTACTGACACGATCAGGTACACTACACTATAGATACACTAGGGGCAGGATTTACCTTGCTCTTGTCTGGCTCCTCCTGTGCCAGCCAGTCGGTCAACAAGCTCTTCCTGAAGCTGCTGCTGTTGTCTGGGTGGCAGTCTCCACAGTGCCTGACCCATCTGAATAGTAACATTACAAGGCAGGTCAGGTACAGTCCATGACGCACAGCAATATGCGTTATAAATAGAAGATTACAATAGATACTCAAATTCAACTGCGAAACTGGCCAGCTTGTTTGCATGTTTTGTTGCGGGTTTACAGACATTTGACCAAACGCAGTGCTGTAAAAAAGTATTTGGCCCCCTCTGATATTCAATGTTGGAATTCTTTCACATTCTTGCTTGATGTACAACTTTGTACATTGTTGCTCAACAGTCGCCATTGTCATATTTTGAACTTAATAATGCACCACGCACCTTCAATGGGAGAAAGGTCTGGACTGCTGGCAGGCCAGGCTAATACTTGGACTGTTATAATATGCAGTCACGCAGATTTGACACGTGAAGAATGTGGCTTGGTATTGTCTTGCTGAAATAAATTGGGACGTCCCTGAAAATGACGTTGCGTGGAAGGCAGCATATGTTGCTCCAAATGCTTTATGCACCTTTCCGCATTAATGGTGCCTTCACAGATGTGCAAGTTACCAATGCTATGGGCACCAAAACACCCAAATACACACAGTTCACAGATGCTGGCTTTTGGACTTGATGCTGATAAAAATCCGGCGAGTCGTTTTTTTTCTTTGGCGCAGAGGACACAACATCCATGATTTCCAAAAACAACTTGAAATGTAGGTTCATCAGCCCCAGAGGTGTCAAAGTATTCATGGTCATTACTCAAGTAGAAATATTGGGATTTAAAAAGAAAGTAGAAATTGAAGTATCAACTCCAACTTTTTATTTAACTATAAAAGTAGTGGTTTTTAAACTACTTCAAAAATAAAAGTAAAAAGGAAAAAATGCAGTGACGCATAAGTCAAGCATTTTTATTTCACTATGTTCTACAGTATGTGCCATGCTAGTCCAAACACGATTTTCTGATTAATCTTGCATTCATGAAATAATAATTAATCAGATGAATCCACCCCACCCCAAAATGTTTGACTTGACTTGAAGGATAAAAGCTTGGTCTGCATCACGGGGCATACTGTGCACTATCCCACTTCCACTCAAAACATTTTTCATAAAGGCCATACTGATTATAATGTTATATTAAAATATTATGTCAAAGGTAGGCGACCTGTTTTACCTGCATATATACCCATTAAAAATAATCACATTTAGTAGGCTTACAAGGATAATACTTTAAAGTGTCATGTGTACTACTCAGCATTAATGTATTTCGTGGAGCGGAAGACATGATGAATACCTAAATTCAGATTTGTCTAATGTCGAGTCTTTAGTAGATATTACATACTGTATAAGTAATAAATTAAACTCATATTAACATTTGATTGATCTCTAATTAAGTATCACACCCTTAACACCTTTATATATTTTCAGATTACCTCAATATGCTTTTTCAAGCTTGACATCAAGTTTTTGAAAGCTATTAGGTGTTGTCACTTCGGTTCGCAAAGTTTGCAGCGCATTTGAAACAAGTATAGTTTTAGAATAACTGCTCCAAGTACAACCAGGGATCTGAGATGGTTGTCTGTCTTTTCTGGCTACGGGCCTCCTCACTCCTGCTTACTCGGTTGAGACACAGACAGTTGGACATCTTACGCTCTTTGAGCTATACATCTCCACTAGTTTGAGTGTGGCGAGTTTTCATTTATTTGTTAATTTGTGTCACGTGTAGGTTTAATGCACAATGTATGCATGTAACGTACAAACCAATAGAGCAGGGGTCACCAAGTCCGGTCCTCCAGGGCTCCTATCCTGCATGTTGTCCATCTCTCCCCGCTGCAACACACCTGATTGAAATGATCAGCTCATCACCAAGCTTTTCAGAAGCCTGATAACGATACAGATCATTTGAAACAGGTGTGTTGCAGCAGGGAGAGATGGAAAACATGCAGGATAGGTGACCTTGAGGACCGGACTTGGTGACCCCTGCAATAGAGTGTTAGAATGGTATATGTTAATACTTCTCATTCAACCACAATCAAAATAACTCAATCCATCCTAACGCGATTTACCCGGATTGGTGTTTTAAACAATGATAAATGAAATAGTAAGAAGCTTTTTTATGTGTGTAAGGAGTAGAAAGACATATTTTCATAAAAAGGTAAGGAGTAGAAATAAAAAGTAGCCTGAAAAATAACTACTCCACTAGAGTAAAGATACTAGGGAAAGACCGATTATCGGCCGGGCCGATTATCAGGGCCGATATTTGGCATTTTGGCGATTTTCGGCATCGGCTTTCTTTGTGCTTGCTGCAGCGTGCTTCTCTCTCTCTGTTTGCTGCACGACTAGCCCTGCTGGCCCTGCCATCTAAGGCAGATTGGTCCGCCCAAAGAACCATCTGATTGGTTCCTTGTGCAGTGCGTAACAGCCAATGAACGTAAAGCTGCGTGCTTGCTCCCTGCTCGCTCTCTCTCTCTGTCTCCTAGACGAGCTAGGCACATACACGACGGGAGTCGGTGGGTTAGTAGTTCAAAGTAATGCAACAGACTTCGCCGAAATTTTAGTAAATGTCAGTCTACTATGACTCGTAACATTACTATGAGCCCTTCTAGGTCATATAAACACAAGGGGCAGTTCTGCTCGCCACAGTAAACTGCCATGCGGGCTCAAGCTAACCACTCCCCCAATGTCACAACAGTTAATTTGCTTTGTGAATGACATGGCTCCTGAGAGAAGTTGCTGATAATATCGGGAAATTGTGATAAAAGTAATACGTGAGTGAGTACCAGTGTGTGTGTGTGTGTCTGTGGGTAAACCACGTAATGAAAAGCTAAACTCAACTTTTTTTATAGAGCACTTTAAAACAACTACCGCTCCAAGTGCTGTATATGGTGGAAAAATTGACGGCAAAGTACTGCATGTGAAAGTCCGGTCTTGGAAACATGCTTATTTCACTGGCTAGTAGCTGCGTTGAGGATTCACTTTTATGTTTCTGAACTTTAAAACAAAGATGTGTGAAAGATAAACATTTCAGTTATAGTGGATATTTAGAAAACTATTTACTGCAAGGAGATGTTTGTTTTCATTGAACTATAAGACATGCAGCTGAGCCCGGGAGCTCCCTGCACTTTTTTGTGAGACTTAAAACAAAGTTGTCTATTTTTTAAGATCTACATCACTAAAGTTGTTTAATAAACAGAGATGAGATGCTCCTTTTACACCCAATCATGACACTCATCGTTTGACACTCACACAGACCTGTGGAATGTTCCAAAGTTGTTGTTTTATTGCTTTATTCAATTTTACTAGTGTTTTGTTGACCCTGTCCAAGATTTTATTCGAACACGTTGCAGAAAACAAATTCAAAATTAGTGAATATTAGCAAAAATCAATAACCCTGTCAATAATATTCATAAGTTTCAACATTAAATATCTTGTCCTCGTAGTGTATTCAATTGAATAGCGGTTGAAAAGGATTGGTAAATCATAATGTCCCAACTTCATTGGAATTGGGGTTGTATTATTGAGGAAACTAAGTCAGGGTTTCTGACCAAAAGACAGATAACAAAGCCAGTTTTAGATATTCTGGATTAGACTGAAATTTTAGAGGATAAATTGCTTTGTTTTGTTTTATGAGCCTTTTTGATATAGTTGCGCATCAATAAATTATTTAAATAAATTTGACCATGGTAATTATTTTTTGTTCAGGACTGAAAACACTCCATAAGAACAATAATAGCTCCATTAAAGTAGCAGGTGGGACTGCGCCTTGATTTAAGATCTCTCAAGGTATACGACACGGCTGTCCTGCCTCCCCATAGCTTTTTAAAATAGTGGCATGAACTATGGCTAATCATATTACAGCTCGCACTGTTGAAGGCATCTTTCTCCTTGGTAACTTGGTAAAGATGGAATATTGCTGCAATTTGCAGATGACTCAATGCTTTTTTTAAAAATGAAAACCAAATCACTATAGCCTCCAAAGTAGTGTCGTTCCGATACCAATACTGGTATCTGTAAGTATCCTGATACCACATTAAAACACTGGTCTCGCTATCTGCGAGTACTTACAAATAACGTGCCGATGCCATTGCCGATGCTGTACTAGTAAAGAACGTTGAATGCAGCGCTTTGTATCTTGCTCCCTGCTGCTTTTTCATGTGTGTGTTCGGGGGGGGGGACAGTGGGGTACAGGAGATATAATGTCGGCGATATGTAACTACTTCAACATAGAAACTCCAGCTAGAGCGAATGTTGCAAGAGGCGGAACCAAAGTGGCCAGGTTCAATACGTTAAACCTGATGCAACATTTGAGAACGAAACATGTGATCGAGCACCAAGAGTTTGCGGCGGCAGCGAGCATTAACAAGGGGAATTGACCGCAACAACAAACCCGGCTCAATTTACATTGAATGCAGCGCCTTGTACAGTATCTAGCTCATTCACGACACTGGTGTGTGGTGACTGTTCAGTATTAGCCGTCGCTATTGGCCCAGAGCGGACGCTTTTAACCAATGGCGGGGCTGCTTTTTCATGCTGAGAGGAAAAAAAAACAGTGAGGTACAGGAGAAATAATGTCGGCGGCGATATGGAACTACTGTACTTCAACATAGAAACTCCAGCGAGTACAACAGCTAAGTGCAAAATTAGCAGTGCAAAAGTTGCAAGAGGTGGAACTAAAGTGGCCAGGTTCAATACATCAAACCTGATAAAACATTTAAGGACGAAACATGTGAACAAGCAACAAGCGCTTGCGGTGGCGACGGCGGCAGCGAGCATGAACAAGGGGAATGGACCGCAACAACAAACCCTGCTCAATTTTGGATTTTTCTACTGCTTGCTTTTGGTTTTGAAAGTGAATTTGGGAGCGGAAGTTGTTGCGATGGGTCACTAATACTCAAAACAAACTTTTATAATAATGTCCTATAGTTTTTGTAATTAATACGACACAATCTCTCTCAAAGATACCTCGAGTATATTATTTCTTATTTTTTCCTGTTTCACAAAGGTTTTCAAGTCTGACCAAGCCATGATAGCAATGGTTTTACATCCAAGTGCGTATGCAGTTCTTTAGAATTACAAGAAAAAAATGCACATATATATCTTGCATCGGCCGATACACACAGCTCGGTATTGGAATCGGTGTCGGGCCAAAAAATACCATCGGAACAACACTACTTCAAAGTAATTCAGGAACTCTCAAGGGTTTCTAGATTATGCTTGAATATTAACAAATGTGAATTTATTGCCGGACTGATCTGAACTGGATAGCAATGAAGATATTTAGGTATGCTGATAACAAAAGATCAAAATGTGATATTCACAGCAAATTTTACTCCAATTATTAAAAAAAACATACATTAAACCAGTGGCTTTTACGTGATCTGTCGTTTAGAGGGAGGATGTGACTCACCAAATCAGAAGGATTCTCACGTCTTATATATGTATGGCTAGGGCTGCTCGATTAAGCGATTTTGAACCGTAACCGAATTTTCTGGATAAAACAATGTTAAAAACGTTCAAATTGGCATGTTCGATTTTGTTATTTTTGGTGCATCTAAGCCACCGTAGTTTCCTCTGCATTTCCACTTCCTCCCACGAGCGCGCAGTCCGAAACAACGACAACATCTATGGCTACTGGCTATTTGCTCAGGCAAGTGAGCGTTTAGTTAATAAATCGTGCAAAAATAGATCTCGAGTGTAGTGTGTGCCCCGCATGTACAATACAACCCGTGAGCAAGTAACTCAACGTCTGAAAGTCGTCCCTTTTTTCTCTCCTCTACAACGGACCTCTGGTCAAGCTGGACTATGCATCCATACTTAAGCTTGACAGTGCATTGTATTATTGAGTGACAGTTTTGCACTAATCATTGATTTATGTTTAAGTAAGACCAGGGAGAAAAGTGAAAGGCTAGTCACTAGCTGGTTGGCAAAATGACTTTCTGACAGACTGTTTGGTTTACAGACTTGACTGTCTACCTTCTCTCATGTTGATGATTTCGTTTCAGATGGTATATGCACTTTCTTCTTTCATTATTGGTTTGATTAAGAACAGATCTGAAATCTCTTGGGTAAGTAAAATGCTGTTAATCCCAATGGATTGTTCTGTGTGTATTAAATTAAAATGACTGGCATTTTGAATTCAAAGAAAGAAAAAATCAGTTTAAATAAAAGACATTCAAAGTACTTCATTTTTCATTATTTTTTATTTCACAAATAAATCGTAATCGTAAAATCCAGTTTGTGAAAAAATAATGTGGATTTTCTTATTAGGCAATATCGAACAGCCCTATGTATGGAGTTACATGTTGATAAGGAGATGATCAAGAAGATTGACAAAATACTCTAATTTTATTGGATAATTTTCTTACTTTGAATAACACTTTCAAGATCAATTGGATAAAACCCATCTATCAAAAACCCCACTTCAATCCGGAATACTTATTCGTCTCCATATATTGTCAAAGTTAGGTGCTATTGACTCGTTACAATTACATGCAACTTGTTTACAATTACCACTTATCGACATACATATTTTTTTCACCACCTCATAATGATTTGATTCAGAATAACAAAGACATTCTTTATAAGCACAAATTTTCCTTTATGGACTATTGGTTTCAAAACAAAACTGTCTGGTTCAACCAGTTGTTTGAAAATGAAGGGCTTTTGTTCATGATGAGTTTCTTAGGAAATATCTTATCCCTGTGACTCCTGGGGATTATGCTAAAGTGTTTGGGGTCATCCCTTCTTGTGTGTGTATGCTTTTCAATAGCCAAAAGCGGTTGGATAGTTACAAAACTAATTGTCTAATTCCAACAGAGACAATTGCTGGGAAAGTGTGTTTAACTAGTTGTCCTATAAATAACATTTTCCAGAAAGATGTTACAACGTTACCTTATGTTATTCCACATTGGAAAATGTCAAATAAATATCTGATTACAAATAAAGTTAAAGAAATATCTATTAACTTAATCCATAAAATCTATACAGATAAAACATATATAAAAAATAGATTTAAGAAACATATTGATGTGAACTGTAGCTTTTGTGATGAGTACCGTACCGTGAAACTGTTGTTTATTGTTGTTTTATTTTGGTACTATCCACCAGTTTGTTTATTATGGCAGTAATTGTGTGATTTCATTCACAATAATATTGAAAGGGATGTTATGATTGCTTGGAATTATGTATTTTTTTTAAGACTGTATGGGGAAAAAAAGTAATGCATATTATCTGATGAATCGTTTGGTATTAATGTCAAAATACGACATTAATTGTTGTATATTTCATTGAAAAAAACATGCTTTACTGACTTCTATAATTAATTTAGACAATGCATTCTTTCTAATAATATTAGACAATATTATCTAGTATTTCTTTCTAGTATTCTAACTAACAAAAGGCTCTGAAAACAATGGTTTGCATTAATTTAAAGGTATTTATCTAAACTTTTATGCCACTAGCATGTTGGAGCATAATCTTTTTTAATCTTTGCTTTTATTTATCATTATATTCTCCTGCTTTATATTCATTACTTCTGTCATCCTTGATCGTTAGCTTGACTGGTTGTTCTATTTGTTTTTGTATTGTATTTGTATTGATTACCACAATCAAATATCGATTGTTTGCTAAATTTGTATCATCAATCTGTTGCAATAATCGAAAGTCTTTTGACTGCCGTGGCTGTCCCTCCTTCGCCAGAAACGTCAGCTGTGTTGCATAAACAATCCCCGAATGTTGTAAACATGAACGTTGGAAGTTCCAACTTCGTCGGTAGGTAGACGCGTAGTCCCAACTACGTCCAATGAAAAAACGACGTGTAGGTCACGTGTTTGGTCTATTTGTAATGCTATTGGTTGTAAAACGCTATCATTCACTCTCAATTTGATAACTTAGCATTGCAAGCTATCTGTAAACCGTGTCGATTTATGAATCGGTTGTTAATTAAAGGTGATTTAGTTCGTAAGGCGTATTTAATATGAATGGGGAAGTTCTTCTAATGAATGGCAGATGGCATGACAACAAGAGACACGTACCTGAGTTCAAAGATTCCTGTGACAGCTCAGCTTGCACACGAGCAGAGCTGCAAATTAAGTTTGCCTTGGAATGAGGGCTATTCAATTGTCATTTCATTCAGGTACCTACAAATAAATTGACACAAGACACCGCGATTAAAGCAAATCTTCCTTGGTTCCTGTGGAGTTTGCCATTCTGTCGACACACCATCTTAGGTTAAACCCTCCTCCTCATCCTCCTCTCCCGATCATTCCTGCCCTCCCCCTTCCCACCTTATCACAACGACTCAACTAACATTCGTAATTACAATTTAAACGACAATATTTATTTTCTATGACTATTTTTATTTCTTAAATACACATTATTCAGAAAGAAACAATGCAATAATTGTATTAAAG